>NW_017276028.1:513136-561389 GCF_001594065.2 Cyphomyrmex costatus
TAATACTTAAGCGGGGAGCACAGACTTTTGCATAACGCATAAACCATATACATAAAGAATTTGATTGGTCCATTGACTCATGCATAAGAAAATGGGCCAATGAAATTCCTTATGCACATGCTTTATGCGTTAAGGTATCTTTTCACGAGCTGCTGAAACTGGCCGTTCCAGCGACAAAAAAGGTCATGTGATAAAAATTGACGAATAGCAAGCGTCATATTCGCTTGCTATTCGTCAATTTTTATCATTTAATCTTTTTTGTCGCTGGAACGGCCAGTTTCAGCAGCTCGTGAAAAGGCACCTTTATGCAAAAGTGTGTGTTGGGGCTCTTAGGCCTATCGCACATGAAATGCATAACTGCGCGTAAGCATAACATAAGGCCGCTGGACCAATGAGCATCTTATGTTAACCAATATGGCGTCTTTATGCTGGATGGTCATTGGTCCAGCGGCCTTATGTTATGCTTATGCACAGTTATGCATTTCATGTGCGATAGGCCTTATACTTATACTCTGGACGCATCCATATTGTTAAATGTACAAATTCACGCATGCGACTGAAATTTGGTCAAGGTCAAACCGGCTAGTGTCGCTACTGGGTATGGTTATATAGAGATCCTATAATAAGAGTTTGGCCAAAGCGGGCCCAACTTTTGATTGGTTCTCTACCTTGGTCCATTCGGCATTCTTCGGATAGCTTTGTACATTGTCGGAAAACGAGTTCGGAGAATAGAAAGAGACACATAGCGTAATACGAGAAAGAAAGCAATATCTGTTATCTCCTTCTATCCGCCATCTTTGGTCCGCTTCGGCCAAACTCTTATTATAGAATCTCTATGGTTATACTGTTCCCATTCATTTCGTTTTAGTGCAGTAACCAGTGGCCGTCATTTTGCTGGATACTGCACTGGAGAAGCGTTCCCAAATGACTGGATACTGATTAGTGACGTCGTAAATACATGCAGCCTCGCACGCGTAATAACCTAAAAATTGTGTTGAATAATGTTGAACAGTTAAGGTTGAAACATTATTTATTGCTAGTAAAGATTATTGTATTGATAAGTAATTATTTCAATTGACAATATCAATAAGTGTTAGCGTTATTTTCATATATTCTAACGACGGTTATAACATATGTTTGTATAATCACGTTGAAAAACAAATTATTGTACATAATTCTATTTTTTCAATAAGCTAACAATAATACTAGCAATAATTCTGTTAGCAATGATGATTCTACTAGCAATAATTCTGTTCAACACTATTAAAATTTTTATATTACGCGTGCGAGGCTGGCGAGGCTGTGGCTGTCTTCCCATAGTCCCTTTGCCAGTCAGTAAAATAATATTACTAGGGTGACGTCATCTTACTGACTGGAGAAGTGTTCCCATTCTCGCCAGTAAAAAGTGACGTCAGGATTTGTTGCGTTTCTATGCCTTAAGGTTGATTTATACTGGCCGTAAACTGTAAAAATTGACCAATCACAGTCGAATGAGAGGGGAATAATCGATTATAATTGGTCAATTTTTACAGATTACAGCATAAGTTAATAGATTACGGCCAGTATAATCCAACCTTTACGCTTTCTACAGTTTTTGTTTCATATTACAGTTTCATTTCATATTTTCGTCATCAGTGATCTTCATTGAATAGGTAAGTAAATAATATATATTCCATGTAGCAAATGTTTACTTGCAACTCTGTAATATTTCGGTACCCATGTCTTAAAATAATTGATCCCGGCGACTAAAGAGGTTAGACAACGATTTCGTTCCGGTACCGAAATATTACAGAGTTGCAAGTAAACATTTGCTACATGGAATATATATTATTTACTTACCTATTCAATGAAGATCACTGATGACGAAAATATGAAATGAAACTGTAATATGAAACGAAAACTGTAGAAAGCGTAGGGCATAGAAACGCAACAAATCCTGACGTCACTTTTTACTGGCGAGAATGGGAACACTTCTCCAGTCAGTAAGATGACGTCACTCTAGTAATATTATTTTACTGACTGGCAAAGGGACTATGGGAAGGCAGCCTGTATGTATGTATGACGTCACTAGCCAGTATCCAGTCATTTGGGAACGCTTCTCCAGTGCAGTATCCAGCAAAATGGCGACCACTGGCTACTGCACTGAAACGAAATGAATGGGAACGCACCCATGTGTTTACGGCCTTACGTTTTTCTGTGTCATGGGCTTATCCTAGAGCTCTGATTGGATGGCTCGTTATTCTCTGTTACCTGTGCCTATTCCTATTGTATTTCCAGTTTTAGCGTTCTAGGTATATATGTTCTAAGGTATAAAGTGGGGAGCACAGACTTTTGCATAACGCATAAAGCATGTGCATAAGGAATTTCATTGGTCCATTTTCTTATGCATGAGTCAATGGACCAATCAAATTGTTTATGTATATGGTTTATGCGTTATGCAAAAGTCTGTGCTCCCCGCTTGACTGTGATCTCGATGTCGAATCGATGTCAATTTGACATCGATTTGATATCAATTCGATGCCGATTTCATTATCATTTCTCACTGGGTAATATGCTTTTTTAAATATATCTCGATACGATAATTTTTTACGAAGTTATTTTATCTTGAAATTTGCCTAATTTTGTAGAGCAGAAGTACCTCGATACGATAATTTTTTACGAAGTTATTTTATCTTGAAATTTGCCTAATTTTGTAGAGCAGAACAGAGGTGATGCTTTAATTTTGTTGAATAGTGTTTTTGTAAAATCTTTCGGGAATATTGCTTCATATTGGAAAAATAATTTCCTAGGATTATCAAGTTCCTGAATTAATTTTCATACAAACTAAAAGTTTATACTGTTAAATATACATCTTTCATTTATTTTCGTTTTCAAATTCAATTATAATGGTGAAAATCTTATAATTAGCATTTTGCATTGTACTGTAGAAAATTTTTTTTTCAGTAGAGCAATTCTTATACCTGTGGATCTAAACAATCATGTTTAATTTCGTTAGCACATTTATGAATC
This sequence comes from Cyphomyrmex costatus, assembly GCF_001594065.2. Taxonomy (NCBI): domain Eukaryota; kingdom Metazoa; phylum Arthropoda; class Insecta; order Hymenoptera; family Formicidae; genus Cyphomyrmex; species Cyphomyrmex costatus. The sequence continues at coordinate 516,146 of NW_017276028.1, forward strand.
TGACCGCTTTGTGTTCGATTTACGAACCCATTGTTCGTAGTTCTTTTCTTCGATAAACTGAATTCCTATCCTATTGTGACAATAATGAAAGGTCCTTCTTTCGAAAAATGCCATAAAATAATGTTTTGTTGAATCTTGAAAAACTACAGAGATTGAGACAAGAAGAAAAGAAATTTATAATTTTTCATACATATTCACGCAGTGTAACATAAAGTGATGTTTATTTTATAAAAACCAAAAAATTCTCTTTCAAGCAACGCGGTTTACGATCCGTGATGAATTCTATAAAAAAAAATTAATGATCTTGTCTCAATCTATAGGTTTGTTTTGTACTGTTTCGTAAATTTTTTTTCCGCCAGGATCATAAATCATTTAGTATATTAGAAAGTATATTGGAACAAAAAATGTAAATAATCATAAATCGTAAAAAAATTGTAAGTAAGAATATTAACTAAAAATCGTAATTGTAAATCAAATTTTATAAAGTTTATAATACGAAAATCATTACCGAATCAATAAAATTATTTTTGGTTTACGCTTTTTCTTTTTCCGATTCTTAATTTATACATATAAATATCCGATTTTTATATTAACTGAACTGATTGTATTAGTGCAGTATTTATCTTTCTCTTTTCACATTAAAAGAATAAACATAAACGTTAAACTTTCTAAAACAACCAATAATATGAATACGTGAAAAAAAAAAACTCTCTCTCTCTCTCTCTCTCTCTCTCATTATAATTTATTAATTTTTTCTGTCTAATTTTATTTTTACTTTTATTTTTTTTATGTTTATTCTCCTATTTTTGTATATTCTTATATTGTTTGTAAATATTATTTTTTGCAATATTACCTTTTATTTTTTTTATTTATCATTTTTGTATTCTTAAAGGGCTTGCCTCTCTAAAACTATTTGAATGAATTTTACTTTAAGAAATGTTAAATCTCACTCTTAAAGATTGAAAATAGAACTATTGTTTTTCAAGACTAGCTCAATTAACTTTCAGTCATTAAATTGAGATTTTACTCTAAAGAATATTTAAAGAGCGAAAAATAAACATCTTTATCTCTTCTCCCTCTTTCTTACTCTCTTTTTTGTTCGCTCATTAATAATATATCGTTGCAATTGTGATTTAAATCTACAATGTATACATATAAAGCATTGTAATTTAATAGAATAAATATAAAAAAAAGTTGTTTTTAATTCTAAACTTCTGCCCTACCACGTGAGTAATTATGTAATTACCAAAAAAGACTGCAATTTTTACGTTTTCGGTTTTTTTTAGTCAAGAATTTAAAATTGAAATCGAAACACTTATTCAAAGTTTTATTGAACCGTAAAAGGAAAAAACCGTTGACTCTGATACCTAGTTGTGAGAATATATTTGTCACAAATAATGAAGGATCATAAATCGTTTGGCATTAAAGGACATTGTGCTAATATTGTATTCTAACAAAACTCTGATTTTCTAACTTCCGACTTGTAACAAAATAGTATATTAGTTTAATACTTATTTACTTTCTCTCTGAGAAAAGATATAAAAATAAATTTATCTTTAATAATAAATCCACAAAATAAGGCATTATATCACATTGCTCATTTGCATGCTATAACAATGATACAACTTAAGGGGTAACACCACTGTAGAGGCAGAAAAAAAGGCCTAACTTTGACAATTTTTTTTTGGGAGTATGAAAAAAGGAATATAATTTCTGTTCAGAGGGTTTATTGAGCATATATCAAAGTACGAAAAAACTTTTTTATTGTAATTTTTATACAAAATGGCGGCGTCAGTCCCCATCTTAAAAAACACCTTTTTTTGAAACGCCAAAACGGGCGGAAAGTTTTCTTGAAAACTATGAGACCTGGAACAAAAAACCAAAGATTTTCTTAATTTACATACTATTTGCTGTGGAACACATCGTAAGGGTTTTTTTTTAAGGGGTTATCCGGGTCTTGGCACTTCAAAAAATTCATTTTTTTCAAACTTTTTTATACAATAGTACAAAGTGTCAGGAATGTTGTCCGAAAATTACAAGTCGATCGGAGCAAAACTGTAGGAATGAGAGAAATTTAAAGCGCAGCGTGTCGAATGCGTCATAACCGGCAATTCGACCTCGGCCGCCGAAGAAGCGAGAGAAGAGAAGCGAGAATGAAGCTTCGGCAAGACCAAAAAGATGCATTGGACCTTGCAGTTGCAGCGGAACCTTCCCTTTATGGGCCTGGAATCGATGATTCCATGTAAGTAAAAAAACAAAAAAATTGTTTTCTCTATTTTATTCCGCTTTAAAACGCGTTTTTCTCAAAAAACCACTTTTTTGAAGTCGGTAGTTACTTTTTCTCAAAAACTATTGCACCGATCGACTTCTGCTTTTGCACACTGCTTTTAGACATGTTTTTGTTGTCGTTGAACGAAGGATTTTTTTTATCTTCAATTACAACTCATTTTATAAGCCAAAATATGGCCAAAATTTATGCAAAAAATGACACTTTTTATAAAAAACGCTACAAAAAATTCAATTTTTAATTAAAAAAAGAATCCTTCGTTCAAAGACAAGCCATACGCATACACTAACAGAAAAACTTTGGGTTTTTGATTTCAGATGAAAATTGAAATTTTCGGAGATAATGTAACTACCGCAAGGACACTTTTTTTGGCGTGGTCAACATTAAGCATTTCTCAACGGCTCATTTTTCAATATTTTTCGTTCAAAATTTTACACAGTGTAGTTCAAACATTATATTTTAATATCCAATAAACGAAAATTGTAAAATTGTCGTAGGATCTTTTAAAAAAATTCACGAAAATAGGCCTTTTTTTGCCTTCTAGACCCGGATAACCCCTTAAATCAAATTTTGTAGAAATGGCATGCTTTTGAAGAAAAAAATTGATTTTTGAGCCAAAAAATAAGCAGTAAATTGTTTATAAAAAAAAGTTTTCATTTAATCGAAAAAAGGCTACGTAGTTCCATAAAGAATATAGTTGTGAAGCTACTGTCAAAATTTCAAGTGAATCGGTGAAAAACTGACCGAGAAATGTTCCCGCCCGTTTTCAAAAACGGTGTTTCGAGAAAAATGCGTTTAAAGTTTTACGACGTTTTAAATCCTTGAATTTTTTGTTTACCTCTAATCTGCGATGCCTGCACCATACATTTGGCCGTGCATGTCGATACACGCCTGTTCAGCTTCCTTCCTGGATGATTTCGCAGGGATGATTGGGCGACTTTTGCAGCATCTGTAAGCGATCGCTCTGAAAACTTGATGCATATCGTTCATCCATTTCCACGCAGAAATTGAAGCAATTCGGTCCAATTGTTATGCCTAAATTCTGCATGAGCCGCATAATGCTTGAAAGGCTATCATTGAAAATGCCTACACTGATGTACACTGCAGTATCCAGAACATGTTTTCCACTGTAGGTCGATTTCGGAGCCATATATAGACCCACAGTCGCATTGAAATTTTCATTGCCATTATATTTTGTAGCTACCTAAGAACCTTTCATAGGACTTTTCTCTAAGGACCTTTCATTTGTAGGTAACAGGCTCACTTATGACTTCGAAGATAAAGCAGTACGAAAGCGATAAATCACAGCGCGCCGTGTGAGTGATTCAGAGCGCGTTTCGAGGCGCTTCGAGGCGTTGCGGCAAAATTGATAAGTGAACCTTTGAAAAAATTTTTTTTGCTATAGAACCAACTGCATATTGTTTTTAAGACTCTAAAGTATCGTTTAAGCAAAAAAAAATCAATTTTTTCAAAATTCTACAGAGGTGTTACCCCTTAAAAGACAAAATTTTCCATAAAATGAATATTTCTTATTTTAAATCAATAAAATTTTGTAAATTGAATCTTTCTTATGATTGACGCTCTTAGTAAAGCTCCAGTAAAACTTCATTCAACATGTATAAAATAATTATACATATAGCCAAATAAAATATTAAATAACAAAGAACATATTCAAATATTCATATGTAACAACATGCTAAGTTTAAAAAGAATGAGGAATGGACGTGTATTTATAATAAAGGATAAAATATATATCATAAAAACGTTTTAAAATGCTTAAAAATGAAAATGTGTTATAAAAAAACGTTGATTATTGTGTATTAGAGTACATTGACGTCATGATTACGTAATAGCAAGCTACTAACAGATGATTACTTATATAAGCAATCATTAAAATTCGTTACTTAATTAATAGTGGTATATATAGTAGCTTAGTAGCTACTAAGAGGAACAATGATATTTACCCCACTGGCCATAATATCTTCTCTTATGTTATTTAAAGTATCATAGAGAATAATCAATTTGATTGTTAATAACTTTTAATAATCAACGAGTAACAGCTAAAATCTTCTGAAGGTCACTCGGGATTATGATCTTGACATATATGTCAAGGTCAAGGTGATTGAGATTGGCTCCCCCTATATTAAATAATTACTCTCCAAAAAAAATTGGTTACCTCTAATCGAAAAGTTAAGTTGCATTTTCCGACAAAGATCGTCAAAAAGAATATGAAACGTCTTTGCAGACCTACATACACCATGGCCTCGTCTACTCTCGTTAACCGGGACACGCGTTAAAGTCACCGCAAGCTGCAGATGTTGCCTACGCAAGGATATTATTAAGATTACACCGTGCGGCGTCACAGGCATTAGGATGCGTCAAGATCAATCATGTCCATATCCGTTCATTCAGTAGAATTTCATCATCGTTCGAATTTTGGACTATACGTCAGTAGGATTGGATTCTCGTTACTGAAAATCCTTATTCTTAAAATAGTGGTACAAAACAGAAACGTAACAATTATCTCAAAACGTATCAATATAGTACTCAACCATGACGATTTTTGGCGTGCCTCTGGTATAGCAACCAAAAGCAACCGTGGTTGAGGCTGAAAATGAAGATAGTCGCGGTTACTTTTGGTTGCTATACCAGAAGCACGCCAAAAATCGCCTCATGTTAAAATGTGTTTTCTAACGTAAACGACTGTTATTTATAAAAAGTTTCATACAATTACATTGATTTTCAAGTCAAAAGACGAATATATATATATATACATAAAATATGTGAACATACACAATTTACGTTAAAAAAAAAAAGATTTGGAATAAATGTGCCTATTTCAAAAATTGATTCTGCGGAATATTTTCTTGTGAGATAATTAAATTTCGACTTGCATACGAAATTATTATACGAAATATTTATGATACAAAATTTTGTCTTACACAGCTTCTTGAGACTAAATATTAAATATAATAAAAAAAGATACGTCAAATTACACAGGATTTCTAGGCGGGATTCCCACGAGATGAGAACTCTCCGTACTATATGCATTACTCCTAGTCGATGCATTATCGCATAATTTTTATCTAACGGTAAAGATCATCCTGGCCCAGCGCGGTGGAGACGCAGTGGAGGCGGAAAGGAAATCTACTCTGCCCGGTTTCTTGTAGCCATGATTGGTAGTGGCCGTCACTGCCGTCAGTACTTGCTTAACCGTTGGGCCGTTAGCAAGTGCGAATACTCTCCAGCTAGTCCAGCTCTACGGTTCACCGATTTAGCGTCTCCTACCGCGCGTTTACCTCCCGTGCGTGGCACGGAGAAACGCATAACGCTGACGACCGTCTACGGCGATCTTCCAATTAACGATCGTCCGATTCGGCGATTTTGCTTGGTGCAGTGCGGAGGAAATTTATCCGCTTCCGTTTCTGGCCAGGTGAGTCACTAAGCAAATTATTTTGTGCGATGACGCGACCTCCTTTGCCTGTCCTCTCGGTAAAAAATCTTCCCTTTTTTCTTCAGAGTGACCTTGGTGATAATACGAGATCATACAGATGTACATTCGCTCAATTGGTACCGGGATAGGGCCATCCATCGTTCTCTTTGCTTTTTTCTTTCCTCAGTGATTGTCCTGAATCTCTTGAGTCGGTGAAAGTTCCAAAGTCTCGTAGCGACGAGTCGCGCTTGCTATACTTTCGTTGCAGCCAGCAATTTGCGAACCTAACTATACGCTGGCGGTAGCTGAATTTAATCGACAGGATCGACATTTGACAGATCGTTGAGTTGAAATTCCCGGTTTCCCAATTTACGGAGTAAGCCAATGGAAAGTAGAATAACCTAATATGAATGTAACTTTCGTACTGAGAATTTCGCTTTATTATCATATATGGAATGTCCCACTTCCCGCGCATTGTTTTAACGATAGATTCTTTGATTAATTTGAGAGTGTGAGAGAGAGATGGATCAATTTTCTTAGCGAAATTGTCAAGAAAAATTAAAATTTCAACGACAAGTTTCTAATTTATACTCTCGAAGTTAAATGTCGAATAAAAATTTTCGTTACCTGAATTTAGAAGAATACAATTTTTATTCATCTTTAACATTAATAAAAAATCTTTTAATAACCTTTTTACTATTTTTTTTTTATTTAGTCTTTTCTATGATAATGTATACCATATTTATATTACTTATCATAATTAATATTAATATTATAAAAGAATAAAATATTAAAAATAAAATAATTATATTTATAAATTAATTTAATAATAATGAGAGAAGAAGGTCATATTCAGTCCAAGCAAAACTTAATACCTAATAATATTTTTGTGTAACTCTTGCATTTTCCAGTGCAAGCAAACAGCGCGCCGATTGTGAAAGTATATTTAATTTAACGATGTACATGCATAATATATTCCACATTTTCAATACGATAAATATGATTAAGAATATTTCACAAAATTACAATTTAAAATATCTATAACCACATGTATGTATACCTTGTTTCTTCGTAAAAGCGCAACGGTGCAAAGGTGTCATATGCAATTAAATCCTATACTGATATTATACGAGACTCAGCATTATTGAACGTAGTTAATATTTGTCATTCGCAGTATTTAGTATCGCTACTATAGCTGCTTTTTTGCGAAATATAATTTAGCTGTTTCTTTAGGTTTTTAATTATATTTAATCGAAATATACTTCACATCGTCTCGAAAAGCGAAATAATATTAATCAGACGATAAATAGTATGATACGCAAAGTTTAAACAGAAACATAATTGAAGATATAAAATGAAAATTATACTGAATTCTTTCTCTGTCCTTTTTGCGTAAATTAAAGTTATTAACACGCATTATCTAAGCGTAAATTTATTAATTACTTAAATGACTATTACTTTTACTTACTAAATTTATTAACGTTATTATTTACGAGAGAATAAAATAACATAGATAATTATCTTTTAATAGCATTAATAATATAATAAGTAAAAATAATAACAGTTATTTAAGGAGCTATTCTGGTTTGTCGGGTCAAAAAACTCGATTTTCTTTTATTGCATTTTCGGAAAATTGATAGTCTTGAAAATATATTACCAAAGCCATTCACAGAAATAATGTAAAATAACTGATTGTTGTTCATTGTTTACTAAAATATAATAGTACGCAGATAGAGATTAGACGCGTTAGGGTTTTAATCCGCCATAGGGATCTCCGATTATTATTACTCGAAAAAAGGAACATCTGCCTATTTCTGTCTCTTTTTATATTATGAACAAGAGAAAGGATTGCTATACGGAGCAGAAATAGCAGAGATAGTTATAGGTACAATTAATTTTACCCTTCATGACTTTACGTTTTTAGACAATGCCAAGAACTAAGAAAGTATCGTATTGTTAAACAGATATTCCTAAATCATAAAAAATAATATTGAATTAAGCATCTTATGTATATTGAATATCCTGATAGCTACTGAATTACATAAAAAGTAGATAAGAAGTTGTTTTGCGTTTTATGGCAGCAATTATAAAAGAAAGCGCTACATCTTACGTCATCGGGATACACACGACAGCAAGTTTATCTTTTTACAATATTTGTTTAAAATTGAAACAGAGCATATACTGCATTATCGCATATTACATTATTACTACTTGGTGTATGTTTCTATACTTGCTACAATAGAGTATAAGCTTTTCTTCTTTTTGGGCTCGTAGGATCCAGGCTTCTATATGAAGCCCATTAATCTTGCAGACAATACAAGCTTTTAAAATGGAATAAGAAATTTTATGTTTACATTGTTATAATGAGCCTTCTATATAATAAGCCATAGGTCATAAATCATAAGTTATAAGCTAGAAATGGACCAATCACAGTCGTCAATTTTTAGTTTCTTACTTCTGATTTATGACTTATGACTTATTGTTGAAGGCCTATAACGTTTAATAATTATACACTTTTAACAAAGTATATATGTATATAGAACAGAATTTATTATACTTCAGAAATACTTTATATATTATACTTACCAGAAATCGAATACACCGGAATCGAAAACATTTTGAAACTTATCGCTATCGCTATTCCCTCGCATTGTGTCTTGGGCTTTACTTTACTAATATCTTTTGTTATCTCTAGTTTTACCCTATATGCATTCATTTTTTCTTTACCTTCTTTTATTTCTTTTACAATATATATACATATATTGTGAATTTGTAAAGTCAAACTGTACGAATATAATGCTTCGGAAATCTTGAACATTTCGTTGGGATTAATTATTACGTAATACACGGAGCGTAACGGTGACGTACAAAAAATGTTTTTGTGTGTGCTGGAATTTCCCAACTTTTACTTATCCCTTTCTTTCTGTCCCTTTCTTTCTGTCACAATCTGACACGGATATATCGAGTATAGTAATTCAATCCATCGCAGTATTTTTATCCGTCGTCTTTTTCTCTTCTCTCAGCTACAGCAATTACTTATTATTCGGATTGTAATTTCAAAATTAACAATGACGGATATACAATACATAATGGACTCCCGGAAAAACCGGTATTGTGACGAACTAAGCTTTCGCAAAAGAGGGAAACTACTCGGCGACATAATTACAGGCAGCTTTGTGCGCACGGTGTGCATTGTGTCACTTACGTATATAATAACATCTAATTATTCGTGATATTTAACATTCTTGACTTTTGTGTTCGTTTGCGTCTATCACTGCCTTCCAAGATTTCACTCGTAATATTTTCATAGAAAAAAAATGATTGATTATCGTTGTTATTGCAAAATCTTGAAAGATAATTTCTGTCGAGCACACACTAATTGTTTATTATTTTGATATCATATTCTTGTAAATGATATGAAGACATCTTTAAAAATACGTTTAATCATTAAAAATGAAGTTAGGATAAACAAATTAGAGTTTTGAATCGATATATATTATTCCGTATAAATATAAAAGACATATTGATTTTAAAAAATGTAAACATCTTTTGTTTTTTTTTTAATTGGATAATAGTGCATTCATAATCATACACTTTGAATCAATCGTAAATACCTATAACCGGCTTTTCTTCACTGCAGGTTTTTCCTCTTAGAACATGGAATGGCTAGGCATTCTATTGCTATCGGGAATAATCTCAAATATAGCAGCAGAACCGTAAGTATAAATGGATATATTAATTATATTACGATATCAAGTATTCCGTGTGATTTTAATTTATTCAAAATGATTTCTCAAAATTATGATGCTTCATAATAATACAAATCGTGTTTGTATCATTTGCGAAAACCTATCATGTTTGATTTTATTGTAACGTGGGATAATTCTTCAATGTTAACAATACTAACAATATATAGATACAGGTTTTTTTTAAAAATAAGTTTGAAGAGAATGGAAACGAGGAAGATTCTTGTTCTCCTTTAAGATATTACACCATTATTGCGCCGAAAGTGGTACGTCCTGATTCGGAATATCATGTAGCGGCAAGTGTTACCGGCGTATCAACGCCATCAACGATATACGTTGAACTGACTGGCGAACTTGATGCAGGAAAAATATTCAACATTTCTCGGACTGTAGTCGTTGAGCCTTATTCTACTCACATTTTACGACTAGACGTACGTATGAATTTGTAGTAGATATCGCATATTTCTAATAAATAATCTGTACAAGTTTTCTTATTTAAAATTAATACAAATAGTAGCTATCAGTAAATTAACTCATAATTTAACATTCGTATTAATTGATTTTATTTATAATGTTAGATTGGAGAAACTACACCAGGAAAATACAAACTCACAGCACGCGGTTTGTCCGGTATTGATTTTTATAAATCGAAGGATATCGAGTATGTACATAAAAGTTATTCCGTTTTCATCCAGACCGACCGGGCGATTTATAAACCCGGTCACAAAGTTATGTTTCGTTGTATAATACTGGATTCGAGGCTGAGACCAAGTATTGTGGGACCATCGGACGTATATGTTATCGTAAGTATTACATGTATTTTCCACTGTAATACCATAAAACTCCTTATACATGTCGTAAATTTTGATGCTTGTAAAAATAATTTTTTTTTTTTTAAGATTTTGTTGAAAACGAATATTTAATAAAGAAAAAAATTTGCTGCAGGATGGCGATGGTAATCGTGTCAAGCAGTGGAATCGACCACCAGTGACTCATGGTATTTTCGGCAACGAATTAGAATTATCGCAATCACCAGTACTAGGAAAATGGAAGCTTATCGCCAATGTCGGTGATCAGACATTTGAAAAGGAATTTGAAGTTGCGGAATACGTTCTGCCGAACTTCGAAGTGACGATCGATTCACCGAAACATGTACAATTCAAAGAATCAAAAATTACAGCAACTGTTCACGCAAAGTAAGCGATTATTTCAGGAATTTAGAAGAGCGATAAATTTTATAGATTTGAAAAGGAATACAGAAAACTCATTTTGTTAATTAATTTGCACAAACTTGATCCAAACTTGATGTTCTAAATGAAGATAAATTTTGGAGATGGAACTTTCTCATAAAGTATTAATTAATTCATTTATTATTTAAAGATTCAACAATTAATAACTTGCTGTATTTGATTCTACTTAAGTCACATTTGACTGAAAATATTCATTTGTAAGTGAACATAATTTAGGTATACTTATGGAAAACCAGTGAAAGGTGAAGCTACAATAACGGCTTACCCAGACATTTTTTCTGGCGTAATTCAACCGATATTCCAACAACCAGTGCGAAAAGTACTACCGATTAATGGAAAAGTTACAGTTGATTTCGATATATTATCCGAGTTAAGGTAAATCCAATAATATTGCATTAGTTATAAACTAGTATATTTGTTTTTTTTTCTCGATAGCATTTAAAAAATTCTGTTTAAAATACAAAGACAAAATAAGTACAAAAAAGAAATTTCAAAGACTTAATTTACTTATTTTTTTATTATCATAAGTCTTAAATAATGAAAAATTGTACATTACATAAATTATTAATCGTATACATATACGATATCGTGTATATATATTATTTTAGGTTGACTGATGAATATGAAAGACCCATCATGATCGACGTGGTGGTGGAAGAAGAATTAACTACCAGAAGGCAAAATGCTTCGACACAAATAACGCTACATAAACACAAATATACGATGGAATTAATAAGAACATCGGACTATTTTAAACCCGGGCTAAAGTATACCGCTTTCGTAAGTCAAATCTATCATATTATACGCTCAAAGGCAAACTTGAATACACTCAATATACTATACATCGAATTACGTGTATACTGTATTACCTTTGCAGCTAAAATTAACATATCACGATGGATCGCCAGTACAAGACACAAAAAACGATGTCTTGATAGCTTATGGATACACATATAATCAATCAGAATACTCAAATCTTACAAAAAAATTAGACGAGCACGGCATGATACAATTAGATTTTTATCCGCCTAAATCAAAGGATAATATTTCTTTTCCTCTGAATGTAGAGGTAAAATTATCAATTGAGTCTCCTTGCGGTTGACAAATATGCAATATTTAATTGTTCATATGTATACGCAGGCACAATATTTAAATCTTCATGAATGGTTTCCCTCGACTAGTCCAGCTATGTCTATAAGCAACGAATATATTCAAACAATTTTAAAAACGGAGAAACCAATGGTATACATTGCATTTATTATTATTTTTAAATTCTTCAGTTATAATATTCTTACAATTATTTAATCTGCAAGGTGAACAGTTATGTTGAAATCGAAGTGAATTCTACCGCTCCGTTGAAATACATAAGTTATGAGATACTTGGTCGTGGTGATATTTTAGATGCAGGATCAATCTATGTGCAGGACAAATACACGACATCATTCAAGTAAGTATACATATATATGTAAGTATAAAGCTATCCTACACGGTCAATAATACTGTCAATGTTAACAAATACTATTTAACATTATTACTTATCGTGTAAGATTGTAAAAATACTAAAAACATTAATGTTATTAGTATTACTGATTCAATATTACTGATCAGAATTATTAACCGTGTATAGAGTCACTTTTAAGAAAGTTTTTAAAAGAATGTTCACAATTTTCCGATAGTTGAATCTTAAGTTGGTCTCGGATCTTTCGAGTCACGGAAAAGATTTACAATTTTGAAATTTAACAGCTTAATCGTACAAGTAAATCTTGACTGAGTTTCAGTTCAAAATTAATATTTTATACGATTAAACACGTTCCAGATTTTTAGCAACATACGTTATGGCACCTATTGCGCACATAATTGTATACTATGTACGGACAGATGGAGAAGTAATAGCGGATTCGTTAGACGTTGAACTCACAGGAGTTCTTCAAAATCATGTGAGTTATTATCTGAAATACCTAAATTATATAACAGTCTATAAAGAACAGAGACTGCATATATAATATCATAATCTGCATATGTATAGGTTGATATTAAAATAACACCTGGTGAAGTTATGCCCGGAGAGAACGTTAATCTTATGATATCTGCGAAACCAAACTCTTTTATTGGATTATTAGGTGTTGATCAGAGATCTCTTTTGCTAAAATCTGGAAACGATATTTCTTATGTACGTAGTACATTACACACACACACATACACACACACACACATAGAAATATTTGTAAATTTCTATATGCGTGATTTTATCAATTACATACAGGATCAAGTATACAAAGAGCTGCAGACGTATGATAAAGCAGAAGCATCACCACACGCAGATGGATTCTTCGGTCATCGTCTTTGGAGGCCTGGCTCAGGAACAGCGGACGATGTGTTTCAAGTAAAATATTCTACGATGTACTTATATTATCTTCCTAATTGTTATCCGATAATCAGATTAAAATAGTAAATGTCTGTAACAGAAAACTGGCGTGGTAATCCTCACAAACGGATACGTCCACGAGAACTTGCCTATACGTAAGTATCGAAGTACAAAATTTAAGATAGCTGTATTATGTATATTTAGTAAAAGTCTAACGCGCGCACTTAAAAACATAATGCGCTGCACTTAAAACATATATAACATTCATTAAATATAAAAATATTTAAATATATAAATATTTTTTTTAATTAAAATATATTTTGTAGAATATGCAATAGTCCAACTTACTCATAATATATAGCATGAGAATAACATCCTAGTTCTCGATTGATTCTCTTAATCAGAATCGACTGATGAGCTGATCTCTAATGAGATTAGATCTATATATTTATTAACCAAGCTTATATGTGTGTAGTATACTACAGAAATAGTTTCGAAGACGTGATGTTTGCATCCGCAGCGGGATTCGCAGGCCCGGCTGCTGCATTACCGCCCGAGAAGGTCAAAGTTCGCAAGAATTTCCCTGAAACTTGGCTTTGGCAAACGCTTGAAGCTGGGTAATGCCAATGACGTAATAAATTATCATGCATACATTATCATTTTACACATATTTATACTGTAAATTTTGTAAACAGTTTATTCACTTGGGTATACACATGTAACTGCATAACAAAAACCATTCCTTGCTGTGTCGTAGCATCTCTTTGATGCGTGTTTAAGCTACCATCTTATTTTATAATTTCCACTTTGGATCAATAATTATAGTGAAAAAATCGATATCGATTTACACTCGCACATATTGCATTTAAATATTAACACATAATATAGAATTCATACAATGAAAAATAATGCAAATTAGAACGCTTCGCATTAAAGTTACGCATCGAAGTTGTTGCGTTGGTACATGGCTAGATAACTTGGTGAAGGAAAAAATCTTCATGATCTTTTTATATCTCAGTGTTAATTTTTGCTAATTGAAAAACGCTCTGTACATATACGCTTTATATTCTATATATTTTATTTAATATATATGGATTTAGGTATTATATTATAATATGTATTTTGGATACAAACCAAAGTTTGGATTTAATATACCTATCTATAATTTTTAATATTATTAGGCAGATACGTATATATTTCTAATTATTTATTTCACATAAATAAGTTCCAATTTTCAGGATTTTGTGATATTAGAGCTTTACTAATTGCTTTATTTTTAAATCTGACACTAATGTTTATATAAAAACAATATAAATATTTATATATTCAAAAGTTTATTTCTTATTTGAAATTATAAAAAACTTTCAGAGATATAGATATTAAAAAATCTGATACAATTACACAGTATATGCAGAGTTGAAATAAAATGTTAAATTATTATTGTTTTAAAAATGTATTAATTATTTGTTATTTCATAAAATAATTAATAATAACAATAAATAAATTTACGTCCACACATTATTTTTTGTGTAGAAAATTAAGTTCGAGAAAATTTATGCAATATCTCTTGATAATATTGATTATATTATTAAAGAAAGAATGTTTCAGAATTGCCATTATTCAAAATTTGAAAAAAATTTCTAATTTGGGCGAGTTTTTTCATCGATTGATCAATCGATGAATGAAAAAACTCGCCCTTTATTAATATCATTCATAAGTGCTGAATTAATAAACAAAATTTTGTTGATGATTAAATTTTAAACATGAATAAATTTTAAATTGAGTAATGAAATTTCTTTTTGATTCAGTTTTAAGCAAATTTAATTAAACAAAATGTGAACTTGAAGAGACAGTAAAATCAATTTCTGATTTTTTAAGATGCAAATTAAATGTTAAAAATTAATTACTAGAACATTTTTTCAAATTTATATTATATACATTAATGAAGAATTTATCCCAAAACTAAATAAATTCTTCCTGTGATTGAAAGAGATAGTAATAGATCTGAAGCATTTTCTGAAGATAATCATACTCTACCAATAATATCATTAGGCTATATATCAATCATATTTAGTTATCTTATTTTGATCGAGGATTGGGGCTGGTGTAATACAATATGCAGAATTGGATTGCAGGACCAGCAATTTTGGAGGGTAGAATAACGGGGTCGCCTCATGGGGTGTCCACGCTTCGACCAGACCTTGGTCCACCTGTCACGCACAGATTAGCGACAAGACCACCGCTGGCAGGTCCTTACGCCTTCTCTCGCATCCCACCCCCTGTCTGGAATAAGCCCCGTGTATTTCTAATGCATGACATCTTAAACACCTGGCTTTTCACAAACTTCTCTTCAGGGTATTTATTTCGTATCTTGTATACTTTTAGTGTGTTTATGCACGTTTATGTATATGCGGTATATATGCAGGGTGTACATAGATTGAAACAAAAAAGGAATCAATTATTTCGAAGAGTAAAATTGCTTTTGATACCGGCAGAATTTGCCCCTGTTTCAGTGACACCCTGTATACCTGTAAATAACGTGCATACCGTATTGTACAATTACGTGAAAGTAAGTTGATCAAGGTAAAGGTGCGATTTTATATTTCTCAAGAATGTAAGTTGCGTTACAAAAGCTTGTTCTACGTATCATGCATATCTCAGATCTTGGAAAACGTTGTCTTGCGTCATGCTATTCACGGAGGAATGATCGATTTTTATTCGTAACACTGTTCACTATTTATACCTTAGTAAACACCAATTAACAATAGTTATTATAACATTCATGTTACAATAACTATTGTGTAACACATGTGTTACATAACAGTTATATTATATTTGTATTGTTGAGTGAAATTATAACAGTTTTGTTACTATTAGTTGGTGTTTACTGAAACGTCATTTATATATATGTAAACGTGTCTTCCGCATTTGTAAAGGTGAAGGATACGAACGTACGGACCTTAACACTTTTTTTTCATATTACATCAACTTGCTTGTATCGTGTATATCTACTTCATTAGAAAGCTGCAATGTGTAATCTCTTTTATCGCTATTCGAAACATTACATTTATACTTTTTGGAGTAATTGATCATATCTAAATCTATGTTTCAGTTTATTTGTTATGAACGGTAGTACACAAGATACAGGATACCTACATACTTCTAAATATTTCATCTTATGCTCACGATTATGGAAATTTAAGTATACATATTCTTGCAGGTATAATGGAAAAACGGAATTACGACGAGAAGTACCGGACTCTATCACATCATGGGTACTAACTGCATTTTCCGTCAATGACGCACATGGATTAGGCCTTATAGAGGAACCCAGAAAGGTTGTTATAAATACATATACGTATTTACACAATTTATATATAAAAAGTTTGGAGATTGATTGTATTAAAAAAATCAATGATATTTTATAAATTTTTTTTCTTAGTAATAAAGTAAATTTAATAATTTAATTTGTTACATAAGATAAGATAACATTTGCTCAAAATTTGTTTCGATCATAAGTTTTATTATATTAACTATCTAATTCACTTTCCTCACAAATTATTTCTGTCAAAGTCTTATTGATTTTGTACTAATTTTTTCTTTTAACCTACGATAATTGTCGCAAAGGTTGAATTGATTATATACATATGTGTGACGATTTTCTTTCCATATATTCATGTACGTGTTATATAAAATGTATATAAATCTGACAGAAATCTGAGCGCATATATTGTAGCAAAACAGAGGAATCTTCTAAATAAAAATTTTCATAATTATTATGAAACTATCATATTAATATATTATTTATTATCTGTTCATTAGTTGAAAGTGTTCAAACCATTCTTCATATCTGTCGATTTGCCGTACTCGGTAATCCGAGGAGAAATTGTAGGAATACAGATTGTGGTGTTCAATTACATGAATAAAGACTTGACAGCCGAAGTTCTGCTAACAAACGACGGACAGTTTGATTTTGCAGAAGTTTCTAACGAAGTTCACGATGCACCAAGTAAGTGGGTGTATAAGTATAATGTTATTCAACTTCAAAGAGATAAGATAACAATAATAGCCAACTTGTAGTTTGTAGCAATTACATATACATTTTATAACTATAATCATCCAATTATGATAAGTATACATATATTATGTATATATAGGATTATACACATATATATATATATATATATATATAGGATTAAATTAATGTTTGTTATATTTTTTAGAATTGGAGTTATATCGCAGAAAGAAAGTTGACGTAAAAGCCAATTCTGGCTCGAGTGTGTCCTTCATGATTATTCCAAGAGAACTAGGATACATCAGTATAAAAGCAACCGCTAACAGCGTTTTGGCTGGCGATAGTGTTGAACATAAATTGCTTGTCAATGTAACGATTTTCATTCTTATTTTTTTGTTCGTACGATTAATTTAAGTGATAATAAACGTAAACGTTGTTCTACTTTAAGGCCGAGGGAGAAACACAATACAAGAACAAAGCGGTACTTCTGGATTTGAGAAATACTGAACAAGCGAGTGCGAATATCACCATCGACATACCTAATAATGCAGTACCAGGATCCGAGAATATACTAATATCTGCAGTTGGTAATAATATTGCTCAAATTACATATACATTTTATCCAATTTAAAAGGATCTTATCGATATTCCCCTGTTCAAACTAGTCTGTTTTAAACTTTGTGTAATCCATAATGAACGTTAATGAATTTTTCAGCATGATGTACACATGTATATAATTATATAATAATTCATATGCACCCATGAAAACTTATTATTTTGCATGAGATATCTTGAAAAAAAATTCCTTTTTTATTAATTGTATATTATACAGGTGATATCTTGGGCCCCAGTATCCAGAACTTGGCAAATTTAATAAAAATGCCATTTGGATGCGGCGAACAAAATATGCTCAACTTTGTACCAAATATCGTAGTTTTAAATTATCTCAAGGTATCAATAGCACTTTCTTTCGCTATATGACACACGCTAAAATATAATTTATACATAAAAAAAAACACTTTTCAGAATACGAATCAATTAACACAAGCCGTACAAAGCAAAGCACTAAAATATCTGGATATTGGTTACCAGCAAGAATTGACTTATAGACATACTAATGGTTCATTTAGCGCATTTGGCATGTCGGATCCTAGCGGGAGTACATGGTACGCGCTACAAAATTATTAATTACAACATAACAATATTTAATAATTATTTCAAGATCAAGATAATTGTCATTTAAGTCATATGTGATCTAAAATTATCCAATCTACTAGGCTTACAGCCTTCGTAGCGAAGTCTTTTAAACAAGCGGCGGAATATATTGCGGTCGAGGATAGGATCATAACTGAAGCTTTGCAGTGGTTGTCCGATAATCAAGCACCAAACGGATCTTTCCCTGAAGTGGGAAAAGTTAGTCACCGCGATATGCAGGGTGGAGCTGCCAAAGGACTCGCTTTAACAGCATATACGCTCATTGCTTTCCTAGAAAATGAGGTAAGCGAAATATCTTTTTATTTTATTTAATAATATTTAAATAAATATAATTGTTTGGAGGAAGAAATGTTATCTTTATATGCTTGAAAGCAGTACATAAAATAAAAATTGTACTTTCTATGTCGCACAATTAAAGTTGAACATGTGATACAGGAACAAATGGGAAAATATCGTAATACGATAAACAAGGCTGTTGACTACATTGTTCGTAATATGGAAGGACTAAACGATACGTATGCATTGAGTCTATGTGCCTACGCCTTAAATTTGGCGAAACATCCATATGAGACATCGGCATTTAACTTCTTGGAATCGAAAGCTATGGCAAACCAGGATCTTAAATGGTGGAGCAAGCCCATTCCAAAAGACAATAAAAATCCACACTATTCTTTACCACGTTCTGTCGATGTCGAAATGACATCATACGCTTTACTCTCGTATCTGAGACGTAATTTGGTCACGGACGCGATTCCTGTAATGAAATGGCTCATCAAACAAAGAAATACAGAAGGTGGTTTTGCGTCGACGCAAGTAAGTAATTATTTCAGGTACAAATTATTATTTCAAGTATGGACGAGATAAAATTTGATTAAAAATTACTTATGTGTAAAATTTAGGATACCGTGATTGGACTTCAAGCATTGGCAAAGCTTGCTGAAAAATTGTCAAAGAACACGAGTTCAGTTCAAGTTATGTATAAATACGGCGAGGGAGAAGGTCAAGGGAGCTACATGAACATACATAGCGATAATTCTATGATACTTCAAAAGAAGATGGTAAGTTTAAACGAATTGTTTTATGTATATTATACGTTATTACAGTAAAAT
Organism: Cyphomyrmex costatus; assembly: GCF_001594065.2. Classification (NCBI taxonomy): domain Eukaryota; kingdom Metazoa; phylum Arthropoda; class Insecta; order Hymenoptera; family Formicidae; genus Cyphomyrmex; species Cyphomyrmex costatus. The sequence goes on from NW_017276028.1 coordinate 535,566, forward strand.
ATTAATATTTTTGCATTTCTTACAGCTACCTATAAAAACACGATATATTAATATAACAGCATCTGGTAAAGGTTTCGTACTGGTGCAAGTTTCCTATCAATACAATTTGAATGTGACTGGAGCATTCCCATTATTTACATTGGATCCTCAAGTAGATAAAAATTCAAACGCTAATCATTTACAACTTTCGATATGCTCAGGGTATGTTTTCATTATTGTATTGTATTTAATATATATTATTTAAGCTGAATATAAATGAATATAAAATAATTTAGTTTTTAGATAGCAATATATTATACATTATATGATTCTATAGACTGAAAAATTAATTAATCAAATTATTATTTATCGACAGATTTGTTCCAACTGAAGAAGCAAACGAAAGTAATATGGCCGTCATGGAAGTAAGTCTACCTTCTGGCTTCACGGTAGATAGAGATTCATTACCGAGTTTAGAAATGTCATCACACGTAAAACGTGTTGAAACTAAAAATGGTGACACAATGGTTATTTTATATTTTGACAAGGTAGAGTATATATGTATCACAGTTAATATAAACAATAACTAATTAACGTTTATTTAAATAATTACCACAAAAATCATAAAAAATATAATATATTAAAAATAAAAATAATTATTTATTATTGTAGATGATAAAACAAGAATATTGTCCAACCGTGTCGGCATTTAGGACGCATAAAGTAGCTAAGCAAAAACCAGTTCCCGTTTCTGTATACGACTATTATGATTCTTGTAAGTATAATGAAAATATTTTATAAATAAATTTGATTTAAAGATATAAAAAATGTAAAAGATAAAATATTCTAAGATTGTAATACATATATATGTGTACAATACGACCTATAAGACCTTTAAAAATATACCTTTTAATTATATTTCTGTGCAGCGAGAAGGGCAAGAGCATTTTACGAGCCTAAAAAGACAACTTTGTGTGACTTATGTGAAGATGAAGATTGCGAAGATATTTGCGTTTCAAAACCTGGTAAACGAAAGGACAACACTACAGTGTCTACTGCGTCTGACGTTTACGCTTCTGTATATTTGCAATTTATGTTCTCGTTTTGCTATTTGCTTCATAAGTACTTGTAATTATATTGTTGTCAAGAATAATTATTTCATTTATAAATATAATTATATTATAAACTTTAAATCTAACAAAATAGCGTAGAAGCTGTATAAGTTGCGACCAAAGTATATATACTTGTTATACAGAGTATGAGATTATAATCTTTATATGAAATGTCCAAATCAAACTAACATACATAAGATTTAATTACTGATAATACTAAGTTTATAATAAAATTTAATGTTTTTTGTTATTATTTAATAGATATTACTTTTCTTATACTATAAGTCTTTCTGATACATTGATATTTATATGAAATGCTTCATTTATGCGTTTACTTTTATACTATGGAAAGAAAAGAATAAGAAAGATGTGAAGAGGTAGGAATGAAAAATGGTAGAAATTTATTAAAAAAATTTATCAATATATGTATAATATGTATATAGTTTATTGTATATCTTACGAAATTTTCGAGACATTTATTAGACAATTTATCGAAATATTGACGATAACGTATTAAAGTACGTATTATGAAAATATTCTGAATAGATTCCGATGGAATCATTCAATTATTAGATTTTTATTGTATTTTCTTAGAGAAAATAGAATTATTCAGATTAAAATCTATTCTGAATAATTTCATAATAGGTGCCCAGTTCAATAATTAGACAATCTATACTTTAAAACAAACGTAATAATAATCACATCGTTATGCAGATAGAAGATCGTCGTCGCTATCTGATTGACTAGAATCGGAAGCGCGGATCAAAAGTTTAGTTTCCTCAGTAGTATCGACCTATAAAATAAAATGTATATGTAGTATATACGGTTTAAGTAAAAGTTAACACTAGTTTATAAACGTTCTAAAGTAGGAAAAACAAAGAATTATACTTTACAATACTGGACACGACCCATGCCTCTTCTGAAATTAATCCAATTTAACCAAAAGCGGCATCTTTTTAGCGGAAGTATATCTTCAATAACCAAACGGGTCAACACCGCAAGCACAAACAGTATCATCAACATTATAATCGTAATCATTTTTAACTTGTATGCCAAGTCTGAAAAAGCCATATAAGTAATTATAAGATCAGTATGCTAACATAAACCGAGGCAAGTAGAAAAAAGTGATAAAGTGCTAAAAAAAATTCGATAAATTCATCATTCAAATATAAATCAATAATGAAATTACATACTGGTAACCTTGATATGTTTCTGAATAATTTTCAAGCTTTAACTATCGCTCATTGTTTATTTTTTTATTATTAATAAAAGAATTTAACAACATAACGATGTGTTTAACTCACTTACCATATAAGGTAAATGTACCAGTTCGTGGACATGACCCAATTGTTGGACAAATTGTGACAATTTTAAATATTAAGGGTGTTACTCTAAATAAATTTTTCAGCAATTTTTCATATTATTTAGAAATTAAGTATTATATAATTTATTCATATTAAAAATGATACTTTTGTAAAAAAAATTTCGTTTATGGACAATCGTCCATTTATTAGGACATTCACACATATGCGTGTATCAATTATTGGACATTCCTTAGCGTACCTGTCTACTGCAAACATATTTTGTATATATTACATATAAAACTTCACTAATTACAATTTCGATAAACTTTTTTGAACAATCTTGATTGATAAGTAAGTAAAATGCGATTCTCTTCTATAATAAGAAAATTGCTTATTATTTGTCCAATAATTGGGTCATACTTTTGTGGACACAGAGACACGTCACATTTTTTGTCTAAAAATTACAACATTTGAATCATATTATATTTATGACTAAATACAATTTATAATAAACGCAAATAACATATTCGATAATGGATTTAGTTTCAGAAAACATCCATTCTTATTAAGCATGTGTAATAAATTAAAATTTTAATGTTTCTAAAGTTTAAATAAATGATTTTGTCGTGCAATTCCTTAACTGTCCAATAACCGGTACATTTACCTTATTTTACATGGAAAGTTAGAAATCCATGTGAAAGCTCGCTTCGCGTGGAAAATTTGTAAATCCATACATAGTGAAGTTTCACATGTGTTTGCATCTAATTTGCAGTTTTATCTCAAATATGCAGTTTTATTAAAAACGATTTTATATTTTATTAAAAACGATTTTGATATTTTGCAGTATAAAACAATTCATATCGATAAACACGTTTATAAATAAAAAAAAATGAATGATTTCATTTCTTCTGGTATATCGATTTTTTCAATTTTAAAATAAAAATCTTATCACTTGCCTCGACCTGTCCTACTAAATTCAATATTAACGTAATAAATATCCGCATTTAAAATAGGGCTCGTTATTATACGTTTAAATGAAAATACGTTTACACGTATAATTAGTATCATATATCCGTTTATTAGAAACGTTTATGAATTATTTAGAAATTCGGGAAAACGTTTCTTTAATAAACGGATATGCTAATTAAACGTGTAAACGTTTACCTTCAAGTAAATGTTTTTCTGAAAGTGAATATAAACGGATAAACGTTTTACGTTTACACGTATCTTCGAAAAACGAAATAAAATTAGAACCCTAATTTAAAATCTAATATTACAAAACCATAGTGTTTACCAGGAGGCACAGGACAACGTGCTTTCTTGCAGTACGACGTATTTTCATGAGATGCATCCGGAGAATTGGCATGTTTCACGCAGATCACTTCGGTGTGCCACTCGAATTTCGCGCTGCATTGTGATTCCTGACATCATGAAAAAGAAAAATGAAACACCGAATCGAATAAGAATTAGCAGCGTCCGCTTAATGTAAATTTTACTCGGTGCCACGTCTGATTATTCAGAGACTTAAACGCGTGACCGATATGACAATCTTATCCATCTCAGTCATGAATAAGTATATATTTTATACGATCAGACAGTTTAAAAACATAAGAGAAAAAAACGGTACACGCAGTGAATTACCAAGATAAACTATAGTATTTTTTTCTGTATCGATTATAAAAAATTATTAAGGAGAGACTTGCGTTGTTTCCAGTGAATATTTTTAGGATTTTATATAACATTTAATATAAATTAAATAAATCTTTTTTTTTGTATTTAAAATATTTTTATAAACAATTTTAAATTAAAAAAAAAATTTCAGAATAATATGATATAAGAATAGCTGAATTTCATTCCTAATACGTAAGAAATAAAAACACGCTGATATACGTTTTGTCTAATGTATATAAGCTAAATCTGTTTTACTAATTAATGTTTAAGTAGGTAACATTATTATCAGAAATGTAAAAAATGATATGTAATAATTTTTGCATTTTTTAAAAACTTAGATCTTTAATATTACTGATTACCTTATACAAATATTTATAATAATTTCATTAATCAACTAATATAATGAAATAAGGGCAATGAGCCAATTTTCATTAAAATCTTTAAATCAATCTAATATATTGCGAAGAATATCACGTAATTATGGCGTTTCGTCCCAACTTCCACTACTGGACTCATCAGTAAGGCATTGTAGTGGAAGCCTACCTTAGACGCCTGTTTTAGTTGTTAAATCGAGATTCTATAAATTTCATTAATGTTATATCATACACAAGAGATTTCAGCGATATGAACGATAATAAAAATATTCTTAGCATCGCACTGTCACTCTTCTATTGTCTGCCTATTCTTATCAAGCATGCGTATTAATATTATCAAGATACGTCGAATATATTTCGCATTTCATCAAATAGATAAGTAGTAGCTGAGTAAAAAATGCCAATTTAGAAAAGATTATTTAGAAGAAAGAAGTTCAAAATAGCAAGCGTAAAAATATCTATTAAATAAAAAAAGGATCTTTATATATATTTTATGAACAAAAAAGCACACATATACGGATATAGTAATATAAAAATAATTATATTATAGTTTTATTATCCATATTTAAAAATAATGATATTATATATTTATAATGTTATATAATTATTATCAATTTTTATTTAACTTATTCAGATTAATGTAATACCAATGCGATTCCACATTCAGAAGTTTATGATCTCAGGTGTACGTCTCTTTCATCTATCGATGAGGTGTTAGTTAAAAAAAGACGGAACACGAATGGCAAAGTGAGAGGGAGAATAGAAAGAGTATAAGTGGGGACGAAAGAGTGAAGAGGGAAAGAGAGAAAGAGAAGGAAAGAAGAGGACAACAGGCACAGTCACAGTCAGTCCGAGTTGAAGTCAGTCTGTACCGGACTGTATGATTGAAAGCTCGGATTGGTGGTAGTGTCTCAGTGACAGTTCCGATGAGTCAATTCGGGATTCTCTACTTTAGAACTATTCGCCTACAGTTACGACTATCTTCTTATGTGTTCAATATTAAAAACTAGTATTGGAGAGCGAACACGCAACAAAGTGTTATTAAAACGAATATATATTTTTTTTTTAATTAATTGCGTGCGGAAGATCACGTGTCACGCGCACATTGTAATATGAAAAGTGTACGTATGTGCGTCTGTGATATCTGCATGTGACATCGTTGGCAGTACTCGCCACTATCCTCGATAGAAAGAAAAACAGACGGCACGCGAGATTCCCGCAAATGATCTAACGTAGTCCACCATATTGCTGTAAGTAAACGTATATAATGTACAGACGTCATTTCCGTGAAACCGGTTCAGGCACCGCCTTATGAACGTCTCGCGTGCAGGATCGGATCTTGCCTTCTAATCGATCGTTAACAACTCCGGAAAAAGAAACGTAAATATTTTGCAGTTGCTGATCAAATAATCGCTTATAGATCAATCGGATTCGTTTTTTTAAAAATTAAATATTTAATAATAACATTAAAAGCTACGTTCAAGATCGTTTATTTTGCGATTGTTGAACGTTTTTTTTTTTTTGCGCTGATTGGAGGTCCACTTAGCGCTACAAATACTTCAAAACATCTGCAGTATGAACCGGAGCCTAAATCACACTTTTAGATCTAAAAGAAATTATCTTTTCAGCGCGCGAAGAGAACTTTCAACAGTTGCAAAACATGTTCTGCAGACGTCCATCTTTCTTCTTTGTATTTTTAATTTTGGCTAATCTATAAGACACAAATAAAAAGAAACCTCTAAAAGAAGCCCCGTCTAATGTGATTTACGAGACTTAGAAAATAATAAATGTCCTTTTTTTCTTTGCACTTTTAATTTAGGTAGTTATAAGACGGCCAATAATTGAAGCATGAACAATGGCTACGTTCAGCAGAAAAAAGCAGTTTTACAACTGTTGTAAAAATTCTTAAATATGATTGATTTATATATTTAGATTCAGTGAGGAACTAAGACCATCATATTAAAGAATTTTACAATTACAGTTATAAAGCTGCTTTTTTTTTTTTGCTGAATACAGTCATTGTTGCATTTTTTGAAAAACAGTTTTTATTGCAAAGAGGATATGCTGGTCTTCTCACTATCCTTCTCCTCCTGTCTCATAGACTACTTAAAATAAAACATGCAAGGAAGAAACATTTGCTACATCTTAAATATAATTCACATTAAACAAAGCAGATTATTTTTATTTATATTTCATAAATTAACCAAAATAACAAATTCAAAGAAAAAAGATTTTTTACATTAACTGCATAAATTATTATACGTTAGACGAAACAGATTAATTTTTACTTGTATCTCTTATGAAAATAAAAATCTTACAAAGTTTGCCCACAAAACTTGGCTGGCTAAAGCATCTGTCTAAAGAAAAGCTAAAAAGAATATGTAAAATTAAATGCACGGCAGTCTTAAAAGTTAATACGATTTATAATAAAAATAAATTTATATAAAAATATGTGTTTATAACAAGGCTCAATAAATTTAAAAAATAATTAAAATAACAGGGCTACGCGCTAACATTCGTTAAATTGTAAAAGCTTAGTAAATATAAGAAGTCATTAGTTAAAAATAAATATAAAGTTTAATAAAATTTAAAATTTAAAAATAGTTAAAAAAGTTATGTTATTCGTTTTTGTGAATTTTTATAATATCATGGTTTGTACATCGTTAACGATATTTTGCGACTTTTTTAACATTGAAAATGACCTAATAAAGGTCGAAACGTCTGTTTTTAAATTTTAAATTTTATTGAACTTTATATTTATTTTTAACTAATGACTTCTTATATTTACTAAGACTTTTACAATTTATAACGAATGTTGGCTCGTAGCCCTGTTGTTTTAATTATTTTTTAAATTTATATAATTTAAATGGAAATATATCTTGTGTAAGTCCTGTTTTTAATTGATTTTTAAAAAAGGAAGATGGTTCCCAGCATAACTCGTATGTATTTTTTGTACACGTTTACACATAAATTTTACACCTATATAATTTTACTTCTTTTTAGACTGTGTAATTTTGTCGAGTAAATCAGGCCCTGTTCCCATGACGTAAACAACATTTATTCGTGTAGGAACGTGTCAAGGACGATACACATACAAATCGTGTATGCATCGTTTCATCGATCGAGTAACCGACCAGAGCAGAATGTACCATTTTGTTTTTCTTTCATTTTTTCCACTAGTTGTGATAGTCATTGATGTAAGATAAATTGACGGGATTCCGCGCCTGTTTTCCCGGCGATACAGCAGATTCAATTATTACCGTAATGGGTATTAATACGTTTCGGGGAATGCTCCGCCGCGGATTTTACGCTGTGTTCACGTCGCGCGTCCAGATCCTGGTGTTTATATAACACAGGTATAACTGAAACTTATCCAAGACAGATACGAGCGGTGAAAGCGAGAAGAGAAGTATCGTATCGAGATATAATTGTCGCCTATGAACTTTGGATGTGTCTATCGATCTTTTTTTTTCCCAATGTTGATAACTAGTCAAGTATGATATGTTGAACATTAAATTGTCGAATATGCGAATTGTTGCAAGCACGTGCGAACAATCTCCGATAAAAAAAAGGTTTTTTAATAATAACTATATATATATACACACACACACGCACATATATACAAAATGAAAGAGAGGAAATTACGAAATATCAGAGCATGCAAAAGATCATGCTTTATCATTAATTTGATAACACTTCTTTTTGCGTAAAAAACACTATTTACTGCGAATGCAACAAAGAACGTATTTCTAAAATCATGAGAATAATTTATCGGATTAGTTTACTTGACAAAGGATTTTTTTCTTAAAAGGATCCTAAAGTCAGGTATTGTACTGATTCAGTAAGATTTACATATACATATGATTTACATCTTATTGACATACAGGGATGGGAAGTAACTCGTTACTTGTAACGAAGTTACAGTTAGAGTTACTTTTTTTCAGTAACTGTAACTTAACTTCGTTACTTTTTTCCATCTGTATATAAACCAATCTTTTCCTTAATTGTCCTAATTACTCTGATGACTCTATGTATCATTCTTGTTTAATATTAAGTAAAAAACAAGGATAAAACATTACACGAAGGCAGTTGGGTAACGTTTCTGAATGCAGCCCTAGTATCGATGCTATTGAAAATTCTGATGAAAAAGTAACTTAAAAGTAACTTAAAGTTATTTCTTCAATAACTGTAACTGTAACGAATTACTTTTCAGAGTCAATAACTTGTAACGGTAATTAATTACTTTTTGAAAGAAAAAACTGTAACTGTAATTAATTACTTTTACAAAGTAACTTTTCCATCCCTGTTGACATATTACTGTACACTACTATAATAATATCACATACATACGTACGAATTTTCTAATTATATAATAATTTTTCATATTAGGTATCTAACAATAAATCTAATTCTAACAATAAGAATACAGCAATATATATATTTATATAATTCTTAGTCCAAATCAAGATTGTTTTATACATATAAAATATAGAAATTTGTATATGTATAAAGCAAATATTTTGTTAAGAGTTGATACCAGAAGCCGATAACAAAAACTGTAATTTTCTATGAAATTTTTTTTCACTTTTGTATAAAATCAACCGGTTTGGATTCCATTATCGTTTATACTTTAATTATGAAAAATGATTCCTAAAGTATATAAAGATAATTAGAAAAATACTTACACAACATATAATCACATTTTGTTGGTAAAATAAACGACTTTAGAATTTCTTAAGTTTCAAATAAAGTCACTGAAGTTTCTTCAAAGAAAGACTTACGAAACATTTTCCTCTACATGAGATAAAATAAAAGATTCAAAACTTGCCTCTCTCTTTCTTTCCCATTCTCTTTTTTTTCAGATAAAAGAAAAAAAACTATGTTGAAACCAAACGAGCATTAATAACTATAGCTTGAGCATTAATTAATAAATAAATATCTTGAGAAATTTTGTTTAACTCCACTTCCAACTTTGCTCAACAGGAATTAATGATTTTTTATTCAATACTTAAATAATAAATTTAAATTCATAATCAATAAAAATAATTATATGAATAAAACTTAACGAACTCTCCTGTCAAAAAAAAGTCGTCGTGTTTTCTTTCGTGTACCTTCGCAACCAACGTGCCACTTTGACCTTCAACATTCTTAGAATCGTTGAAGATGTCGCAAAGCAAGTATCAGAAAGATCCGTCGGATTATTTAATATTCGGAAATTCACTGGATAAAATTTCGATATATTGTTCATTTGCATTTAAATATGCGGTTTAACGAATATAAATATTACACCAATTATCGTGATTCTCAATGATACATACAAATAGATTTCATAAAATTAACAGGATGTTCTTAATCAATGGTGTAATTCCTTTAACAACATAAACGTAACGTAAGAAAAAACTGCATTTAAAAATATTTCGTAGAATAGTTTTTTGAATGAGAGATAATAATAATCAATCGTGCTGATAACGTATCATTTTCACACGTTCTTGATACTAGTTTCGTAAGATTATTTAAGATAAGCAATAAGATACAGCCGATCAGTACATAACACACATATATGAAGAAGTATACATGAAGAAGGAAGAGTATGCATATACATTTATAAATCTGTTATAAATTTTCAATGATTTTTTAAAATACATATCTTCAACTAAAAAACTATTTAATTTTAATATTTATATTAATTGCATAAACGCTATTTTAAAAAAGCAATGAATAAATAACAGTTACATATTTATTTTACATCAATATATTGAACATCTCAGTATCCGAAAAATCAGAATTTTGAATTCGACAATGACTACACGAATCCATTTCCATTTTTATTTCTTGGAATGTGTGAAAAGGATCCGAAGCTTGGATAGAAACGTATGTTAACTTAATTGAATAAATTATATTCCGCACAATACATCCAGTATCTGGCTCAGCAAAGCAATTATTTCATGTATTTGATTTATTTCAATTGAGCTTTGTTTCATTATTGCATTAATTTATATTGTTATAAAAAAGATTTGTGCCTATGAGGACTTTTAATCAGCTTAACATATATAATCTACGAAATATTAATATTTGAAACAATTTGACCGAAACCTATGTCCTATAAGATTTGTTCTTTTGCCTTGAAAAATCATCATTTACTAAAATTTTCAACCGTTAATTATTTTAATATTAACGACCCTAATAATTAAAAAAAAATTGAGATTTGCCTATAAGCTCCAAAATAATTGATCTTTCACTTAAGCTTGAATTAATTTCCATCGATAAAAACGAATTAACTATTTAATGTACAGCTTATTTTTCCTTGTAAAGCAATTACCTAACTACAATTCTGCGAATAGATTATTTGCATAAATGCAAAAATAACAATTTACATGAATGTAGATTTACCTAATACAATTGCTTTGTAACACTGATGTCTTTTTAATGAGAGATATAAATAAATGAAAAACTAATGACGAATATACGATTACTATTAATTAGCAATAAATTATACGATAAGCTTCGAAGAAACAGACTCATAATAATGTTTTTTTTACTACTTATGAGAAAAATATACAAAATGATTATTATAAATTAAAGTATTATATAATATAATAAAAATAATAAGTAGACACGACAAATAATTTCATGCTTGAAGTTTTACTGATTTTCTATTTTAGTTTTGGATTCAAATAAAATGCCATATCTTTTACAGTGAATAAAGAATGTAGTTTTTCTCTTATTTATACTATAAGCTTACGCCAGGAATGCGATAAATATATGTTTCGTCTTAAAAACGTTTTCAGAGATTAGAGAAATACTGAGAATCGTAATCCAGCCTTTTACAGTTTCCATATTTATAATTATTTCTTCTAAAATACATTAAGAAACTTTCCATGAATCTTACCAATTGATCTTCTATCTACTATGATAATGCAATTTTTATTATTCTTACTAAAAATTTTAAAATTATATTTTATTTTTCAAAAATTTATATTTTAATTATACACAAATTTTTTATTTTATATTATATAATGTATAAAAAAATAATATTGAAGAAATAAATTAATATGTACTATACTTATATGAGAGAAAGACAATTATAAAAGATAAAAAGAGTGCAAAAAGCTTATCTCAAAAAGAGGAAGTGTTACATTTATCTAATCCATTATGCTTCCGATTTTCGCAGTATCATGCTCGACATTTACGGCTTAAAAATAAAAGAGAATTGAAAACAAATTGTATAAAAAAAATAATATATGACAATAAAAATGTATTCAATTCTAAAAACCACCAATGTAACAACATAACTATAGTACGAATACGAAGCCTATAACAATCTAGCTTGGATCTTAGTTACTTATATATTATATAATTTCGCGTGAATTTATATATTGATATGTGCAGTCTTTCTAAACTGCGCGCCGAACAATCGTCGGTCTTGAAATGCAACTCTAATAAACTACCGCAGTACTATCACGAATTAAATTGATTAACAATTTAATAATTAATTCATGTTCTTTTGGCATCTTATCTTAAATATCGACTATATTAAAATTTGAAAATAATAATTCTTATTGTGAAAAATATTACCTCGGCCGGAAGTCGAATCCAAACCTTAGTAATATTCCTCGTAATAACTGGTATATGTAAAATGACGAACGTTTTCTTTCAGGTACATAAATAAGCAATACAAATATATCTTTAAATTTGTTCAAATATAGGTATCAGAATAAGGGCATTGCCGAGGATCAAACTATCTATATACGAAAGATGATCATTCGTCGTGAAATATGCTTTTTAATATTAGCTATTGTTCTGGACAGCGTTTCCGCTATTAATTGCCCAACAAATCAAGCATGCATCTGTCAACCGAATTATGAAGGAGGAATTGAGATAAATTGTCTGATGAAGAACGATTCGTCGTTCATCGTGAATATTCAACCAGACGAATATATAAAAGTACGTGTCTACTTAGTCACGAACATTCTGCGCTTGCCAAACAGTAACAAAATCTATGCACAGTATATAATCAACATGACCAAAAATTAAATCAATAGATTAAATAAATAAAATGAAATTCGTCTCAATGAATTAGGATTTTCATATATATTCAAGAATTTGGACATAGACAAACTCATAAGATTCATAACCAGCGATATTAATAAAATAAAGATTCAAAATTTTATGAACTCATGATTCTTTGGTATTATATAAACTATCTTATTTTTCTTTATATCAATTATTCAATAAATATATAAATCTGAATAAAATTTGAAAAAAAAACAAAAATTTACGAAAATTCATTATTTAATATATTTCCTATCCAGCTTTGTTTTAGAATTTTTCCAAAAATATTTAGAGAGGCATATCATTTAAATTCTTGTGAAAAGTATATTATATATATAATAGAAATTTTTATACTATATTATTATTCTAACACCCATTATCGGATTAAAGATTGAGATTGAGAAAAAAGAAATATCAAATTTAATAAATTGTTTTTTGATTAGTCGAATAAAATATTAATCTCGATCTCTAATTTGATACGGAACATTTTCATAAATTGTCTATGCTATTTTTTGAGTTTGTTTATAATTAATCGAATTTGCATTAATGGATGCTTTTTCTTACACAGATCGAATGTATTAATTCACCGGAATGGTCAGATTTCAATCTGGAAGTGTCATCTTTAACAAAGAATGAGAGTATCAAGTCAATATATTTCTACATGTGTGATTTACCGACCAACAAAAGTTTGGGTGAAATCACGCAAACACTAGGAGTTACCGAAGTGAACAAATTAATCTTTCAATCGTACAAGAATTTGAGCTTTGCCCTGGTCAAGCATCATTTGGATGACTTTGAGAATTTGAAATCTCTAGTCTTGTCAAGCAATAATGTGTCCTACGTGGATAAAGATCTGTTAGCTGGTCTAGTCAACTTAACGGGACTTAATTTGCGTGACAACAATTTACACCTAGTCTCCGGATTTTTCAACTATACCCCCGGATTAGAGTGGATCGAATTGGGTGACAATGCTTTACGATCAATAGAACTGGGCATGTTTGACAACCTGAAAAATCTAACGTTACTTAATCTATGGAAAAATCATTTAACAGAGCCTCAGTTGGGAATTTTTGATGAACTCATTGCTCTGAAGAGCCTCGATCTCAATACGAATAACATGATTAAGTTACCGGATGACATTTTTGCGAAACTCGAAAACCTAGAGGTTCTTAACTTATCTCGAAATAATTTCACACGTTTACCGAGAAATCTGTTACAAAATAACACGAAGCTACATACTGTCTCTCTGTTTGACAACAAGAGAAATATGACAACCTTACCAAATAAATTTTTTGCTAATTTAATGGAATTAAAGGTGTTAAAACTAAGAAAAAACGGATTTGTTACACTGCCAGAAGATCTCTTCTGGGGATGCACTTCGCTAACTAATATCACTTTGGAACGAAATTATCTTAAAACTTTACCTGTGCATATATTCCGTGATCTAAAAAAACTTGAAAACTTGGAACTGAATTTTAATGATCTTGAAACATTGCCTGATAATATTTTCTCTAATACCAATCGATTAGTAAAACTAGATTTATCAAAAAATCAACTTACTTCCATTTCCAGGTATGTTTAAATAACTGTTATTACATGAACGAATGAATGAATGATAACGATTGCTTGTTTTTCACACTGTTATTAATACATAATTCTTTACAGGAATCTATTCAGTGGATTACATGCTTTAAAGGAATTAAATATGGAAGAAAATCAACTGATGACTATTTCTAGCCACAGTTTCAGTTTTTTAAAAGAATTGAAAATTGCCAAGTTTTCTAAAAATTATCTTAAATTAGAAGATACTTATCATGAATATCCTGATCCATTTGGATCGAAATCGCCTTTTTATGATTGCTTGTCATTAGAGGAATTATATTTAGCTAATAATAATATTTCAAAGATATTTAGCGACTGGATTTTGAGCGACTTAGGACTTCGAAAATTAGATCTTAAATATAACAATATATCTTTGATAACCGTAAGTATATGAGAAAAATTACCTCTAAAATTAATATAAATTTGATAAACAGATTTGAAATATTTGACTTATGAGATAATAAAATATTTAACATTATTTTTTCTTTTTTTTTTTCAGACTGAAGATTTACAGTTTGTGTCACATGACATCGAAGTGGATTTGACTCATAATAAAATAGAGCATATCTTTTTACGTAGTGCTGAAAAACTAGTAAGTTATCAGGAGGATACTACTCATGATGCGAAAATATTAGTAAATGATAATCCATTACATTGTGATTGCGGGTTATATGACTTTCTACGTTATATCGAAGGCAAAATGCATCCCAAAGTTCCAAATTATTTCCAAATAATACCAGGCAATTTAAGTTGCCAAACTCCAAAGGACTTAGAGAATCAGCCCGTTACAAATTTGAAATCTGAATTATTAACATGTATAGTAGATGATTCTGATGTGTGTCCTGAAAAGTGCACTTGTTTAGTAAGACCCGAAGGTAGTGCATTCATATTTGATTGTTCTAACAAAAACTTGTTTAGTATACCAAGCAATATAAGAAAACCTGGTAATTCCTTCCAATTTGAGCTGAATTTCTCTGGGAACCAGTTAACTCATATGCCTGATTTGAAAGCAATGGGACTTGAACCAGTAAAGAAACTTATTTTATCTCACAACAACATTAATGAAATTTCTCTGGATGGATTGTCCAGCACAATACAGGTGCATAAATTTACAATCCTTTATTTAGAGAATAAAACATTGGTATAAAGAAAAATTTTTTTAATTTAGTATAATTATTTACATAGACAAAAAGTGTTCAATTAATAAGATGCGCAGGTCTTAATTTTTTCAGATCACTCTATGTACATAGTTATAAAGTAATGATAAAAAAATAAGAGTTGCATTTTAATTTAAAAGTATCAAATTCTATTTTAGGTTTTGGAACTACACAACAACAACGTGTCAAAAATACATCCTGACGTGTTAAAATTTCTGAAACAATCAATGAATTTAACTCGATTGACGTTACACGAAAATCCATGGGAATGTGATTGCAACGCTAAAGATTTTCGAAATTTCATTCAAACGAATTTAGTGACGATGCCTGATCTATTTAAAGTGAAGTGTCCGGAAAAAAACACTTTTGTATCGGAAATGACTTTCACTGATTTTTGCCCGTTGCATACAACAAAGATCATCGGTATTAGTGTAGCAATTTCTTTTACGGGATTTCTTATCGGATTCTTTGGATTACTCTATTACAAATACCAACGGCAAATTAAAGTGTGGCTTTTCGCCCATCAGTGGTGCTTATGGTTCGTAACCGAAGAAGAGTTGGATAAAGAAAAAGTGTATGACGCATTCGTGAGTTACTCGCACAAGGATCACGATTTTGTCGTGGACGAATTGGTGACTAAGCTGGAGAATGGCCCAAGGTCGTTCAAATTGTGTCTTCATTATCGGGACTGGGTAGCGGGCGAGTGGATACCAGCAAATATTGCTAGCTCCGTAGAAAATTCTAAACGGACGATTGTAGTGCTATCACCGAATTTCTTAGAGAGTGTCTGGGGAAGAATGGAATTTCGGGCTGCCCACAGTCAAGCGTTGAGCGAAGGTCGTGCGCGAGTAATATTAATTCTGTACGGTGATATCGGACCCACTGACAACTTAGATCCAGAACTGAAAACATACTTAAGTATGAACACGTATGTCAAATGGGGAGATCCTTGGTTTTGGGATAAATTGAGATATGCGCTGCCGCATGAACCTAAACTTACAAGGAACAGCATCGCTGGAAAGAAAATCTTTGAGAATCATCAACTGTGTATTCAAGCAAATGGGGATAAAAAGGAGCTCATCTATCCAATTGAGATTTCTGAGATTCCACCGACCACTACACCGCCAGCTGACACACTTAAAAAGTTCATCTGTGATAAAGAATCGGAAGAACAATTATATTTGAATAAATATGCACAGGAATCGTGTAAATTGAATGGAAACCCGATCATTCTCTCACCCGAACATTTAATAAAACACGATAATAAAGAATGTCTTGTCTGATAGCACAAAAGTATAAAAAATATTAATTAGAGATCATTCATAGATCCGTCTTAGATATATGTAATGTTAATGTCAAGAAGTTTTGATACTTTTTATTTTTTTAAGAAGACTTGATCTTAATTTAGAGAATCTTCAAATGAAACAATTAGATAATAATACAAATTTAAGAAAACGAAAAAAGCAGGGAAAAAATAAGAGATGTGCAATTGACTGATGTTAGACTAAACTTATAATAATAGATATATAAATAATATTAACATATTTTAGCCATTCCTATAAAATTAAATAATTTTCAAGAATAACTCATTCAAGTAATTTGATAAAATATTACTATCAATATATTATTATCAATCGTTATTTATATTTTAAACTATACCATAATTAATGTTTTACTATATTACTATCAATGTAAATTTTTTAAGAAATATCTAATAATATTTATTATCACAGAAAATGTATTTCAATTTAAATACTTCCTGTTGATTGTTTAAGATTTAAAAATTTGTAGATTATTACAAATTAGCTACAATTATGCAAATATTATATTTTATATAATATTGTAAGATGTTTATTCCTCTCGTAAATGTCATTTTAAATGTATCTTTAATATAATATGTTATAGTTTTGCATGCAATATTGTAAATTTAAGATAAGATATATTTGATATCTTTTATAAGAAAATACTCAAGGATTATTTTATATATTGTGATACACTTAATTTAGTTATACATAAAATATACTATATATATAACACAATATTATAATTAAAAAATAGTTTATATAAAGTGTTTCCTATATCTTTTATTAGCGTTAATTTTTAAAAACAATTTCATTAAATTTTTTAAACAATGATATAATTTAAGAATAGAATACATCCTATATAAGTTGAATTATGAAAACAGTACCTGACAAAAGTTAATTGTACTTTAGAAAATGCTGTCATGCATCAGAATATGTAAACACATTATAAGTATCCTGCTTTTTAATGCATATTCTTTTATATCTTCATTTTTTAAACAATGTGACATGTAATTATTCTTAAAGAGAGATTAAAATATGTATATATTTTTTTCAATTATTTTATAAAAACTTTAAAAATACAAAATTTACTTTACGATGTAAAGAAATAAACAAAGTTGTATTTCGATCAATATATAAATCAATAAATAAGTTAAGAAATCAATATATAAATATTGCAAATATATAATAATCTTTTTATAATTTGTTATATTTCTATAATGAAATCTGTAATGTGCCGTATGTGATATGCATATAACGCATAGAAATCTGAGACGAAATATGTAAAATGTATCATGGATATGTTACAATGCGTATAATGTATACGAATATGTACGAGAGTTAGTCTAAAAGTACGTTTTTTTATTTAAAAACAGAAAGACAAAGTTAAAAATCTGAAAAAATTAATTTTTTTCCTAAAATAGGAAAACTTATTTTTGGACTAATTCTTGTATATAATTAATTACAAATATATTAGATTTTTTCAAGATTATAAATTTGTCGCAAATAATGTCTTACCTAGACATTCTTGCTAAGGAATTATATTTAAAGTATCTAGAAAAAAATCTTCAAAATACTATGCATAATTATTATATTAGAAGAAAAATTTCAAAAGTAAGCCTAAATTTATTACTAATTCGTGTTGTATACTGTATGTATTTTTGTTAGAAATATATTAATTTGTTTTTATTTATATACGTGTATATATAAATAAAAATATTATTTAAAGTTTACTTCTTGTCTTCTATTTTATATCTTACTTTTGAACAATTTTCTTTGTATATTTTATCAATAAAATATTATATATTCCGTCAAATTGTATAATTTTGACTTACCAATAGCAGTTTCGGTTCACCGATGCCTATGGATTCGTTGCATATAAATCTTATTTCGGACGTGTAAGAATCTGTTACAAGAAAATATAATTTTAATAGAGTTGAAAATCAATCATAAATACATTTAATGAAATAGAAATATTAAACTCACTGTTATTACATTTACTGCCATTTGAATATTTAAGTTTTACGTCATTACGACTGTAATCAAAAATCACACTTCCTAGCGATCCATATCTATTATATTCGTGACATATGGCAGAACAGTTGCAACATTTCTCTCCACCACAAATATTTATAGCATACTTTTTGCCTTGTTTGCTTTTCACCTAGTTTTAGTTTTATTTTTAATAAGCGTTTTTTTTTTAAATATTGATATTGTTAGCGGACATTAAGTATTGTATATAAATATGTAAAAGATATCGTTAATAATAACAAATTAAAGTTAACAATAACTAAGATTACATAATCGATACTTAATCATAATGTGTATAGTCATAATGTATAAAGTTATCACTTATATTGTATTTCGAACTCACATAATGTAGCGGTTGCTTTTCATATAACAAAGAAAGGTCGTATTCATATGAAAGGAAACTATCCTTTATAATACATGGTGCCACCCAATCTCCTATCACAGCACCACATGCTATACTAGTATTCCATTCAAATACATAAGTACAATTAGCATAGTGCTTATATACTGGAAGTCCCTAAAATATAAAAAACATGACAATATACTAAATTTCTTTTTATAAACTAGATTATACATAAATTTAAGTAGTTCTATATGCTTATTTCTAAAGACGTTAATCCTTTAATAATAAATAAAACTGTCGTAAAATAATAACTTTCTTCCAAATTCTTTCAATGTAAAATTTGATCTTAATTTTAATAATAGATTTATCATTATAAAATTCATATAAAAAATAAAATTCATTATTAAAATTCAAATTGTGAAACTTTTAGAAACTACTGTATGCTGTTACCTGATTGTTATTATCGCAAATAAATGTGAAATTCGAAGATATCGTTTTAGTTGGATTCTCGGGACATTGTGATCCATTAACATAACGTAATACTGTTTGTAAATCTTTATTTAACGTTGGACTGTCTTCGGGAAATCCTAAACTCTGAATTATTTTAATAAAAATATGCATATTATTAATTTAAGTCACTATACAGTACCAATTATACTATCACTAACTGTTTATAATTTAAATAAATTTGTACTCACGATTTCATTCGTATATTCGTTCTTTGAAGATATCGAAACCTTACAAGCAGCACTACCATGTGCACATATAAGACCTTGAGTAGGAACTAATGGTCGACATATATTTATGTGAAATTCCGTATCGTTGACTTTAATAATATAATTGTTTGTAGATTGTATAAGAGAAGTTAAATTGATTTCATCGTTATTATCGGTAGCACATTTAATCTAAACAAGAATAATTCTTTATTGATTATGTCAAGAGAAAAGTCAATAGCATGTATATAATTATACTTACTTTTTTCTCACAAACTAAATCTGTATTCAAGTGTATGATAGTTTGACAAGTAGATTCTTTTATGAGCAATGGCCGACTGGGCGATCCTTGAAGTTCACAAAAAAAATTAATAAGTGTATAGTGGCTCATTCCATTTTCACATAAATCCCCATTGGTATAATTTAAATAAGGACCACCTTGTTGCCATATTAGATTTGCATTAGCTTGTCCTAACGATGTACCATATTTTGAATTACATACTCCTGCATGAAAAAATAATTGACAGATAAATAAACTTTAAATCTATCACATAATCATAATATGCAATATAATTTCATGATGTGATATAGCACCTGTGTTATTTCCACATGAGTTATCCATAAGCGTATCACAAACTCTGAATTTGTATTTTACACCACTTGCACTTGTAACAGTAAAGTCTTTGTTCATTAATGTTTGTAAGTCATATCTGAATATTACAAAATACATAGTCAAATTATAAACATATTGTATAATTATCAGTATTAATCGTATAAAAGAATTATTCTTACGTAAAATTTGTAATTGGATTTATACCGTTGCATTTGCCTGCTTTTTTAACATTATAATCATGAAGAGTCTCAATATCGCAGGCTGCAGCAGTATACCATATTAATTGATAATGACAATCCTTTATCCCACTCCCCAAAATATATTCTGGAGGACCCTAATAACATTATAATATTCACAAAACATATTTCTTTTATATATATATATATATATTTTTTGTGCTTTTTATCTTTCCAGCATGGACATAGGTCCACTTTTTAATTATCTAGTTAACTTGTGATTAAACTTAATATAATGTTTTGTTGTATCAAATGAGTTCCACCCATGACATTAGTACAGATAAAGCTCATTGGATAAAACATCAACCGATTATAATTATAAGTTAACCAGGCCACATATGACATTGGCAAACAAAAAGGATGTAATAATTTGCTGTATTATACTATGTTCTTGCTAGAAAACACTCTTTTGTTATTAGCTGCTGCCATACCTTAGCTTCCAAATCACATTTAAAATAAATAGTTGTTCCAACATGTGGAGTTGTAATATTTTGTGTGCATATCGCACCATTCTGATATTCTATTTGTAATATCCCATCTTTAAAGAAAGGAGGCTTGTATACTTCTCCTAAATTAGAATATCTATAACAAAAATCAATTTATTTTCAAAGAAAAAAGGTATACTGTTATCAAAAAGTTATATATTATTTAATAACAAAATTAAATTATATATTATATATGTCATATAATCAATTTTAATAAAAGATCGTTTGTCTCAATACCTACCTATTAGGTTTTTCAGGATCGTCCAAGCAGACTCCAGACTTAACTGGACACATGATACCATGATGTAGTATAGATTGACAGACATTTAATATTATTTTAGGTGATTTTGTTTTATTTTTTATATATATCGGAATGACATAATTTTCTGAAGTTCTTGTTAAAGGACTTAGATCATAATAGAGTCCATTGTTAACAACTGTACAGCTTGTTTGAGTTCTAGGTACACAAGCTAATGCTGTCTTCCATACTATATATAAGTTACACTGCTGGTCATCCTAAAAGTATTTTTTGTTACATATACCAATCGACATCAATACATCTTTTAAAAACTACTTACATGTGGAAATAATTCAGGATATGAATTAGTTTCAGCAGCATAATCACAGTGCATAATAACTGTCACTGTATAATTGATTCCACGTAGACAATTATCACCAGTAAAATTAAATAAAATTCTTCCTTGTTCATTATCTAATTTTGGAGGAAATCTTCCTGTTTATGCAAAAAAATTAATTCCATTATCAGATTCAAGATAATATATTCTTTAAAGCATAAAATATAATTTAAACCATACAGCATTACCTATTCCTGTTTCTATATTGTTTTTTATTAGACATATTGCATAGCCATCTTGGTTATTACATTTTTTAATTAATGGAGAACATAATTGCATACGTATTGTCTCATAATCATGCTTAATAATAATATCTTCTTTTTCTGATGACAGTTTTGTTAAATTATATATAAAACTTAATTTACGTTCAGGTACTTCACAATATTTTGAAGGAATGATGGCTAAAACCTACAATATAAGAAAAGTAATTTCTAATTTTTTTTATTAACGCAGTTTATGTCATCAAAAATAAACTAGCAACCTTAAACAAATGTAAATAACAAAATTCAGAGATTCAATCAATATTATTTCTAGACAAATTGCTTAAAAGGCATAAATAATATGCATAAATATAATGATGATATGAAGCTTATATAATTGAAAAAGTAAACACAATTAAATATGCATTACGTACAGTCGAAGTAATAATAGCCGATAAAAACCAAAGAAAGAGTATTCCATTCAATTTTGACATTGTTATGAAATCAGATCTTTCCCATTACATTATTTAGTGAATTGATTCGTGACGCGCAGCATAAAATACAGAATAAAGACGATAAAAATATCGTCCGATAAGTTCGCTGACAAATTCGAATCACATGCGATGTGAAACAACAACGCACTAGGGTGGGGTCACCACCCTGTTTCTTGTTGTTCTTTCACACCTTTGCCGGCTTCGCGTTCGCGTTGGGTAGAGTCCTAGATATCAGAGAAGCGCAACCGATGTTCCGCGTCCTGATTAGCTGACTATCAGCCAACCTTTGCCGGCTTCGCGTTCGCGTTGGGGAATGAATTCAGGGTGCGTTCAGAAATTACACTCAGATAACTCTTGGGTGCATTTTTAATATAAGGGTCTGCGCACAATAGGAGAAATATTAGGAACAGATATTAAATGTAAGAATTTTAACCTATCAGAACTGTGTACTGTGGAATGTGCGCTTTCTAACAGGTTAAAATTATTATATTTAATATCTGTTCCTAATATTTTTCCTATTGTGCGTAGACCCTAAAGCTGGTTCTACATTAGTTGCAAATCGATCGCAAGTTTGTTGCGACAGCCAATCTCAAGCTTGCATTTTGAAATCAACGCTTCAGATTGGCTGTCGCAACAAACTTGCGATCGGCTTGCAACTAATGTAGAACCGGTATAATATACGTAACGTAAACTATAGCCTAGAGTTACCTAGGCGTAATTTCTGAACGCAACCCTGCGCAGTAATGTAAAGCCCATGGCACATACAAAACGTAAAGGTACTTTTTCATGCGCAGCACGCTGCAGCAGCAATTCGTTACTATTGGTTAAGAATTTTATGTAAGCTAGATGACGTACTTCCGGCGCAAATACATTTTGCCGCAGTTCGTTGAAGTTGAACCGAACGAACAGCAAGCAGCAAGCGGCAAAATCGAGAAAGCGTACAATATGTCCGTCGTTTTATTATAAAAATATTATTTATTGCAATAAATATTAGGAAAATAAACGAAAAATGGCTTCGGATAAGGTACGGATACATGTTTGTAAATTAGATCATTTTATACTTTACCATAAATTTGAAAAAGTAAAGTGTAAGGTATAAAATGATCTAATTTACAAACATTCGTACCTTATCCGAAGCCATTCTTCGTTAATTTTCCTAATATTTATTGCAATAAATAATATTGCCTCGATTTTGCCGCTTGCTGCTTGCTGTTCGTTCGGTTCAACTTCAACGAACTGCGGCAAAATGTATTTTGCGCCGGAAGTGCGTCATCTAGCTTACATAAAATTCTTAACCAATAGTAACGAATTGCTGCTGCAGCGTGCTGCGCATGAAAAAGCACCTTTAGGGTTGGATTATACCGGCCGTAATCTGTTAACTTATGCTGTAATCTGTAAAAATTGACCAATTATAATCGATTATTCCCCTCTCATTCGACTGTGATTGGTCAATTTTTACAGATTACAGCATAAAGCTGATTTTTCATGTGCAGCACGCTGCAGCAGCAAAATGTCATGTGATACAAATTTTCGAGAACTGATTGGAAGTAGAGTCCTAGATATCAGAGAAGCGCAACCGGCTTAAGTCAGTATCGCAAAATTACTAAGAAAAGTATTAAAAATGGCGTCATTTGCAGACGAAATATGAAATCCACCAATCGTCTATTAGTCAGCCATTTTTAATACCAC
The DNA here is from genome assembly GCF_001594065.2 of Cyphomyrmex costatus. Lineage (NCBI taxonomy): Eukaryota > Metazoa > Arthropoda > Insecta > Hymenoptera > Formicidae > Cyphomyrmex > Cyphomyrmex costatus. The sequence continues at coordinate 559,557 of NW_017276028.1, forward strand.
TGAATGAATGTCATGATTGGCTGACAGTCAGCTAATCAGGACGCGGAACATCGGTTGCGCTTCTCTGATATCTAGGACTCTAATTGGAAGTACGTCACAATGCGTCACCTCACAAAAGATTTTTAACCAATAATAACATTTTGCTGCCGCAGCGTGCTGCACATGAAAAACCAGCTTAAAACGCTTACTGATTACTTTTACGGCCTTACGTTTTTGTATGTGCTATGGGCTTCACGATTTCCTTACTGATTACGCTTACGGCCTTACGTTTTTCTATGGCTGCGTTCCGTTTCAGACATATGCGCGCATTTTATATAGTAAAGCGGGGAGCACAGACTTTTGCGTAACGCATAAACCATATACATAAAGAATTTGATTGGTCCATTGACTCATGCATAAGAAAATGGACCAATGAAATTCCTTATGCACATGCTTTATGCGTTATGCAAAAGTCTGTGCTCCCCGCTTAAACGTCACGTATACTATAGGGGAATGCGCGCATATGCGTGAAACGGAACGTAGCCTATGTGTCATGGGCTTAAGGCTGAGTCCACAACTTCGCTTTAAAAGGCCCTAAGCCGTAAAGCCGTAAAAAATTGACCAATCATAGTTGAATGCGAGAAGAATAATCGACTGTGATTGATCAATTTCTTAAGGTACATTGCAGCGAAGAAAAGCTGGTGTTTTACCCCCACTCTACTATAATGCCAAGCAGCGGCTTGACGGCTCGAGAGCTATCGATATTAAGCCCATGGCACATAGAAAAACGTAAGGCAGTAAACGTAATCAGTATACGTCTTACGGCCTTACGTTTTCTATGTGTTTCTGGCTTAAGCAAATTGACCAATCACAATTGAGAAAGTAAACGGCGGCCGCTACGATCTCAATTATGATTGGTCAATTTGCTTACTAATTACGTTTACGGCCTTACGTTTTTGTATGTGCCATGGACTTAACTTTTGCGGACATCCGGTGCGGATTACGGATTGCGGGCTGTATGTGACGGCACCCTTAAGCGGGGAGCACAGACTTTTGCAAAACGTATAAACCATATACATAAAGAATTTGGTTGGTCCATTGACTCATGCATAAGAAAATGGGCCAATGAAATTCCTTATGCACATGCTTTATGCGTTATGCAAAAGTGTGTGCTCCCCGCTTTAAGCTGGGAGCACAGACTTTTGCATAACGCATAAACCATATACATGAAGAATTTGATTGGTCCATTGACTCAGGCATAAGAAAATGGACCAATAACATGCTTTATGCGTTATGCAAAAGTGTGTGTTGGGGATCTTAGTATATAAAAAAAATTAGTATATAAAATAGTATATAAAAAGTTTCAAGTATTTGATAAAAAAATATTTTTTGTCTATACGGTCTCTATTTAGATTAATTCTAATTTAATAACATATACATGTAATTTATATTAATATAATAATTTTTATATATAATAATTTATATTAATTTATATTAATCATGTAATTTACCTTCGGTATACCATATCAAATGTGTGGTGTCGAATGGCTCACCGCTCGGTGCGATTGACTCGCGTTTTGTAGACCCGAGTCCAATCCCACGTCCGCCCAAACGCGATTTTTCGCTGTATTATCGACGAAAACGTCAAAAACAAGCGTTTTTGAAGTTTTCGTTCCTGTCTAATTTCTTCATAATAGTTTCACAGAATAAAAATTCCTTCTCCACGATTAAAATATCCGAGCTAATATATCTGTGCCTGGTGTATATTGTGTCCAAAGCTGGAAAAAGTATGAAATTACAGATTTCTTTATCCATATTTATCTTCAGCGTTGGTCGCCATATTGAGGTTAAATG
>NW_017276028.1:561748-581414 GCF_001594065.2 Cyphomyrmex costatus
TAATACAGCCGGGTCCGTCGATAATACAGGCGGGTCCAGCATCGCCTTAAATCCATGTATCGACACTACGATTTTATCGACATAGTTCACATCAATTTCTAAAATTGATGTTGGTGCCGCTGGCGTACGGCGGCTTCGCCTGTCACGCAAAAAAAGGCCGATGGCCTCTCTCAGGTTTCTCTTAGGGTGCCGTCCCATGGGATGCGGAACTGCGGATATGCGGAACTACGGAACGTTCATTACTGGTCGTGACATCATTCCGCCGATTCCGTTCCGCTGAAATGTGTTTCCTAGTGTCCCATGGAGTGAAATTTGCGGAATGCGCAATAGCGTTGACCAATCGCAAGAGTCTTTCCGTAGTTCACTTTCATTAGATCTACTGGAATAGCATTTGTCATTGGCTCGCATTGATTGCGCATCCGTAAATTCCGCTCCATGGGACACTAGGAAACACATTTCAGCGGAACGGAAATCACACATACAGATAATACAGAGACGCCTGCACAGTCACTGTGGACCTTTGAATAGATAAGTGGATTTTCGAAATATCGAAACATATACTGAGAAGATATTTTGAAACGCAAGTAGGACGCTCTGCAGATATCCTAAAAGCATTTTATCAGGGCTGGGCAGGTATTTAAATTAAATATTTTTATTCAAAACACAGTTTTCGTAATAAAAGTAGATTTTATATTTCATATTTTAGTGGCGTGCATGAAAGTATTACATATTTTGTATTTAAAATTGAAAGGTTGAAAGCTTTATGTATTTCATAATTTAAATAATAACATTAATCGTCAATCTTTTCATTTCTACAGATTAAAGAGCCTATATTATTGTGTTTCAGTTTGAGTTTATTGGCTATTATAAGTTTATTCTGATAGCAGTGATTAGGGCCTTCAAAAAAGCAGATAGACATTGCAAACACACACATACAACAAAAACAAATAGCACTGTTATTTATCTGCCATTTTGCAGCAAAATGTATTCGGACAAGTTATTTATTGTTATATGCGGGTTAATGAGAAAATTAAAACAAAATCAGAATGTATTTGTTCAGCAGGAACTACGTTGGAAGATAGCAAAATTAAATGTTCTATATACAATTTCCAAAAGAAAATAAAATAAAAAGAGTCAACGAAGATTTTGGGTACGACCTATATTCACTTCAGAAAGGAGATTATTGCAAGGAGCAAGTGCAAATCTTGCAAACGAAATGCAAGTCGAAGATAAAGAAAAATACATCGATTATTTTAGATTGTCACCTCCATTATATAAAGAATTATTAAAATTAGTTGGTCCTCTTTTGCTAAAAGAATATGTTGTTCGCGAACCTATTTAAACGCGTGCGTAGCATCGACGGAATCCGCAAAAGAAATAATTTGCGCAACGAAAACGACGGAATCGGCGGAAGACGTCACGACCAATCATGAACGTTCCGTAGTTCCGTATATCCGCAGTTCCGCATCCCATGGGACGGCACCCTAAAGAGACCTAGAAAACAGAGATGCGTCATTGAAGGGTATGGCTTGATTGGCTGTCTAAATCACGTGATCAGAGTGCCATTTTAATTCACTATTGCATCTAATAGATATAGTTTTATAACGTATGTACATATATAGAGAAAAATTTAGACAATACAGTGTCGAATTGCAATAAAAAACTATTTTTATGGTGTAAGTATTCTTATTTGTATGAATATTTAATGTCGGACTTAACCTAGCCTAATCTAATCTTTCTACCTTTTGCATCAACTGTCATCAGCTTATTGGTCAAGAGCACTTATATTGAATTAAAATGGCGGTGGTTACCTAACCCAACCGACGCAATGTCGCATCTCTGTTTTCTAGGCCTCTAGTTTCTCTCTGTCATTTTTCCTCAAGCTTGATCTCCTTCTTATTACATACTCCGTGGTTAAAATCTCGATATATACAGGTTAATAATTATTCTTCGTATATTTTGTGATTTATAAATACGAATACCCAAGAAATAAGAAGAGTAATATTTCTTAACGTATACCTTTGACATTTCTTATTCCAATGGCACTGACAGGACCTGACTTACCGAAAGTTCCAATTCCTTTAAAATCTATACAACACTATTTAACAATTGCGTCGAAACATGATCAGCGAGACAGCGTTGTTAGCTATTGGTGTATGTATATTAATATATCACATATTTTAAATCTTAAATCTAGAGATTATAGAAATATATTTCAGTAAATTAGTTTCACACACACACACACATATGCATAGAGAAAAAAATAAAAATATCTTTTAAAATAAATGTATCTTTTATTAAAAGTTGAACATTTCTTGCTTTTGACTTTAAAATGGAAAATTATTAAAATCTACATATAAAACAGGTCGCTTGTATGCCCTTCAAACTGGATTGAAATTTTCAACTAAGACATCAGAGGAGACCAATTTTTTCTTGAAGCTAATGGACTGGTTGGAAGCAACAAAGAAAGAATTGCATGACAATGAAGCTATTACTAATGATGTAGCTGCTCAAGCGCACTTAGAAAATTGGGCTTTAAAGCTTTTTTTATATGCTGATAAAAATGACAGGGCTGCAAATTTTTCTCAGAAAGTAGTACAGAGTTTCTATACCGCTCAGATGTTGTACGATGTATTGACATTGTTTGGAGAATTGAGTGTAGAAGCTGCACAGAATCAGAAGTATGCTCAATGGAAAACAGCTTATATTCATGATTGTTTAGCAAAAGGAGAGACTCCAATACCAGGACCATTTAAAGAAACAAATAATGAAAATGATTCGGATGAAGTATCAAATGACAGTAAGTATTGGCTCTTTATTGTCATAAATTTTTAAATAAACTTGAAATTTTGATAAACATTTTATGGCTGTTAGATGAAGAGGCTAAATCAAATGTAAGTCCTGCAAGTCCTAAGGATAATACTTCGCTAGACATTCCATCTGTTCCTCCAAATCCACCAACTACAAGAATACAGTCATTTGAGTCAGAAGATGATACATATAAAACGGAAAGTAAGTCTCAAATGTAAATTTTGATATATATGAACAGGATAAAATGAGTAAGTCAAGTAGAAATAGAAGAATATAAAATAATTATTGTATTGGGCATAATATAATTTTAGGTGGTGCTAAGTTGTCAGTTGAGCAAATAAGCAAGGCTCAGAAACTTCTCAAATGGGCAAGTAGTGCATTGGACTATGATGACGTAGCTACTTCTGTAATGAATCTTCGGAAAGCTCTGCATCTTTTAACTACTGGTCAGGAATCCATGTAGATGAACGAAATGTATATAGAAAACACACGTACAGTAACTTACAATTATGTTACATGTTATTGCTAACGTATTTAATGGTCATAATAAAAGATATTACACTAATATTTTAAAACTTTTACAACCTTCGGGTACAATTAGTAGAAAATGAATAAAAAAAAGGCATAATTACTAAAAAACTAGTCAAATCAACCTCGAGTATAGTGCACTTAATAATGAAAATAGAAATTGTTACGGACTGTCCTTCAGATTGTAACTATTACTGTTCAAATGAGATGTGTATAGCTGCAGTTTCATTATATTTATTGAAACTATTTAATTTAAGAGAGTATGTTTTTTAATAAAAGCTTTAGTATCTTGTTTTTCAAATAATTTTTATAATATGATGTTATTAATGAAACTTTTTCATAATATATTATATTACTAATAAACAACGAAAATCAAGCATTTAAGTAGTAAAAATTATTTCGAAAGTATAAAATCTTGAATTAAAATGCTTCCAAATGGCTTATATGATTTTTAGAAATGGTATAATATTGTTTTTACAAGCGTTTCAGAATTTGACGATTATAAATTTGCAATAAAAGTAATTGTATTTTCACACAATATGTACATCTAACATCTTGTACATGATATATTTTTTTACATAAATCTAACATTAAATGATGTAATAAATGTATAAAAATGGGTGCATATCAATCTTGACCTATAACAAAAATCTTAACATTTCCTTTGTTCCTCAATTATTTATTAGAAGTGTGCGAATTTTAATCACAATACAATCGATTCATTTTTATTATCAAAGATTCCATTTGAACATTAGCTGCGTTCGGCAATGCAAATCTGAGGCGTCGGAGTGCTCTTTTTCTATAGTGTACGGTACGTGACATGCTATAATATAAGAGCACTCCGACGCTATTTGCTATTATCGAACGCAGCCATTATAGTATAATAGCATAAATGTTTGATTCGCACATCTCTATTATTTAATGTATCGTTTATATTATAAATGTAAAGCTTTCATAAGAAAAATTCAATGAATACAATATTTCTGATTTGATATTTTTTATTTCAGTATTACATAAAAAAGAAAAAAATATATATTTAGTGAAAATATAATATAATTTCAAATTATAAGGCTGACTTAAGAATGTTTTAATTTATAAAAATTATGAGAGACTTGTAGAAAAGATGTTAATTATTTAAATATTAAAAATATATTAACAGTCCACAAATGGTTACCATGACTTTAAAATGGACCTAAAATGGAAATTATTTGAAATTTCAATTACTTACATGAAACCGTAATTATCATGGGTGTCAAATAGTAGTTAGAAAAAGTTTATTTGATAGTTCCAATTTTGGTTTTATTTATCAAATTGTCTGATCACATTCGTTACTCGTACGTAAAGATTTTAAGAAATAAATTAAATCTAGTGCGCACATGTCTCAATTACTAAGAAACATTTTCTATGTGTATTTCATACACACACGCTCGCACGGTACATATAAGAGCACATTCATTCAAGTGGCAGTTAGTACCTTGTGCTTAAGCTAGTGTCACTGAGGATTGGTCGCATCAATGTCGATTAATGTTGCGCGTAGCGGATTAAATTTCTCTATTTATATTACAGTTTTACTAGTTTACATTATAGCCTCCTATGATTATATATCATAGTTTTTTATATTATAAATTTATAATTATGTATATTATAGTTATTTCATAAAGATATCAAGATATTTTATATTGTAGTTTCCTATATGTTATTATATAGCTACTATATATAGCTACTTATATTACAATTGTGTAATGTTTTATGTATAGCTGTTGTGCGATAGTCATATGTTATGGCTTTAAAACGGATTAAAAAGAAATAAAATACTATCAATTATACGGTAAGTCGATCAAACTTTTTTGTTTTTTAAATTAATTTTGCTGATATAAATAGTTAACTATTTATGACCTTTTTTCTCTCTTGTTGCATCATTGTATTAATTATAATATAAATAGAGAGAGAGAAACAATTTCTTTAATCATGACTAGCAACAATCGACATTAATGCAATGGTGTCTTAATGGACCGATATTGCAAGATAAATCACTATCATCAATTAGCGGAAACAACATTCATCGATTATCAGACTGCAATTGCTATCAGTACCAAAACTCGAAAGTTTGTATTACAGATTTTTAATAGTCATTAAATAATATTTATCAGAGAAAATATACACATCACATATTCATCGAGTATTCCGCATCGGTGATAAAAAATATCCCGTCATAAAACTTAACTTCCATTAATTACAAATCTTATTGCGTTTTAATGTCGCTCGCTTTTTATTCTGCAAACTATATGACGATATAGTGCGCAGAGTAACACGCAGAGTGCAATAAATATTCATCTTACTAATCACATTAAAACTGATCACTGTGTAAAGTAAATTATACATTTCTCTTATATCCACTTTTGGAGACGTACATTTTTTTCCAAGCTTGATTTGCAGAATCCTAAATTATCCTTTCCTTTCTTCCTCTACATATTATATAGTTTTTTACTGCATGTCAAATCTTTGAATATATAAAAGATCTAAAAAGATATATTAAATAACGGTGCCTTGAGAGAAAAATTTTATCTTTGGAAAAATTAGAACGAGTGTCTATATATACAAATTAATTAATTTTTCTCAGAATCAGTGTGTCCCAGAAATTAAATCGTAGAATTACGTGATTTAAAATAAAAACAGACAACACGTTTTCCAAATGTAATCCCGTTCAGTCTTGCTTCTTAGCTTTGTCGTCGACACCGTTCGCCGTCACCGATTGTGTGTTTTGTCGCCTGAGCTGCCAATCGATCACCAGTCGCCCCGTCAACATAAAGAAGAATACCTGAAACCGTTTAATTTACAGCTCGTGAAACATATATTAGGTGCTTGAATGTCTTTCAGCAGCAAATTTCTTGAGATTAAAACAGAAAAGTAATGCTTCCAGCCAATGCTCTTTTTTTGGTACGACACTTGACATTTTTAATGCGATAAAAAATTGTTCTTTGCATCCGATCAAATGTTACATACTAATTATTATAACATAATTACAGTACTTTCATATACATAAGCACTTTTGGCCATGTTAAAAATTTGAAATAACACAAATACTAAATTTTCTCAGTCAACAGCGAAAATTAATTCAAGCACATAAATATAATAGGTCTAACTAATTTTTGTATCGACCGTAAATTGTCTACAAACAATGAAGGAATTAAACGCCTATAACGGTTAAAGCTGGATCAAAGTGCTAATAATAAGTATGAGTGAATTCTTATACACCACATATAATAGGTCTGTTTTTTTTTTTTCGGCTGAACTTTTACAGTTCATCTTTTTTCCTTTTCTCTTCTTCTGGACAGAAAAGAAAAAAAGATGAAAAGGATGAAAGACGAAAAAAGAACAGACCTAATGTTAATAAATAATCACTTACCAGTGCCGGGGCGATCCTCTCGAATTTGTCGTTAACCATGTAATGAGAGTACACGGCCATCAGCATCAAAAGAAGCAGAACCGTGTTTGAAAAGTTTTTAACTTTGTCTGGAAGCAATTTACAAATGATTACTGCAATGAATCAGTTCTGTTTATCAAACACGGCAATTTCTTTGATGTAATGATTTGAAGAGGGCAAAAGGTTGGTATAAATAATTGAAGGTCAAATGGAAAGCAAAATTTACGAATCAATTGAAAGACAAATTGAGGGCAAAATTTGCGAATTTACTTTAAGAAAAAAAAGAAATGTAAATAAACACAGTTTTTGTGTTGCTTATTACTATATTTTAGATGTTGTTTATTATACTATAAAAATATAAAATTTTCTTGTGTGTGTCATTATAAAGATATTGAAACTTTCGAATGTTTTGCTATGATTCTGCGATTTCTAAGAAAGCAATTTGCTATTTTTCTGAGCTATTTTTTTTTTATCTAATTTTCAAGATACTTTACATTGCATCTTAATCCTAAAAAAAAACAAATTATTAGAAAATTGCTATTTCAAAATAATATAAACATAAAATTCTGATTTTTATGTCAAAATTAACATATTATTCATGTTGATTTCATTTTGTAATATTCCTTATGTTTATTTATAATTTTAGATTCCGTAAAAATACTGTAAAAAAGTGTTACGAGGGAAACTAGATAAAAAAATAACAGATTTGCTTCTTTAAAGGTACGTCATAGAATCGTGGAAAAAAACGAAATATGAACATTTCGGTCTGTTTTCTCAATAATTCCTATATTTTTAATAAATTTCTATACTATAATTTAATTGTTTAGATCTTAAATATAGTAGTAAATAATACCTAAGAAAAATTATATCTAATTATTATTCCTTCCTTTAAAATAAATTCACTTCAATAAATTTCGTCTTCAGTTTAAAGTTTAAACTATACAAACGTTACAAACCTTTGGTTTTACTTAAAGTTAAGAATTTGCGTAGAATAATGAGTGCATATAAATGACAAAGTATAAAGAACTATAAAAATAGGGAATCAAGAATTCAAATTTCTATAAAAATTAATATCTAAGACTTAAGATTTAAATAATTATAAAGGTCAGCGGAGAACGAAACACACATGATAATAAACATTCGTGAGAGAATCTATGATACATGCCTTTTATATAATAATAGAATTGATAATATAGTTACAAAATTGAATATTTATGAAACTGATAATTCGATAGAATGAGCGGCTGCAAAGGGAGGACATTATGATGAAAGAAGGTGGTTGATCTTTTGCACCTACGACTTGGAATAATCGCCATGGCGAGGCCACAGATGATCTCAAGCGAGCCGACTACTCTCCGATACCACTTGCTGGGCACCTTAAAGTCAAGTGTTCCCGAAAGCGGGAAAACTTTTGCGTACTTGACGTATTCCTTCCTCTGAAAGAATTGAAAAAAATGTTAAAATCCTGATAAATCTCTTCAGTGAAAATGAAAAGTGAGACTACTCGATATCTATATACTTAATTATGCCTAGAATTAATAATGTTTTTCGTGCTTAAATTATACTGACAATGTGAGAAAGATCCAAAACAATGTCCGAAATGTTTACATTTAATTAATTTTTATAAAATTCACTAACAAATTATAAAATGAGACCAATAGAATTTTCATTTGAAGCATAAATATACATCGATAAATACTTGACATTAATATTTAAAAGACTGCGAGTTCGAATGTAGAGTATAATCAAATATATAATACATAGTTTAAGGAAAAGAATTATTTTAAAGATCAATAAAATACATCTTATTATGCTCATCTCTAAAAAACTAATTATTGCTGAACGCTGTTTTTATTGTATTGTATTTACATAGTGGTGATATAATCGAGCCCGTTTTGGCAGCTTGAAACAATTCGAGGACTTGTAGAAAACCTAACTTGTTCTAATACGCGCAGTATATAAATATCATTCGCCAGCAAGTTTGCGAGCTTATTGGCGGTTGACCAACTAATCTGCACGAGTGTTTACCTTAATATCACTTTCATTGGGTAATGTCAGAGATTCTGAAATAGCGGAATGACACATCGATGGTCAACATTTATATCAAAAATTAAGCTGTAATATTAAATACGTAACAATAAACATATTTCATTAATTTATAGCATAAACAAATATACTTATATATCTTCCTATATTTTGCAAAACAAGATTTTATATTTTTTTTACGGAATCGTATACGAAAAATGGAAAATTGACTTTCGATAAAAGGAGAAATATTAAATATAACAGTAATGAATATTTTATACTTATTACAAATAATTAGTTGATTAATACATATGTAATCAATTTCTTGTTTAAACACTTCAGATTCAATAAAATTATATTAATGATCAATTGTGTGTTTCTGTGGCCATATCAATGTAGTTTGATCTTCAATAGTGCATTATCGTATATTGTAATGTATACGTTATCGAGCGCACATTACTGCGTGTATTTTTATACTGTCTATAACGAGCTAGGTGACACGGCATACGTCGCACCTTACAATCGACCAGGTTTCAAAAAATTTCATTTTTTTCCGACGCCCTTGGCCTCGTTGCGACCGACACACTCATAATGCCACATAAATTTGGCGTTTAGTTAATCTTAATCACGAAGAAAGATACTATTCTATCATAGAGCAAAACTATTATACCTATATCATTGCGTTACTTTTTTTTTGTCACTAATACATCAGTAATTGTTTTATTATTTTTTAATTTTTTTCTAATATAATTAGTTAAAACAACATTTTTAATCGATATTTTTTCTACTTATGATAAACTACATCTGAATTTTAATTATGATTTAAAAGGAGTTAGTTTTTTCCTAATTGCTGATCGTAACTATGTGTGATAAATTTTTAAAAAGTAAACGAACAGATCATGATCTAGTTGTTTCTAAAGAATTTAAAATAAGTTACAAAAAATTGGTTTGCTATTTTCAAAGAGAATGCAGCACAAAGTTCAAAAAACAGAACGGCACTTTGAAGATCTTGATACTATTTGGCACTACTACGTATTTTGCATTCCTCACAACAATTTATCCCCTTTTCCTTTGACTATTTCAAATAAAGGTTACAAGAGAATTAATGTGTCGAATTATGTCGTAATATAGTAGGTTGTAGGAAGTAAATTTAAAAAAAAAAATAGAAAGATTTAAAACATTATTATTACTCATGTTTCATTTGCGTTATTCGCTCCAAATTGATTTTTATTGACATTTTCATCGATCATTTAACGAACTTTTAATCGTTTTTTTTAACACTATAATTTTATAAAGTGTGAATAATAGTTTTAATAATATTTATTTTTAATATTAACTTTTCTAGAGTAGATAAAATCGGCAAGAATATCAAAAGTGTAAACAGTATAATAGTGACTGCATAAAAAATTCGTATTTTATAAAACACGCGATTGCGCTGCCTATATTCTATATAATAATCGACGCAAGATTATTAACTTAAAACTTTTCTCTACACAAAGACATGTTCAAAAAATCATTTTATATGTATGAAATTTAAATGTGCTAAAAGTAATCTATATGTATATATATATATATATATACTTTAAAAAGAACATTTTTTAAATGAATATTTTGCTTTTAATTCGCACTAATTCGTTGTTAAGTATATAACGTTGCTCAATTTTTTTAATTTCTGGTTTTTAAGATTGATCCTAATATTATTCTATTTCTTTGTAAAATTATGTCGACTATTTTGAAAAAAATAATGTAACATTATCGTAAAACTGTTCGACGTGTGTCAACCTGTGGAAGATCGGTTAATAATTCGTTGGATCGATCAGTTGCGCCTTTTATCACTTTTTTCTGAGGAAGAGGCCACTGTGCGCCCAAACGTTAACCCGATAAACGTAGCGCCACGTGAACCGTGTTATCCGTATTTGTCGTCGAGTTTTTCATCTCTGGAGCGTTAACAATCCGGAAATTGAGCATCGTGGGAAACAGGCGCTGGAAGCTTTGGCTGAGAAGAGCCGTTAATACATAAGGCGCCTTTGTGCAAAGGAAATTTTGTTGCTTTTATTCATTTATTTATCAATTTTTTAAATAAGATATGCTCTCTTTAAAATATCTTTTTTTTTAGATAAGGCGCAATTTGATCGTGTTACTTTTTCCTAGAATAAAAATATAAAACGTATGAAAAGTTTGTACCATAGAAATTAATAGACAGTTTTCATTCTTTATATTTCCGTTCTAGAAAAATAATCGGTATCCTCTATACTGAGTGTTATAAAATGGTTTCGTATGTATATATGGCTTTATATGTATTGAAAAATTTTAACAGCAACGGTAAATAAGTAATTATATATTTCGACCATAACTTAAAATTTTTTTAAAAAACGATTAGATTTTGATTTTGCTAAATTAATGTACAATTTAATTTGAAAAAAATTAAATCTGACAGGAGTTTGTACACAGTGGACTGGAAAATTGATTTTAATCCTTTTTTCTACAATCTGTGTCATTTTTTATACAAATAAAATTTCACTATTCTTTGTAACTAAAGAAGAATAGAATCTTGGTAAAGATTCCCCTCCTAAAAATATGTTGGATCATGTTACGGAAAAGATATTTAAAAATAATAATTCTGAAATTTTTCACATTTTTTAAAAGCCTAGTAGTAAAAAAATGGGCTGGACAAAAAAAAATATGTTTGCAGAGATGAAGAAACTTAATTTGACACTTTCGTAATTAAAGTCTGGATCTACAATAGATGTTTCAAGGTGTTTAATTAATATTACAGTCGAATGCAAGGAGAATTTAGCCGGCGGCACACGATGCTTGTTTTCCTTCTGAATTCTAATCCAACAGGAAAACAAGTATTCGCCGGCTTAATTGACTATGTAGATTCCTATTGTAGATTCGAGCTAAAAATGCGCCTTTGAGCAGTGCTCAACTTGTACACCTGGGCTGCGTTTAGGAATTATACGCCTAGATAACTCTAGGCTACAGTTTACGTTACGCACAATATAGCAAAAGAATGCACCCAAGAGTTATCTGAGCATAACTCCTGAACGCACCCCTGCTTACGGCGGCCCTGGGCAAGGGGAAATCAGAGGAAACGTCGTGTCGTAAGCGCGAGCGCATGCGACTGTGTAGCGGAGGAGGCAAGGGTAGCGACGGCAAGCTTTGAGTATATAAAATGTTACATAATTAAGTCAGCCCGTGACAGACCGGGCGGCTTGTACTCGACGTACCCATCCACTTTGGCACCGACGACGCGGCGACGTCGACATCGACGTCCGTGAAATTACATATAAAAATAAGACGAGAAGACACTGACGACATGTCGTGACAAATGGCGTCCAGTCTGTCAGCCCGCTAGACAGTTCGACGCGGTTAAATGATTTTCTTTTTATCATTTAATTAATTCATCAATTAAAATAAACATCATTTAACAACATTTTCACAATTTCCTAATCGAACATTACATTTTGCGGCATATTTCTTAGATGACAGTTGCAGATCGGACAAACAACTATATTTGAAATCTAAAGCAGAAGCTTAATAAACTTATCGGTTAATGTTGATTGCGGCAGAAACTTTTGAAGTGGAAGTTTGCAATAACAGCTGCCAATTGTTCATAATTATATGTTGAAATAATTTAATATATAATTATAAGACAATCATTATTTTTTTTTACATTACAAGATAAATACAATACTAAGTTAAATTATCTTTTGCAAATTATTTATCGTCCGTTAAATCCTAAACGCTCTATTAAACTTAATAATATTGATATAAAAATATTATAAACTATTAAAGACAATATAACGATATTATAAGATCCGTTTCTCGACTAATATAGATTAATTTTAATTTTCACTTTAACTTATTTTTTTATCTTTTTCTAAAAATCAAAAAAGAATAAATTGTAGGCCAAGATTAAAGTTGGCAGAAATGAACATAAATTGAATCAACTGCCATAGTTTCAAATGTTAAACCGCAGTGAGCGATAATTTTATCAATTTCACGTTTCGTCGGAACTTTTCAGTCGCATTCATTGCTAAATCTAATTATAATCTCAACCATATAATGACAGAAGTTTGACAGCGACTAAATTGGATATCGTTTTATCGAATAATCGCTCTAACATCGTCATTTATCGCTCCGATATACAATCGCAGGGTATCGTCCTGTTAAATATCCCACAAGCGCAAGGAAGACGATCGATTCCTCGCTCGTGGACGACTCACCAGGTCCTTGTGCAACTCCTTGCTGATGTGCGACGTCAGCTTCATGGTGCCGACGAAAACAAAGAATATGCCGAGGAGCACCGAGAGCGACTTAAGCACTACAGAACCCATCTTGATGACCCCGGGATATCGCGGATTGCGGGCGAAAACGCCGCCGATCGATTACCGCCGGAAGCGAACGCGACGCGGACGGCCGTGACTGAGCGCAGAGAGATCTCACTCTCGTCGTCGGGTATAGCGGAGGACCGGCGGCGAGGGGCACACAGGCCGCACGCAGCGTCTACATGCACATGCTCGCGTGCGTCGCGAGCCAGAAAAGCGTATTAGTGGGCGGCCGCGGCTACGATGACGACGGCGACGATGTCCATGACGCGGGTCATCCCGACGTCCTCTGCGTCTGTAAAGCGCGGCGCATGGACGTTCCTTTCACCACCCCCGGCCCGCGCGGTGACGTCAACGGCCAACGTGCGCGTCGTTGAACGTCGTTGCGCCGGCTATTTTCTGATCGATACTCCGCTTCTTTGCCGCGCTAATCGATGTAGAATGCGCCCCCGCTTGGGCCCACTTCGACCGAGCTTCGAATTAACGCTGTCATTGTAAAATTAAGGGACTTTGTACTCCGACATCAACAGTTGTTTTAATATATATTATATTCTACTTATTATTTTATATCCATCTCTATAAATTTATATCTATCTCAAAATGACTGTAAAATTTTATTTCCCCTTTCGAAATCGAATCGGCGAATACCTAGCGTTCATTTATAGATGCAAACTACAAATTAACTCGGCAGGTCGATGTGTTCGTTGATCAGTTTGTTGAATAATGTGTCTATATTATTAATAATTCGATATTATGATAATTCTATTAAAAATGTTATAATATGAAGACATCAAGGTAGTAAAACGCAGCACTTCAAGAATCGCTGAAGCAATGAGGCTCTGTTTATATATATCTATATCTTTAATATATAAATATAATTAATATGATAATAAAATAATAAAATAATGATAAATCATTTATATTAATATGGCTATAAACACTTACATATAAATATACAGAAATAAATGGAATTATAGATATTTATAGATAAGTAATAATTAAAAAATATGGTGTTATTTGGAACGATCGATGTTCCCATTCTCGATTTCTTACTTACAAATCCAGCTTTATTAATATTTCTTATAAGTGTAGGAAATGTACAATGATTATTTACAAGTTGTTTTTCCAGTCACTCGCGATATTTTACAGGCACGCGGCTTCAAAGTAGAATCGTTGTTGTTACAATTGTTAGTAACAAAAGACGTTTTTGCTGTATTCATCAGGACGGTCATAGACGCGTTACTGTCGCTCAGTTTTACGGCTTTTCGACGATGCGAAATTAACGTTCCTCTATTTTGTTGGTCCTTTTTATTCTTCACTACAGATGATATTGTTTTCTTAACAGCAAACGATTGAACATTGACTGTTTCTTCTGCTTTCGTTTCCTTCGAAGATGCTGTATCCAAAATAGCTGCGCTACGTTCTGATCTCAAAGACGGCTTTTGGATTGCATCGAGATCAGAGACATTGATAGAAGAACTCTGAACGTAATTATGATCGTTGAGGCATGTTGCATTGGCGCTTTTATTTGACATTTGATGAAAAGTCTCCCTTTCAATTGATACTTGACTTTTATCTCTATCCTCAATATCACAATTAGGCAGAGCCTCCACTTTTGTAACTTTAGCAGCAGAGATTCTTATTTCTTCATCATCAATTTTATGAATACTATCACCGTTATTAAAATTGTTTATTTCTGTGATTTCAACATTTCCAATATTAAGATTGCCTACTTCCTTTTTAGGAACACTTTCCATACTAGAATCATCTATCTCTTTGATTTTAGTATCAATATTGAAACCAATCATTTCTTTGATCTTAATAATTTCAGTAACAGAATCCTCCGATTTTTTATTAGTATCATTTTTGTCATTACTGATAATATCACTATCGCGCATTTGTTCAGTTGTTCCGATGTATAACTTTTTATCATTTAAAACGCTTGCCATTTCCTTTCTTGTTCTCCGATTTTCATATTTCTTATTTTTATAAAAGCTATTACTTTCTTTGTCGTCGTCGCTCAAAGAATACCTATTATCACGCCAATATCTTGTTTTCCTGTCATCTTCTTCCTTCTCATAGTTTCTTTTTAATCTGTCATTTTTGTATCGACTATCATATTTATAATCATCATACTTCTTTTGTCTATGTGTTCTACTGAATTTGTCATGTAAACGATGATTGCTCGAACTCTCGTAATCGCTTCTGCTTCTAGAGTAGCTTCTTCTAAGCGGACTATATCTGTGCCCATTTCTCCTATAACCACTGTTATATCTTTCTGAGGTATGAGTTGTACGTGACGTCGAAGTTGCCCGAGAATTTCGTAAACTATGGGCGTGACCATTCTTGCTACTAGAACTGTCATAATCTTTTGCTGACTTATTTTTCATTTCACTTCTCCATCCGTTTGTACAATTTCGATTCTCTTTTGTGTCTCGATATTCTGAAGTAGTTCTGCGTTCATCGCAGTATGAAACTTCTTCCTTTTTAAAAGAATGTCCTGCATCCAATTGATTTTCTAATTTGATATTATCTTTTATCTCATATTGTGCAAAATTGTCTGTTAGATCGTACTGTGCAAGATAATTATTCGTTAATTCGGTTACGGTTTTCTCTTCATTTTTTTCAATTTTTATACGTTTGTGTTTATTTGTATCGTCTTCTTCATTTGTCCTTTTCATTAAATTCTTTCCGTATGAAGGTTCTGTAACAAAATTATTTTCTGATGTAATTAAAATTCTTTTCAAACTAACAAGTTTATTACTCAATTGTCTTTAAATAAAGTCTACATATAATTAAGATATTCTAAACTTTTTATACACTTTCTTCAAGAAATTTATAGAAAAGAAAATAAATAGTAATAAATATTTAATATATAAATTAATGATATAAATTTTAATATAAACGTTCACTTAATATTGTTTGATGTAAAAGTATAAAAAATTCTTCTATTAGATAAAAAATTATGCAAAAATTAAAAATTGTTTATGATTTTATATAAACTAATATAATACATACATTAAATTGAAAAGATAACAAGGACTCTCTATATTTTTGACTCTCATGTCGTCCTTTTCATTGTTTTTGATTATTGATAATATATACAATCATATAAAAAGTAAATCTATCTTTAACCTACCTGAATTAGAATATCGTCCAACATTAGAGTCATTGTCGTTGTTATTCATACCAGATGAAGATCCAGTTTTCTTATCCTTTTCAATAATATCTTCCTTAGAAATATCCTTTGTTTTAGTTTCTGCAGCAAGCTTTATTAATTCTTGTTGCTTTTTTTCTTCTATAATTCTTTTATGTAATCTTTCCCCGAATACTGTAGGTATCCTATGAACTTCATTCTGTGGCTTTTTACCTTTATATTCGTTGTGACACAACTGCATTTGATAAGATTCGGTTTCTTCAGTTTCACTTTCTTGTGAATGTGTCGAGGAAACATCTTCATACTTCTTAGTTACAGTATGCTGATATGGTAATTTACAAATAGAAAACTCTTGAGGTTTATAGTTGTGGCTCCTTCTAAAGGTTACATCGTCCAATCTGTAAACATTTTTGGTAACGTTAGAAACAAATTTAGCAATATTAACTTATATAATTCATACCGTTTCCTCAGATCATCTATTGTCTTGTTCTTTCGTGTAATTTCAGATCTTGCAGTTTTAAGCAAAGAAGATAAATTGTTCACTAAGTTAGTATTATCTCTCTGAAGATTTTCATGTTTGCTTTTGAGTGAACTAAGCTCTTCCTTTAATTCCTCGCAGTTACAATCATGGTCCTTGATAACAATTTAAAAATATCAACTTATTATTTGATAGATTTACATCAATATATTTCATATAAAAATCACTTTTTTATAACTTATTATTATTGTTGTATAGACATAAAACAATAATAACAGAAATTCTTAATATTTTTAGATAACATATCAATGTAAAATACATAGGTACTCTACATACACTTTAATTTTTAAATAATATGTTCTTTTAATTATATTTACATAAAAATTAATATATATATATACCAGTTTCCTAGTATTATTTTTACAAATATTTTTAAAATCAAACGTTGTAAATTTATTATTACAAACTACATGAAAATATAAAATTAACCTCTTTTACTTTTATATGTCAAAAAATAAACTCAAAGAATATTTTATCATAATCCCATTGACATATTTATTTCAAACATTATTCCAAGATCTTTGGATCATTTGTATAAGTTTATAAAAGAATTCTTTCAAATATGATATAAGTTTATTATATATTATATCAAGTGCAGAATATCAATATGTTATATATATTAAAGGTTATCTTATTTTGATAAAATATAATATTCTATACATTTAAATATACATAAAGATAGTAATGTTAATATAACTTGTAGTATTTAAATTTTCATATTTTGTGTAGTTTGTAATATAAAACAATATAAAAATATTATTTTAACATACTTATTTTATTCAATATAGATAGCAAACAATAAAATGATAAAATTTCCTCATGTAAAAGATATTGAACAATGTATTTAATAAATACAGCTGATTAGAATAAGGTTGTTAAAAACTTCAATCAAATTCAATCAAAAAGTATGAAATAACAAAAAATGCTGTAATTTTATGGCGCGCGCGGGAAATATTTTAGGTTAGATTATCATACATGCACATTATATCATCTATTAAATTAAAATTGGGGATATAATTTTAATCTTTAATAAGAATGTAAACGTATAGATCATTGTACACACATTTATATCCTTTACAAAGTTTACATCTTTGGGAAAACAAAGATTGTTTATCTTTGTGGTTAGACAAGTGCAACATATGTGCAACAAAGAAGTTACTCTAACCAAAATTAGAGTATTATTAATAGTAATTCTCACTTTTTTTTCTGGAATCAAATTAAAACTCGATAAATCCGCATAAATATCGATGTCATCATCCATTTTCCGCGATCGCTTGTCATTATGTCATGCCGAGACGTAGAAGTTGAAAACTTGATAGCCTATTCGATAGTTATCGAATAACCTAGACTGTTGAATATTATCGATAGTTGAATATCGATTATAATGTTTTCGACCTAGGCATCTATTTTTGAAAAAAACATATATGTAGTAGTATTTATTTACACTACAGCTTTACAAAAATAGCCAAGAAGGGGACTTCGTTTACAATAACTAAGATTTGTGTATACTCTCTCTTTAATTCTGTAAAAAGATTTTCGAATCTGTGAATGACAAAAACAGTATTTACGATACAAAAATTATACGATATAAGGTACGGTCAAAGTCTCGCTACAAATGCTTTGAAGCATTTGATTGACCAATCAGAAGAAAGAACTTTACAAATTGATCAATCAAAAAACGCTTCAAAGCATTTGCAACATCGCGTTGACCGTACCCTTAGTCGATAATACAGGAGGCTTTAGGATCCCCAAGGATCTAACATTTATAATTTACATACACTGATAGTAGCTAGTACATAAATTAATGATAAAATATGTTTCATACATTGCGGAAAAAATTACAAAATTTTAATAAATATTTCTTTAAATTGTTCTAGCAGAATATTTAATAAATGTAAATATATATTTATTAGGGGAGAGAGAGAGAGAGAGAGAGAGAGAGGGGGATCTAAGAATTATATATTAGTTTGATATTCGAATATCAATTTTCTTCATTTATCTAAATATTTATTTACCGTAATTAAATATATATTCCGCTAGGACTAATTCAAAGAAATATTTATTAAAATTTAATAAATTTTTTTTCAGTGTCTAAATATAAAAGCGAATTAAACTATGAAATATCTTGAATATTTTATTATACTACTAAGATATTGTAAAATCTGTATTTTATAATTAAAAATATTTATATTTTTTAGTTTATTACTTTTACACAGATTTTAAATATCCATTTTCATAATCAGATCTTATATTTAAAAGGATTCCTGAAATTTATTTTCAGATGTGCGAATTATTTTATTATTTTATTATTTTACTAAGCATCTAAAGATGAACTTAAGGAATTCTCTTAAATAAATATAAGATTTGACTATGAATACGAGTATAAATAAAGGTAAGTGCATTTACAGCTTTAATATACACATTACTACGTCCAACCAAATTTATTATTAAATTTACGATAATTGCAGGACCATATATCTTCAAACGTTCCAGACGTAAACAAAAATTTTTAAATAAAATTTCTATTACCATTTAATTAAAAAAATTTTTTTTGTAAAAAAGAAAATAATGTAATAGAAATATACGTAGAATTATTTAATTATAATTATATTTAATCTATTATTGAATAATGTAAGTCATTATTTTTATTATGCATGCTCATATAAGTATACATGTATGTATACATACAATGTTATATATATATAGTTAATAATAAAAAACTAATTTTACAAATATATATATAAATTTATTTAAAAAAACATAAATCTATTTTGTAAAATAAACAAAATAAATAGGAGAGTAAAGGTTTGAATAAATTTTGATTATATATATATATATATATATAAAAGTAA
>NW_017276028.1:581459-676755 GCF_001594065.2 Cyphomyrmex costatus
TAATAAATAAATTACATGAAAACTGAAAATAAAATCATCATCAAGATAAATATATCGGTTTGAACATAAATATTTATTTTATTAGGCGATTATAATAAAAAAATTATATTTCATTGACTTTTATTTAAGGCTCATCAGAATATGTGCATTTTGCAAAATGCACATATTTTGTGATACACACAATAAACATACGTAAAAGCCGTAACATTGTAAACAATTATAGATATCGATTCGGCTCCGAGTTTGCGCAATGTACAATACATTCTCGACACAGCCTTGACATCGCATTACAGAGAATAGTTGGAAAATATTTGTAAATAATGCTTATATATTAGACATTAGACCTTTTTTTTACGTATATCATAAACGTGATTAGTCTATAAAATAATTTTTATTCTGTAATATATTTTTCATAACATAATTTATATAGTACAAAGTTAAGACAATTAACGGGCTTGTTTTTGTTTAATTTTGTTTGATATTTTTATTAATAATATATTATATAGAACATTTTAATAGTTATATCGAATTATAATATCTACTTATACATAAGATAACGTAAAATATGTAATATATGTTATAACAAAAATACAGGGAATGGAAAGTTACTTTTTAAAAGTAACTAGTTACAGTTACTCGTTACCGAGTAAAAAATGTAACTAGTTACAGTTACAGTTATCGCTTTTTAAAAGTAACTCGTTACAGTTACCGTTACTTGAAAAATAACTTTTCGTTACTTTTCCGTTACTTTTTTAAAATCAATTTAAAAATGTACTTTTGCATTTTTTTTTTTTATATGTAATACTGCGACAAATATATAGTTTTTTTTAAAAAAAAAAAAAACAATGTAGAATGGCTCAAATAATAAATTAAATAAAATTAAAATGAGAAGAGTTACGAGCCAAAAATGAAACAGTTTATTTCCGATAAGAACGACGATGACAATGTAATTAAATGTATAAATATATATTAGAACAATACATAGATAAAACAAGATAAAAACAAACGACGTTTCGACACTTATTGTCATCGTCTTTTAAACTGTTTCGCCTTTTGGGTTCATAGCCCTTCTCATTTTACTATTATTTAATTTATTTTTTAATTTTTTTTAAACACAATTTTGTAATTCTAAAACCTGTAAAATATGCAGCAAACTGAAATATTTGTATGTCCTATGTATTACATAGAAGATAGAAGTGTAAAATAATTACTGAATCATAACGGCCGAATGTCTAAGGGCTTTCAAGTCTTATTGATAAGCGCTATAGATAGCATGTATCCAATCGAACCGTGTTTAATCGTGTGCAAAGTAACGACAAAAGTAACTGTAAATTTCGTTACCGTTACCCAAAAAATATAACTCGTTACAGTTACAGTTACCAAAAAAAGAAAGTAACGCAGTTACCAGTAAAGTTACCAAAAAAGTAACTTGTAACTGTAACTTCGTTACAAGTAACGAGTTACTTCCATTCTCTGCAAAAATAATATAACAAGTTTTTCAAATTGAAGTAGTTTTAGCACTTTTTCATTTTTTTCTAATAGAAATAGAAAAAATGATCAATTTTGTATACATTAAATTTCCATAATAAATAAATAAACGTACATATATGTATATGTACATATATGCATATATTTATACACACACATATACATACATATATTCTGTAAGATTTTTTATTTTATATATGAAATTCTTATAGTACACAATATATGTGTATCCCTGCTTAAAATTTTCTATAAAAAACTATAGAAACATATATATAGAGTTTGTATAGGTATTTATAGTTTTTAATAGTTTCTATAGTAGCTCACGAGAGCGACTATAGAAGCTCTACAGTTATCAATAAGATTCTATGAGTATAATAATACGAAATTATTGCGGATTGGGATTTACCGCGATTCAAAACGCTCATTAAAAACTATACAATTTTCTTAATAGTTTTCTATAGAAAATTTTAAGCAGAGTGTATCTCTTTTCACAATGTAACATAATAACTGTTATTTATATTTCAACTTTCATATCATATATGTATATATAGAAATATGACAGTACACAGATAATCAAATTTTGTTTTGTAATAGGACGTTACATCTTAATCTTGCTTCAAGAAATAAAATGTTTATATGTATATAATCACAATTACTTATATAACGTGGAATTTTTTTCGCAACAATCATTTTATATATATAAAAAATAATTACAATAGTTGTCATGGAATAATTGTCGGTATAGTCTCAGTAATAAACTTCGATTATTTTTTGTTCGATAATTAAAATAACATGTACATAATACTAATGTTTTGCTGGAATCACTATCGACGTGATAATTAGTGTAAAGAATTAAGATAAGTGGATCAATAATATTTGAATTAAACAATGTAAATCAATGATACAAAAGATTAGAAAATATTTAAATAATTAATGTCTAATTTTCTAAAAGTTTTCGTGATATTTTTTAGATTATATTTTTTTCAAGTTATATTTCAAAAGTTTAAAAAGCAGAAAAATTTAGAAGGTATCACAGAATTGGACTAATGGAACTCGTAAACTTTTTTTTATCTTTTACTATGTGGATTCTTTTTAGAAGATTTTACGTTATTTGAAACATTTCTCATTTCAATATTTTTTTTCCGAATAAATTAAATAAATTTCTACTTAAATTAACTGGATTATTATTCCCACTTATTTCAAGAAAAGAATTATACAAATATATAATACAAAATTAATTGAATATATGATTTTTGTTTTGGAGGGAATTCATTTATAATATCAATTTGTGAACCATTTGCTTGAACAGCGCAATATTTATGCCTCTTTCTCTCTCTCTCTCTCTCTCTCTCTCTCTCTCTCTCTTCAAACGAATTTACATTTATGTCTTGCCATTTATTTAAGAAGATCGTATAATTATGTCAGTTACGTTCGACTGTTATATTTATTTATATTGTTTATTTTTTATTATATATTTTTTTATTTTTTAATTTTGCAACAAAAAAGTTAAAACTAAATTAAATTAATATTTATATAAAATTAAATTAATTGTTAAATATTATATGTAATAGGATATAAAGTAACATTTTATAAGAAGAAAATGTTTGCTTGTTTCACTATTTTCATTCGGTAACAAATCAAAATAGACATTTTATTTCCATTTTATGTATATTTAATACTGATTCTGTTGATTGTCTGATTTTATTTTTTATTTATTAAAACAAAATTAAAGCCAATTTATATGAAATAAGGACATCATCGATCTTAAAAGCACAATGAATCATGATTAAATATTTAAAGGCGGATTTTGTAGAAGACAATACATGTGACTCTATATAATATTATACATAGACTATATAGAATTTTTAAGAATGCTAATGAATTATGAAAATGGAAATATGGAAGATTCAAGAATATGAAGAATTTGATTTAAAGACTTATGGAGTACGAGTTTGTAAGAGACTATAAAGCCTATCACACATGAAATGCATAACAGAGCATAATAAGCATGTTATGTAAATCAATATGGCAACTTTATGCTGGATGCTCATGGGTTCAATGGTCTTATATTATGTTTATGCACTATTATGCATTTCATATGCGATAGGCTTTAGATGCGAAGAGAAAAAATCGTTGCTATATTTATAAAAGGTTCATAGAACATTAAAAAATGTAGAAGTTTGTTTTATCTTTCTCACCATATCGTTGTCATACACAGGCATTCGTGAAATGAACTCTATCGTAACTATTCTTCGCATTATGATTCTATCGATAAAAATAATTATTTATACTGTCAGCATATTTTTATGTTTTGTTCTATCTTCATATATATGTATCAGTGTGTATGTGTGTATGAATGTATGTATATGTATATGTACTATATACCATATATAATATATTATATGTATGCATATATATATATATATATATTAGGGTGTATCGAATTTTCGAAAATTTTACGGAGTAGCGATAAAACGATAGTTCAGTATGCACTATTCACGAAAATTGATACAAAAAAAATTAAAAAAAATATCTAGCATTCGCGCACGCGCTTCCAATACAGCGTTTTTTTTATTCACCTCTCCATAACTTAGTCATTTTTCAACTTTTCTTTTTTTTTTTTAATTTGTGCCCAGAGTATGTACCTTCCAAACCCATATCACAAAAAATTTTTTGAAATTTTTCTGAGCCCTTGAAAAATCGCTAAATATGACCGCGTTTGATCAAATTAATGGTTAATAACACAGACCTGCGAAATTTCACTTTTGTCAGTTGCAAGAATGGGTAGGGGTGATTTTAGTAGATTTTTTTGCGCTGAAAACGATGGCACTAGGAGAATTCCTCTATCACGTCCCATTTTTCGAGAAAAGTGAGTACTGAACTGAATACTGAACTGAACGAAAAAAGAACGCATCCAGAGATACATTCAGTGCACATTATGCCACACTAATGCGGCCAGTGAAAATCGCTATATGATACATTGTATTAAATTATAATTAACCATTAATTAGATCAAAAGTGGTCATATTTAGCGATTTTTCCAGGGCTCAGAAAAATTTCAAAAAATTTTTTGTGATATGGGTTTGAAAGGTACATACTCTGGGCACAAATTAAAAAAAAGTTGAAAAATGACTAAGTCACGGAGAGATGAATAAAAAAACGTCAAAAAACGCTGTATTGGAGGCGCGTGCGCGAATGCTAGATATTTTTTTAAATTTTTTTTATATCAATTTTCGTGAATAGTGCATATTAAACTATCATTTTATCGCTACTCCGTAAAATTTTTGAAAATACACCCTAATATATATATATATGTATACACACACGTCATTTGATTTTCAAATTTTAGAACTCATATCTGAATCAAAACTTTTTGTACAATGAGAATGCAATTCGATATTTTTAAAGTTAGCAGTAATCAAACCATTTTTATTGTTGATCCGTAAAAATGTTAGTTATGCGTTGTTCGCATTCTACAACATTATTTAATCTTCTCGTGCAAAAGAATATGTTATAATGTTTTGTTCAATAATTTATAAGATATCTCTCTTTCTCTCTCTCTCTCTCTCTCTCTCTCATACGTTTTTTAACATTAAAAAAGTTTCATAAATCATATTACACATTTTCTTTCACTATCTTGAAATGACAAATCTAAATGAAAGAAACTTACTCATTAGATACTATATTTTAGCGTATTTGATTTACTGACTCGATTCGATACCGAGCCAATGCTCTGTTCTTGTCAGCTCCATTTTTTACATGGTTTAGCTCTTCTTTTACAGCTAAACAGAACAGATCATTGACACGAGTCACTAAATTGAATACATATTATTAGTCTCAAATTAGTATATTTCGTATTCTCTTCTGTCTGGTAACATGTTAAGTTTATAAAAATGCTTTTCTTTTGTTTAAAGATTTTAAGTAATCTGTATCTATATTAAGATCTGTATATGTTATTTTTAATTATTGTATGAAATATATTTAAAAATTAATCTTCAAATAAGTTCTGAATGTATGAGAAGATTATTACGTCTTGTAATGATATCAAGTAAATATTCGATATAATTTATATTAATTTTGATTGGAATGATTCGTAGAACATGAAAGCACAAATTTAATCGAAAGCTTAAGTACAATAAAAATTATAAAAGGTTGTAGAGAAGAATAATGCAAATAATGCAAATAAAAAACATAATTTTGTATAAGATCCATTAGATATAACTTCAAGTGGATCTCATATTATAAATTTTTAATAAATTTTCGTACCAAATTGTCAATTAAAATCGAAGTAAAGTGCGTTCTTGCCTCGATTGAGATCATTTCCGTGTTCCCATTAAATCATACATGCTCGCCGTCATTAGCGATACAGGCTTTGTTTTCTGATAGGACCGTCGTTGCAGTTTGCGCAAGTGCCATGCCTAAGCAACCTGCTCATACTCAGCCTTATTGATATTGCTGGCTAGACAACATGCTAGGAAGATACCGACTAGTGGGAAAAAAGCTACGCCGATCGCTGTACCGGCCACCAGACCAATGTTGCTATTTATGAAATCCAGCACGCGATTGTAACATCCCTGTAAAAAAAAAAAGAGTGAAAAGAATTATAGAAACTCCTCCCCAAGAAAAAACAAACAAAAAATAAATAAAAAAAGAGCTGCTCAGATTTGACATCAATTTCTCATTCAATTATCCTCTTTTCTATCTTTTTTTATTCATTATATTTTTTTAAATTTCTATTACGTTTAATATTCCTTTCTTAGTTTCTATTACGAATTGTAATTGTCAATTACTACGAGATAGCAATTAAAATTTTAACACGACTGCTCAGCAAATTTTATGACTTACTATTATTAGGTATGATAGAATTTTCATTAAAAATATGCATATAATAAATAAAATCTTAAAATAAAATATTATTTAATAATTAAACAAGACTGATTAAATAATCCCCTGATAGATAGTACGTTTAATTGTATGCTTTGTATTTTATCATTCGAAAATTTATATCAGATATTTACTTTTACAAGTATTTTTTTACAAAATTTTATTAGTTTATTATTAATAATCATTAAGACGCCCATAATGAATAAACACCAAGATAGTCAATATGTTAATAATTCACTACTTTGTATTTTAAGCATTCTGTGATATATTATAAATAAAAATTTTTTTTCTTTTTTTCTGTGTCTTTCTTTCTCTTTTTCTCTGTCTTACAAAAATTTAAATAATTAATAAAATGTTACCTCGGTATAAATGTCCTCTACATCCCGCGTATCGCAGCTATCCAGTGGCACTTTGCAGCAGGACATAGGGACAACTGGATTCTTTTGCGGATCCAGATTGAGCCAATCAGCATAACCACGATTCCCGCAGCAATGCAACTGTAATTCATTAATTTTTTTTAAATATACGACACAACGCAACTGCACGTCGCAAAGAATGAAAAATGAACAAGTTTTCATCTCTCTTACTTCATCTGTTGTAATTATTTCCATATATTGAAATACGAATGTTCAATTATCCTCTAATCAGTTCGAACAATCGAGTCAATCGACATTCAATTGACATTCGGAATAACTGAGGGTGATACTATATGAAGATACTCACAGTTGATTGCATGGTATCGATGTGACTGCTCTTGGAATTATCCTGTCCATAGGCAGCCATGCTCTCGTTCAGACCTTGATCAAATCCCTCGTTCAAGCTCGTGCGATAAGCGTAAACCGACGCGCCCGCGCCAAGTTCCAGCAAGGCCACAACGGCTAGGAACGCACCGTACTATACAAACGAAAAGAAAAGCGTTATAAAGGTAAATCGATTATTTCTCTACTACTAGAGATTTTCTACTCGTCGAGATATTCATTATTGCTGTACACACTTTAATCGGAAGTATTATTTTCCATGAACCTCTGAGACGCGCCTTTATTTCGCTAATTTTCAATTCCAAAATACTCAACATGGTTCCGATTTAAAAGTATAAATAATTCCAAGTGTTGCAGATTTGCAACTTTCGCGCACACACACATTTACAATAAAATTTGTTAAGATACCTATAATAATATTACGCAAACGCAGCGAGTATCGTTTTTCTCCCTAAGGGCCTCAATAATGATAGTAACATCGAGTATCGGTTTGTAACTTCATCCTGTCGTTCCTGAGGGACCTGAAGCCGACTTTAATTCACGACGGAATTCTATTTATACAACGCGTAGGTGTGATACATACACGTGTTCTTAGTACGGATCCTTAATTATATAAATTATGAAATCAATAGATTTCTAAACTCTGAAATAGATCGAGAGTGCCTACCAAATACAGGAGAGCAGGATGACCGCGTGCGGTGCAGCAACAGGCGAGGACCGCTGCGACAGCTAACACCGCACCTAAACTCGAAAGTGCCAGCAAAGCGGCTCCGCTGCCCTGCACGCTCATATTCATATAATCTCGCAGCTGGATGCGCATCCATATGCCGATGCATAACATCAACACTCCAGACGCCTGAAAAAAACATACAAAACATCAAGGAACTCCTCGCCGAATAATGTATTTATCACGAAGTAATTCGAATTGTCTAATTGTTTTTGAAAAAAAATTAAAAAAGGGTTTCCGGAAAGAACGTTGCATCCAACATTTCTTAAATTGTAAAATAAATACAGAAAATAAAAAAAGAACAGCAAAAACAAGCAACGTGCGCGTTTTCCCATTAAAATATCACTTTTTCAATAAAACAAACCACTACATGTAAATATTATGATAAAAATAATTGCAACGTTTATTTAGAGAGCCCTTCAACTATAAGAAAAAAGCGCGCTTATTAATAAATAATTACTATTAGACCATTGGTTCTGATAAAAATTTGTATCTTAAAATAAGTTTCTCTGTGGTATATCGATCTCCATCATTGGAGTATTTGGAGTATAATGCTGTGCGAAATAATGTATGAACGTCATGTTCGAAGGTACATATTAATTGTGCATATCTTAGATGTAAAATCTTTATTATAACGAATTCAGTTATTTGCATTAATTCTGCATTAAATTTGACCTCTAATGAACTTAGTCCTAGAGTGGATCCAAGTGCCTCTAGGATCCAATAATTAAAGGTAATTTGCATTATATTTAAATAATGAATATCAAAAAATGTTACACATGATAAAATTAGCGAAACAGATGTAAAAGCTTATAAATATTTTGAACAATTAAATATTTAATAATGATATCATCATTACTTAATAAATATATGTCATCTCATATTGTCGTAGTTCATATTATGCTATTGTGTTCATAGAATATATAAAGTAGTCTTTTTAATGCGTACTAATCCAGTATAATGTAAATGATCGAATTCACCATTAATTAAAGAATATATAATAAAATAATATCGACACACACACACACATAATCGAGAGATATTATGAATGATTTAGTAATCATCAGTTTGATGACAATAATATTTTTAAGCTGACAAAAGTAATGGTTACTATAATGTTAGAGAAGCGATAATAGTCGCGTATGTATTCATATGTTTACGAACGTGTGGTCTGCAGATAAGCCATATATAATTAACGCGCTTGAAATTTCTGAATTGGTTCAAAGGTTCAAGGCTAAATATAAATGATAGAAATGTATAATTTATCAAAATGTCACATAACTCACAAATCAAAAATAAAAAAAATATATTTTCATATATGATATATATTTTTATTATATTTTACATCAAATATAAACAAATAAAAACTTTACACACATATGTAGAATTTAATTTATGCATAAGTACATTACCTTTTTAATTTGCTTTGATAGAAGTTAAAAATTTCATTATTTATCCTTTACTATTATACTGTATATTATAAATATATATGTGTGCGCGCGCGCGCGTGTAACTATGTGGACGCGTTTCAATTTAAAATTGCATATTCTTAAATTTTGAAGAATTCATAAATATTCAAAATTTTTTTTGTATCATATAATAATATTAATATTATTATACTTGTTATTTAATATTATTTATTTAAGAGCTTTTCACATTATCTAAACGGGCATAACATTCAAGGTCATGTCCATCAAATCGCTGCGCATTTACCGCTTGGTTACTTATTTTCCCCAGTTGCTCGACTTTATTTCGTGCAG
Organism: Cyphomyrmex costatus; assembly: GCF_001594065.2. Classification (NCBI taxonomy): domain Eukaryota; kingdom Metazoa; phylum Arthropoda; class Insecta; order Hymenoptera; family Formicidae; genus Cyphomyrmex; species Cyphomyrmex costatus. The sequence goes on from NW_017276028.1 coordinate 591,077, forward strand.
GAAATTAGACATTGATAACGGATCATTATTATGTATATTCCCCTGTCCCTCGTGAAATAAACAAATTCAGTTAATACCCGGTATTAAGACGCTAATCAATTATTGTGCAACAGTTGGGTAGGACCAGGATATATACGTGATAAGAATATAACCATTCCATAATTGACCCAATGTTGAGAGGTTTTAAAGGTTTCTGCTTACCCAGAAGATGAAATTGAAGAGCATTAGCAGAGTCTTCATGCAGGTCATCGTGGCCACGGTCTCCAGTCGAGCTTTGCTCATGTTGCAATGTCCGTCTTTCGTTTATTTGCTTGCGATGAAACCCTTTCGATATAGTCGGGGTACGGGTTATTACGCACTACCAGTTTCACCTGAGCAAGTTCGTGCAATCGATTTGCAAGAGGATTTGCGAATACGTGTTGCGTGCGTGGCTCCTGCCCCTCTCTCTACAATTTTAACCGGTGCATGCGCTCTACCCCGCGAGAATGGTGTAGCTATAGTGGGAACTCCCCTTATCTGAACAATTCTATACATATATGTACCGGAAATATCACATACAAGTATACGTCAAACGAAATTATAGTAGAATGTCGTTAAGGCCGAGGTAGAGCCTCTCTTACTTCAGAGACATATACCTATCTTAAATGTTTCTACTGGATTGAAATTTTGAATGCTAAAATAGTAACAGTTTCCTTTATTGGAATAATTGCTGATGTATCAGCGAGTACATCACGGATGACATAAATATTCGATACATAACGTAAAAAAGAAAGATTCTTTAAAATTCCATTGATGTTGATAAAAATTCATTATCATACATTACAAAATTGAGGACATTATGACAGTAGTAATTTTGTTAGAATAATTGAATTTTTTTTAATATGTACTAAATTGATGTTGTTAATTAAGAGTTTATTGCATTAAAAAATTGAAGATATCATGGCAGTAGTAATTTCTTTATTAGAATAATTGAACCTTAATATATATATACTAAATTGAAATGTGAGGGATGACATAAATAATATAAAGCTTTTTTGAACGTGGCCAGAGACACTACCGCGTCTTCTGATAGTAAAAACAACATAAATTCAAAATTACACTTGTATTGTCAAAAGCTTGTATTGACATATGAGCGCGCACTTGATAATTAAGGTAAAATTTTTTTTTCATATTTTTATTAGAATAACTTTTTAATAAAGTATTTGTTATATTATAATTGTAAAAAGCGTTGTCATAGATATAAAAATGATTTGTAATAAGATCTGAAATTTTAGACTATCCATAAAAGATTCGATATGGCGCACAGTGTGTGAAGATTATATATCTCAATAGGATACATATATGAATCTCTTTAATTTGAATAAAAGTATGTACTGTCTATTAATTACTTATACGGATAATAAGTATTTCATACAAATTACAGAAGTTGAAAACTTTTAATCCTCTCTCTCTAGCGATCGTAGATTTTTTTAGAGATCGCTATTACATTTCATTATTATCACATTATAGGAAATATAGGAATAAAGGGATGGAATCGCTTTTGTCAATATGGAACAATTTGGGATATCCTTTCAGGATAATATGTGCTGTGTGAGTATTCTGATAATTAAGGAGTCCTCCCTGCTTAAAATTTTCTATAGAAAACTATCAAGAAAATTCTATAGTTTTTAATGAGCGTTTTGAATCGGTAAATCCTAATCCGCAATAGTTTTCTATTATTATACTCATGGAATCTTATTGATAACTGTAGAGCTTCTATAGTCGCTCTCGTGCGCTACTATAGAAACTATTAAAAACTATAAATGCCTATACAAACTCTATATGTTCCTATAGTTTTTTATAGAAAATTTTAAGCAGGGCTATGAGCGTTATACGTATATATATGATAATATGGTAATGGAGGTTTCTGCTTACAAAATAGATGACATAGAAAAATATCTGCAGGATCTTCGTCCTGGTCACGAAATTCCGTAATTTTTGTCATCGTGTGAAATATGTTTTCTTCCTTTGCTTGTGACAAGACCCTTTCGATACAAATAAAGTATAACCTATTACGCACTACATAGGTCTCACATGAGCAGTGACCAGAGTCCGCTCGATCGATCGCAAGAAGATTTGTGAATACATCTATATTTTGGGTGTATGCTCCTGCCCTTCTTCTCTCAACCGCGGTGCATGCGCGCTACCCTGTAAAAATGCTGTGGCAACGTTGGAAACTACCCTTATCTGAACCCTCCAATATGTAAGGGAAGCAAGTGTGCGTATCCTTAATGTCATATAAATTCTATCTTAGAACATATAGAGGCTCTCTTCTTCGAGAGACCCCACATAGCACACTTTATCCTAGGGATGTTAAACGGACGTCATTTTGGGATATCGCGATAATCTTGTGATATTCGTGGATGGCCCAGTTATCCAATGGATATCCAGGAGATGTATAAGTGTCTGCATGTAGAAGTCTCTCATGGACATCTTAGATTAGATGATATTCACGAGATATCCAAAAAACTCCATGAGAGATATATCATAAGTATAAATTTTATTATAAAATTTTCAATATTGCAACCTACACAACTTCAGCCATCCTCTATATCGACAGTACAGAATTTCCAAAAGATGTCCTTATAGCCTATTATAGTTACTGACATGTCTTATTTTGACACATAGTCGTATTATTTGTGTCAAAAAGTATAGCTATATTTTTGCTTCTAATCTTTTATAGTTCTGACACTCTTCAACTGCAAACCTTTGCTGTATTCTGGGCATTCTTAAGATATTTCTATATGTTATGCGGTGGAAGGATTTGAATATTGTAGGATATCTTAAGATATTGATAGAATATTTTATAATATCCTATGAAATTTTATAACATTTTACGATATTTTCTTGGAATATCCCAGATAAGAATAAAATATTGAGTGCTGTACTGGTATCAATTTCCTTTATTATAATAATTTCTGATAAATCAGCAAATATATCACATAACTATTCGATAAATAACGTGTAAAAGAGTTTACTCTGGTAAAAAAAGTTAATAGAGAATAATAGACGAAAAATCCTATTGCTTTAAATATGAAATTTGGTTCGTGAATTCACTAATTTAAATCAAATCTTATAAGAATCTTATTGTACAAATTTCATAGAATCCGATAAAATACAATATAAGATTTCTTATCCGATTAATCGTGATGCTTGCGAGGTCGACAACAGAAATTAATAGTTTTATAGAAAACGATACAAATTTTGATAGAAATCCTGTATATATATCTCGTTCTCAATCATTTTTTTATTAACTTTTTTATTAGGATAAATAAACTTCTTAAGATTCTTTAAATCTTTATTGATGTTAATTGTTAATTATAGTCAGGGAATGGAAAGTTACTTTTTAAAAGTAACTAGTTACAGTTACTCGTTACCGAGTAAAAAATGTAACTAGTTACAGTTACAGTTATCGCTTTTTAAAAGTAACTCGTTACAGTTACCGTTACTTGAAAAATAACTTTTCGTTACTTTTCCGTTACTTTTTTAAAATCAATTTAAAAATGTACTTTTGCATTTTTTTTTATATGTAATACTGACAAATATATATATAGTTTTATTAAAAAAAAAAAAACAATGTAGAATGGCTCAAATAATAAATTAAATAAAAGTAAAATGAGAAGGGTTACGAGCCAAAAATGAAACAGTTTATTTCCGATAAGAACGACGATGACAATGTAATTAAATGTATAAATATATATTAGAACAACAACATGGATAAAACAAGATAAAAACAAACGACGTTTCCACACTTATTGTCATCGTCTTTTAAACTGTTTCGCTTTTGGGTTCGTAGTCCTTCTCATTTTACTATTATTTAATTTATTTTTTAATTTTTTTTAAACACAATTTTGTAATTCTAAAACCTGTCAAATATGCAGCAAACTGAAATATTTGTATGTCCTATGTATTAAATAGAAGATAGAAGTGTAAAATAATTACTGAATCATAACGGCCGAATGTCTAAGGGCTTTCAAGTCTTATTTCAATCGTGTGCAAAGTAACGACAAAAGTAACTGTAAATTTCGTTACCGTTACCCAAAAAATGTAACTCGTTACCGTTACATCAGTTACCAAAAAAAGAAAGTAACGCAGTTACCAGTAAAGTTACCAAAAAAGTAACTTGTAACTGTAACTTCGTTACAAGTAACGAGTTACTTCCATTCCCTGATTATAGTATTATAGTATAATTTGCATTAAAAAATGAGGAGATTATGGGTGTGATTATTTAACGCTGCAAATACTTTGTTGATTAATGAGAAGAAAAAATTTTGATTAATCAAAAGATACAAAGCATTTACAGTATGAAGTACTTGATAGAAATATTTTTTTTATTAGAATAATTAAATCCTAATATGTATATATGATTTATTTAAAATTTAATAAAGATATTGTTATAAATACAAAAATTGTCTGTCTGAAATTTCACTAACTGTAAAAGATTAAATATTGCGCACAGCGTTTCATGTGATAATTATTCAAAAAGTGATAATATTTTATAATGATAATTTATTGCAGAAAGGTTATACATAAATCTCTTAATTACTGTCATTTAACTATTTATATTGCAAATATGCAATATTTTCTACAGATTAGAGGTCGAAAGCCCTTTAATTCTCATAGTTTGTATATTAATATATGTATTTTGCAACTCTATAAATGACTTAATAAATTCTTTCGTCATTAATAACATTTTATTGTTTAAAGGCGCAATATTTAGATTTTTCATGCTTGGACATCATTTTCAATATTCAATAATTTATAAAGCTTGTAACAATTTCGTTACAATAAAAAAATTTACTTTTAAATATCTTGTTTTTTATTGAAATTTGTAGTATTCTATTTTCTATTTTATCTTGGATTGTTAAGTTTTTATTCTATTTTCTTGTTCTGTGAATTCAAAAATTTAAAAAAAAAAAAAATAACAGATAAAGTAAATAAATGATTAAAATGTAATATTTAAAAAATGTATAATTTTATGCATATTAATAAAAAATAACGGAAAGGACATACAGAAAAAAATTAAAAACATATACATTTTAACTAATAAAACCAATGTAAATTGCGATTCATTTTAAAAAATTGAACAATTTATTGATTAAAACCTTCATGCGTTTATATATATATATATATATATGCAAATTTTTCCGCTCGACGTTTTTTACTTTTATTGATCTTTTGAAGAGTTGCTGGCTACAACGAAATTATTAGTGTACCTAATTTAAAAGAACTCCCGAACAACGTTGTTTTCATTGACAATTGATAATCCCCACGGATTCATGGAAGATCGTTAATTTTTTTTGGAACGACCGAAAAGTGCTTCTTTCCTGATTCTTTAAATAGTTTATATCATCTTTTTGATCTGCCTTATCCATTTTATTCACTAAATTATCTAAAGATATTATATTATTGTTCTTCATTTGCCTTCTATCTCGTCTATGATTACCTTCAGCCAAACGAGAGAGCCACTTGTCTGTTCTTCGATAATTTATCAGATTCGGGTTAAATTTGAGTAGATACACGATTGGCCAGATATTTTACGTCGCTCTGCTCTGTTCAACAACAGTATTTGAAACATTATTGATTTCTTTGTAAAATGATTTATTAGAAATCGGTTCGGTGAGTTCTATAGCATCCCTCTCAATTTACTCATCGCTGCTGATAAATGCATCGTCCTAATTCTGATTTTGATGTCTCTTATCATTTATAATATCCCCGATAGTCTTGAAGTAGATGCTATGGTCATACTGGTATGTTTCTAAACAGTTGCTGTCCAGCTTACTGTTTGATTGATAATTGAAAGTACCGCAGCAGTTTATTTTAATCTCCTCCGGAGACAATTTCCATTTGGATTGTTTGAGACTATGCAGTTGTGTCGGAGTTTCGTTGGAAAACATGTTCCAGTTATTTTGAATTATTTGCTGAGTCTTGAACCACCTGATTTATTTTTGTTTGTATTAGAAACATTACTTTTTTATACATATTGAATTAGATTTGTATATCTAGTTGTTTATTATTATATATAATCTTTAGCAGACTTTTTTAAATAATAAAAATTATCGGAAGTCTCTCTCTCTCTCTCTCTCTCTCTCTCTCTCTCTGTCTCACTCACTCACTCTCACCTTTGCGATTGAAAACGATTGTAACCACGTGCAAAGGCCGCCCATCTCTCAATTCTCTGGAAAATGTATTCGGTTTCTTTGCTCCACCATTCTGACAAATTTTTTTGCACCATAATGTCCCTGTTCTCCGTTATGGATGTCATTTTCATATTGCAAATGAAGATGAGAACTGCAAGAATTATATGATGATTATTTGTAAAGTTTCATAGTGATGCTAAATAAATGATCAGTACAAACTGTAGAGAGAGTTCACAACTGTAAAAGTAATTCTGGTAGAGTCGATTTATAAGTCTCGCAAGAAGCACCTCAAATACGGAAGCCATTAATGATTGTGACCATGACCGCGCATAAAGTTTTCATCGTGTTAGTTTTCGTTGATTCGAAACACACACATTGCGAAAAATTATATCAAGATAAATCACCTCAACATAAAGTATCTTTGACAAAAAATGTATAGACTAATATTTATACTTCATTTTGATTTCAAAATATATTTAATTTCAGTTTAAAAATAGCAAATATGGTATTCCTTAATTTATATTACTATTTTGTGCAATAAAATTATTTTAAAGATTTTAGATTATTAATATTTTATTAATATATCTTCCTATACGCATATCAATATTATTAAATTACATCAATATTAGCATCAATATTGTACAATATTAAATTACAGTCAATCTAATAAATTGTGATATATTAAATACTAATATTATACATATAATACTATTCTAGTTCTGTTAGAATTCAAGATTAGAAATTAAATTGAAATAGTTTGTGTAGAATATATTATATATTGGATATGCGCATATAAAATGCTCATTTAACTGCATATTTAAGTATAATGTTATAAAATATTATTTAAGTATATAACTATTCAACTTGACCATTTTGAGCTTTTATTTCCTATATTTATATAGTTGTGTGTATTCGCGTGCATTATAATTTTGAAAGATACTTTGTTTAATATTGTTTTTTAATTTATTGTATTTTTTTAGGAAACTTTACCTTATAGATTTTTAATGTCAAGCTCAATTTGACATTATACATATATATATATATAACATATATCTCAATTTAACATGTAGCTCAATTTGACATTATACATACATATACATATATATAACGACACCTTTTATCTCCTTATGTGGAGCATAGGACGTCTATAGACCTCTTTTGTCCGAGGCCTATATTCGTTTCTCGAATCAGATAGTTTTTCTGATTTGTGGGTGATTAGTCCACAGAATCCTACCTCAGTTAGATATTAGAGACAAATATCTACTGATATACTACTGATGTATAGGACCTACAGTTTTTAACGCCGAATCCGAACGGCGCTGATGATCATAGATCTTTTGATCACCAGGTGGAGCCATTTTTTGGCTCATTAAACGCGAAAAATCATCGCGTTTGGGCGCACGTGGGATTGAACTCGGGTCTACAAATCGCGAGTCAATCGCACAGAGCGGTGAGCCACTCGACGCCACATACATATATATATATATAACATTTATGTCAAATTGAGCTTGACATTAAAAATCTATAAGGTAATCTTCATTAAAAATTTATAAGGTAAATCTTCAAGAAAATACATACATATAAATACATCTGTAATTAAAAAATAATGCGATTGGAACGAATTCGTATAAATTTTAATATAATACAAATTTATTAAATTAAATCTTTAGAATTGTTTATTAAAACAATAATTAAAACTCCTATATTAAAATATTTTATCTTACGTATAATAATTTATTATTTGCATTTATTGTTCTCGTCAGTGTACTTACCTTTTAATCGGACAATCAAAAGAAGTGGCTACATAAAAATACCTCATAGTCGATAGATAAGTACGCTTGTTCATGTCGTTATTTATCAACGGTCGCTGCCCACACTTCCATCCCAGAGGATTTTAATGTCTGAGTTTTCTTATGAGTTTTTCACAGAAGGGAATATAAAAAAGCCAGGACGTGACATCGGTAATACGTTTAGCCGGTGCCCTGCCAATCATCGCGTAACATCGTGGAATATTGAAATGGTTAGTGGCGGAAATGGTTCACAGAAAGACGGAAGAAAATTGTTTATCGGTACTTGCAGCAGTGAATTAAAATTCAACACCATCCCGCACGCGATTTCACCCCCGCGCGTTTTTTTTTAGCTCCAGGAAGGGGAATGATGTCGGTTGCGATATAAAAAGCCACCGCTGTGCTTTTCGTATACATTCCGTCGCCGATTTCCCCGACATTCAGTACCCGCAGGTAAGTGGGCATAGAATTGTTTTGTATCACTATCTCCTTACACATTCGCAAGTTCTTACAATTTATAGACGCGGACAAATTCACCGAGCGATTTTCGATATCTCGTTTATTATAATTCAATCGATCGTTAATATGTATTATTACTTACATTTGTTAAAAACATTATTAAACTGTTTTCTCCGTTTTTTCTTTGCTTTTATTTGTTTTTAATTAATTCTTGATATCAAGGAATACGGTCGTATGAAATTAAAAGGCAAAGAAAACTGTATATACAGTAATAAGTTTTTAATTTAATAAATTTTTATTACACTTGTACCAAAATGCACACAAATAAATGATCTATTATCGTAGCATCTTCTTGTTAATTTTAGAAACAACTTTTCTTCAAAAATATTATTATACGGTTGAGAGAGCCGGGCATTACTATTAATTCAAGACAATTCCTATATAGCACAGATCTTTTTTGCGTCATTGTAACATTTCAGTAATATTGTTACAATATTGCAAATATTACAACAATGTAAACTTCTTTGCTGTATGAGTGATCAGAATTTTTTAATATTTTATTTGCATTTATAAACACCTTTTCAAACTTTAATCGATATAAATTTCTTGATAATATTGTTGATGTGAAAAATAGCAAAAGAACAAAAAAAAAACGGAAAACAAGCACATTGTAGAATAGGCTTTAGATAATTCTTAAGTCTTCTTGTGGGAACCCGTGGATCCTGGGACTTGTCGAAAAGTCACACTGCTTGCACCGATGTTTGCTCACCGAATCAGTTGAAGGCCCCTGAATGTATGAGATTTAAATAACTTCTTGATAAACGCACACACATACAATAAATTACTTATTGATAGACAAGAAAACTTTTAATGAAATATTTAATATATTTAATATATATATATATTTTATATCAAATACAATACTTAGTAATAATAAAAGTATAAGAATATTAATTTTATGCATTATTCCCTTTTATTAGAGATCATGGATTTTTGAACGTATATTGAAGATACGTGTACTTTTTACTTACTGTATCTAACATGTAACAAGTATCTTATACTTTATTATTCTTAATAAAATTTTAATTACTTTTTTATCTTTAATAACTGTTATGATATATTATATGTATTATCTATAATAAAGGTATATTTATATGATGTATACAGTTCAAAGTATAACACAGTTAACTTAAAAAATTAAGCTTCCAAGAAAAAAAAAAATGAAAAAAAACTATTTTTAATTTGACATTACAGAAAATTATTGACTAATCGAATAATATCGGAAAAAAGAATACATTCTTAATATGATTACAAATGTTATTTTTGTCATTTTTACTTTGAAATCTTCAAAAAACTATTCTTTTTGCGATTTCAACGATTTTTTATGAGTAAGTTAATTTATTTTTAATTATTGACAGAGTGATTCTCTCATACACTTAACTCATTCATGTAATAATAACTCAAAAATCACATTTTTTAAAAATAAATAAATGATGTCAAGGGCGATATGAGTCAAAAAGATATTTGTTCAAACAATAAAACAATAAAACATTTAATTAGTCACTACTTAATTTAGACATTACTTAACGATAATTCGCCTTTAAAATAAGATAATAAATAAAAAATAGATAATAAATATAAATGTTACACTTTTCGGTTCACATTTTTTAAGTCATATTTGAATTAATGGAACGATATTTCTAAACTTTTATTGTAATTATAGTATTATTCTTATAAAGTATAGATCTATAATTATTAATTAAGTAAACTAATTAAAATCAATATAGATTCTTGACAATATATGGGAAATAGAAACCAAATAATTCGACTCGTAGCATTTATTGAAAATACTTATTTCAATTTCATACATTTACTTCAAAGAATCTCATAAAAAAATGAAGATTACGTTATAATCCAACTATCGTTATAGATCATTGCTATTACAAAAAAAATTAAGTATATTCAGTGATTAACAATCCCTTTATATTTTTGGCAACAATTTGCAGTAAAAAAATAATTAATATGATTACAGACATGAATTTGACTCTTGCACTGTCTTACATGATCGCGATCATGTGGCTATTCTGTGGAAGATGTAAAGCAGCCCCTGGATTAATCAGTGGCGTCCATCGCAATTTAGGAAATCATCCACATATCCGCGGGTAATTGCTGTCGGTATATGTGTACTAAAACTTTAAAATATACTTGACAAAAGACGAGGTAGCTACCGCGTCTCCCGTCGAGCATATTTTAAAGTTTTAGAACATATACGTATATAAGCGAGTATACTTACAAATCGAACTGAAGAATTGAACGATAAAATTAGATGTCGGTGTAACTTGACACGAGTTAAAAGAATTATATATTAAAAATAGGCATGAATGATATTCTTCTATGTATCGCGTGTCTTGTCGCAGGTACGCCGTAGAAGGCCTCGTGAAGGATCTCGTAGAGGATCTCGTCGGCGAAGACGAGGATAATCTACGACTCAGCAAACGCCAGCAGCTGGACGATTACGGTCACATGAGATTCGGCAAGCGGTCCAATGGTGACGACGAAGAGTATGGGCATTTGCGACTTGGCAGAAATGTTGAATAAAACATCATCATGCCGGGTTTCTCTATTAGATAGTAATCGTTCACACTCGTGTGCTAGATGTAGATAGAATATATTTTACATTGCAGCTATTGCACGATCGTATCACGTTATTCTACCTTCTCCAGTTTCTTCATCTTCGTTCTTTATACTGTGAATTTAATCTGCGCTTTTCAAAAATACGCTGACAAGTTCATTATCTCGAATTTATAATTTTATAACTCTACTATATTTCCTTCGAATATTACAACACAATGACGCTTTCATTTATTAAAGGGATAACATTTTATAAATTTTATAAATGGTAAAAATTTAAAGACATTATTTTAAAAACCCGTAAATTTTAACCAATTCAACTTCTTTTGTGTGTTAAAATGTACCGAAAATGAGACATGATGAAATGTAGAAATAAAATCAGCTCCTACTCGCCAAAAAATATTCTGTTAGTTCTTACGTATCTTATTTTTATGAATAAATGGATAATCATTACATTTATTCTGTATATTATTCTCGTTAGGTATCCCTAATTTCTTCAAGATATTCTAGTTTAGATTTATCTAACACTTTAAATAACTTTGCAATAAATATTTTCTTCTTTCATCTTAGTGCGTGCATATAAATCTTTTTCATAAAATAATAGTTTTATATATTTTTATATGAAAACTTTTTAATTATTAATAGAATCTTGTTGATGTTCAGTATTTGTTAAAATTTCATACAGTTTCCTTCTTTGCATTTTCAATTCTGCTATTCTTTGATGAAGATCCATATTATCATCTAAAAATGTATGGTATCCGCAACGATTTTCCAAAGCCTGAAGATTATAGCCAATGGTACGTCGATTTAATAACCACGGTTCAGATAGTGGTGATGATGGTGGTGGTTTTGGTTTCAGAGGATAAGGCAACCGATAATCACTGCTTGTAGTGGTGTAATAATTCATCTGACAACTGACCATGGGATCCAAAAGGATGTCCGTCAATTTTAATATTTTTTCCTCGTAATCCTTCCTAATGTTTCCAAAATAAATTAAAAAAAAATTTTAAATCAATTTTTATAACTAATATTTATAAAGTAATAATAATCTTATAATTAATATTAATAATATATAAGTAACATTAAATTACATTGATATTAAATTATATTAAATATTCAGATATTATAAAGAGGAAGAGCAACGTATTTTTAGCAGTTTTTTTACTCTTTATAGCAAAAAGATAAAAAACAACAGTAGAAAATTGTAAATTAATTATTCTTGAGAGATATTCCAAAGATAAAAGTTTTATTGTTGTAAAATAAATTCTTTAAATATATACATATGTATAATTTATTTTTGGAAATATAAACATATAAGACATACTCCGCTGAAGCGAGCGATTGCATTGTGAGTAAACTACGTCGTGGATAAGCAACCGGCTTATATTCATCTTTTAATTTAATTTGTGATAACATAGCGGATGTCTCTGAAATTCCAATGACTTCGTTTTCTGGTCCAAGTCTTTGATATGAGGATTTGTGAAGATTCCCATGCGGTGGAAATATATCCACGTTATCTCTAGGCTCTGATAAAGTTTTCATTTGCCTGTTAATTAGTTCAAATAAAAAACATTAAGAAATTTGAGTTTTATTTAAATGCAAAAGATATTAAAAAAACATCGATGTTTCTTACTAAAAACAACTATATAACTTTTCAATTAGTTAGCGGGAATAAAAAAATATATGTATTTCATACAGACACGTACATATGTATATTTTGTATGTATACTTACTTTTCTATTTTTTCTGACAACAATAAGGATTTATCTTGATGCAAAATGATATTTTTTTAAATAATAATTATTATCACGTTAAATAATTCAAATATTACATAAACTTGTACTATATCTCTAAAAACGACACACAAAAACGAGAATATTCTTGTAAAGTGTGAAATAAAGTACTATACGTTGCTATGATTAACAACACATGGTTTTCTCCACGGTAACTACTCCCCCATGTTTCCTTATATAAATGCATGTGTGATATACTTGCATGTACATAATTTTATCATGATTTATTTATGTAAATAATATGCATGAATTCTCGCATGTAAAAGTTTTTTCTTACTTACAGAAAAATGGATCGTTAAAAAAATTATGTATATCTAATTAGAAAGTTAAAAGATTTATATAAATGAAATAGATAGTTAAGAAAACATATAAGAACGAATTTAGTGAAAAAAACAAAATCATTTTGCAATAAATATTCAATTTGTTATTATATTAAAAATTAAAGATTTTAAAAGTGAAATTTTAAATAAAATTTTAATTACATATAATATAATTAAAAGTAAATAAAATAATATTTTTGACATTCTCTGGTATCTCTAAAATATTAATAGATGTTTTAATTATTAAATATAATATTTTTTACATTATTAAGTTTATTCTAATAAATAGAAATAGATTGCAATACTAACCAATCATGAATTTTAACTTTATCATTATACACTGCTGGAACATGAAATATAATAGGCTCATTGTTTTCATCTTCATTACTATAAGATGAGATAGACTGTAATACAAAAGAAATATGTAAAAAACTCTACAGAAAGTAATAATCAAAAACTGTTAAATTTTAAGTATATTATATATGTACACATACTTTTACAGATCGAAAATAAAATATTTTTCATATTCTTATATTATTATGTTTCTATACATTATATTTTTATGATACAATACATATCTTTTAAATCAAATATTTGTTAAAAATATATATGCGACGGAATAAAATTATATAATAATTAACATTTTAGATTTATTAGATATTATATTTTTTATTTAAAAAATATATAATTTTTATATCTAAAACATTCATGTGCAGATTAATGTAAATTAATGCAAATTAATGTAGTCTTACGGTTATTTTCTCCTTTTTCAGCATTTTGTGTTTTATATCTATATAGATGTGTGTATATTTTCTTTTCATAAATTAAATGTAGAAATGAAACGTTTGTTAGTCGATACTCATTAAGTAACTTCTTTATTAAATATCTACAAAAATGACATAATGATTCAACAACCTACTTTTTATTATGTCATTTTATATATCACGTGAATATAGTTTTATACATACATTTTTATACTGCTTATTATAATCTTACACATAATTCATGAGTCATCATGATTTTTATATATAACATTAATTGTATATACAAATATATATAAAACATGGAGCACGCGATAAAAGAATTAGATATGAAAACATTACAGGAAGAAATTTTACGTAAATGTAGAAAGAAGACGGAATCTTTAATTTTTCCTGATAAAATGGAAAACGATGAAGAATTTAAAGAAGAAGATTTATATGAGGAAGACGTAATCTCAGTAGAAACTGAAAAAACTACGACCGAAGAATTACCATTCGAAGATGTATTGGCTGAGAAACGCCGTAAATATACGACTAAACAAGAGTTTATCTATTCATTGTACAACAACATACTTCCAGCCTTTGTAACCAAGTATCATAATTATGTTTTAATGCAATATATACAACTAAAAACTATTATTACATTATTAATTCGTTTTGTTCAATTCAGATGGAACGAATATTTCTTACGAAAGAAACAGTTTACGAAGAAATTTAATCAGGACGATGCTAAAATAATAGAGGAAAATGAAAAACTCGATGATTATAACAAAAATGATGTTTTGTTCATAGAAGAACAAGACAAAAAGAATAAAATAATAACCGTTCCATTTTGGAAGTTGTCACTACCGGATGAATTTGTAGACATAAAATTTTATAACAATAATTCTTATTGCGGTCGCATTAGTAGGAAAATGATGGAAGGTGAAGGAACCTACACGTGGTACAATGGCGTTCAATATAAGGTATTAATAGTAATAAATATATTTGGGTCATATTTAAAATGTAACATAAAAATAAGAAAATTTATAGTTTATACTCAAAATGCTCTAGCTTATAACAATGTTAGCGCGCATTTAGAATGTAGTTTATACACTATGAAAGTTTATATTATACTAAATATTATATGATAATATAAAAATGATATTATTATATTATATAATAATATAATAACAATATAATTATATATTATATTAGTTATTAAGACTTTTGGTAGTCTAAAGGCTTTAGCGGACTACCAAGTCCTAACTCTCGCACGAAATACCAAAGATCCGGGTTTGACTTCCGACCGAGGTAATATTTTTCGCAATTAAAACTTAATCATTTACATTTT
This sequence comes from Cyphomyrmex costatus, assembly GCF_001594065.2. NCBI lineage: Eukaryota > Metazoa > Arthropoda > Insecta > Hymenoptera > Formicidae > Cyphomyrmex > Cyphomyrmex costatus. Next base: position 606,340 of record NW_017276028.1, read on the forward strand.
AATAGATTATTCAACATTATTAAGATCGATATAAGATGTGTAAACAGTATCAATAATCGTTAAATTGTTAGTCAATTTAACTCATGATGTAATATATAATTATTAGTGTACGTTACGTTTCAAGCCTGAAAAAGTTTCGTCGCGCAATTGAATAATTACATATATAGTATATTTATATATAAATTCACACATAACTATATTTAGAACCAGCTTATTAGACCACTGTGACAGTCTCATTCGGTTTGAAATTTAGCAGTCCAATAAGAATTGTGTGTGCGCGCGCGCGCGTGTGTGTGTGTGTGTGAGATATTAATATTATATATACTAGTTTATATTATATAAAAAAATAAGATTTTATAAATAAAAGAGAACCGCCTACGTATCGAACAGAAGCGCTAAATATGGGATTATATTTATACTTAAAATATACACATATATTATAATAGAAAATATTTTAAATTTAATATTTTTTTTTAATACAACAATACATGCGAGTTTCAAAATTAATTGAGTCAATATAATTTTTTACTCTATAATATTATATTTGAATTAGCAAGAATAAATCTAATATAAATAGGAAAATTTGTAATAATTTTAGTAAGAATAAATTTAAAAAATTATGCAGGGCCAATTCGAACAAAATAAAATTCAGGGGAAAGGTCTCTTGAAGTGGAACAATAACTGTTGGTATGAAGGCAATTTTGTAGATGGTCTTCGACATGGCAAAGGCATTCTGGTGGATAGAGCAAATAATCGTATATATATTGGTCAGTGGTGTATGGGCCACATGTGTCAAAAAGAATAATAAAAATGTTGAGGCACACATATTTATCATAATATTTAATATTAATAGTGTATTTTAAAATATTTCCTGATATTATTATGTAATTGTAATTGATGATTGATATATACGGTAATAATATATGTAGGTATATATGTCTATTAAAAGATATATCTTACATATACAAAATAAATAATATAATGTATTATATATATTATATATATCATCCAAATAAATTTTAAGGTATATTTGAAGAGTTTTTTTTATGTTAAAATTTTTTTTTATAGTAAAGTTTTCAATAAATAATAAATTATCTACTGTAGATGTATTTCTTATAAAGTTTCATATAATCAAGATAAAAAAATCCATTTTTTGCAAATAGAATTATGACTATATCGTATAATTAATTAAAATAGAACTGGACAATCTATATATAGTATTTCCCTATTTTTACGTATGCAATATTTTTCAAGAAAGGGTGCAGCCACATAGAAGGATTATAAAATTTCAACCTATCAGAAATCGAATACATTGGTATACATAGTTTTTGATAGGCTGAAATTTCTTATTCCTTATTCCTTCTATTGTGGCTGCACCCTAAGGATATCATGCATGGACATTAGGCCAATTTTCAAATTGTCGGACAAGAGCGGCGCTGAACCAATGAACGGTCTGCTCCTGCCCATAGTGGTGAATGGTGATTGGTGAACAGGCGAGCCAATAATGTCAATCGAATTCGCTCGTCCTCTGGCTGTGCTAGCAGAAAGATTTCAATATCGACGCGTATCGTAATTCGTATGGCGTATTCGATGTGATTCGACGCTCTCATCGCGATTGTGTCGTATAGTTTGCGAGAGTAAGTGATCGTTTATCCTCGAAAGAAGTTGCCTTTCACGGCTAAAGAAATACGGCTTTTCGGCGACGTTCACTGAAACGGGAAACCATGTCGGACGCGATGATGGATGAACGGTAACTATCATCAATATTAGTCAATAATTAACATGAATTGATCTGACATCCCTCCTGGAATTCACGATGTTACTTCGATTGAGTAAAGTCCCTTCGGCCGTCCTGAAAGATATTCTCCGATTACGTTTTATCGATTCGTTTTTTTACTCTGTTTAATAATATATGTATCCTAATAATTTTAGTCATACGTTTTGCTTTGTCAATTTGCGACATATATTACGTAGACTCACCATTAACACAATTATTCTATTTTTATTGCCAATTTTTATTTCATGTATTCTTTTGTCAATTATTTTCATAATATTTACTTTATTTAAACGATATTTCCATGTCGTGTATGAGAAAAAGAAAGATGGAAATGTCTGTCAATTTTCAAATAAAGATGCGAATTATTAAATGGATTTGCCTTTGTAAATCTAAAATGGCAGTAGATCTTCTATACATCATGTAACAGATTTATTAAATTAATCATTTTGATTATTCTAAATAGGTTTAGTTATTTTAAATTAAGACTATATATATTCAAATGCCATTGTTTATGGTGTTTACAGAGTGACTGATGAGATTGAGGCATTGAAAGCAATCCTATTGGATAATGAACTTAACATCAAGGAAAATGATAGGTATATGTATACATAGAATTATTAAAAATTATTTACATGCACATAGGATATTATAATTTTCTAATAACATAATATGATTTTTTATGTCAAAAAATAAGAGAAAAATACTATTTGAATATAATTTTGCCAGAGAAAAAGTTAATTCTTTTAGTCCAGAGAATTGTACAATATTATATATTCCATGAACATGAATTCTGAATGTTTCAAACATACCGAAAGGTATGAAAAAGAGGTGTAAGATGACAAGCTTAAGGTTTGTCTATTTCTTCTAATTTCTATGAGAGGATAAAAAGGACAATGTATATTTTTACTACAATTTTGATTATCATTTGTAAAAATTAAAAAAATTGTTAAATAAATTAGAATTTTTTAAAATTTATATTTTTTTACATGTCAATTTAGTCACCCTATATGTGGGGATAAATGACTTTCAATAGTAAGATTACAAAAAGGCAAAAATGTACTTTTTATGAATGAAAAGATTTATTTTATTATAATTTTTGTAATAAACATTTCTTATATTATGTTTGATGATATAAGAATGTTTTTTTTAATTTCTCTGGAACTATGCAAGATATCGAAATACTATTTTCATTTTGGTATGGAGAGAGACATATTTTGATAAACAGGGTTTGACCTTGGATGGACACATTAAAGATCAACTTTATTTTTGTAAATGAAAATTTAATTTTTTAAACACCTACATTTGTAACCATATTTATTACGAGTTCAATGCAGTATAACTCAAGGATATTGAAAATGAAATAGCCAATGAACTTTAATAATCACCTTCGTACATGTTCGAACTGCTGTCTCTGACTACGAATGCAGAGAGCAATTCAATGTCTAAATCGCAACACATTTGATAGTGTTGTCGACAAAATGGTTTGATAGGCTTGTAATTCGCGTTTTCAATTTATCGGGATGATTCCATTTTTACGATATAATCCTATTGTGACGGAATCAGCATACAGTGTGTTAATTATAATTTTGCTGTATTAAGTATCTAAAAAATTATCATACATTGTTGACCACATAACTGTAATTTTTTATTCAACATATGTTAGCTAAAATTATAATTTTATTCAGTTCTTTTTTTACATATTATTGATTAATTATGTCTATCTAGAGGGGAGCCAGAATATATCGAAACAATACTATTTCCATCAACCGGCGAGGACTCACAATCGCAATATGTTTGTGTTACACTGATTGTACGATTACCTTCGGGTTATCCTGACATTTCACCGACTATCAATTTAAGAAATCCAAGAGGATTGGACGAGAATACGGTAAAGCTGATGCAATCTGATGCTGAAGCCAAATGTAAAGATTTCATAGGTCAGCCAGTCATGTTTGAATTAATTGAGGTAAGAAGTTATTCTATCAGTTTCTTTTTGAAAATAATTTTCCTCTCTTTACAATCACTTTGTAAAAAAATAATATAATGGATCTATTATTAATATCTCAGTAATTTCCATAATTTATGTTTTTGTATTATACATGTATTAATTTATTCTTCATGAAATGAATTATCATCTTATACAATAAGTTCATACTTTTATGTTTTTTTTTTTATATACTTATGTAATTCTTATTTTAATATTCAAATTGTAAGAACAAAAAAAATATATATGTATATAAAAGTTATACATATATAATATATATAATATATATATGTATGTATATATATCTTTAAAATACTCACTAGATAATTGCAATGTTGGTATCTATGCAATATAGATATATATTTTCTAGAGAAAATATATTTATCAAAATTAAATATATAGATATAGATATAGAGATATTTAGAGTCTTCATATAAGATTATTAACCTTATTAGTTACTACTATATAAAAATATTTAAAATTGTTTATATTATTAAAATTATACATAATTATATATAATTAATAGTAATTATGTTTAATTCACAAATTAGATCTTTGATTAATTTGTATCTTATTTATTTTATAATTTACAATTTATATTGATAATTTTTTTACATGGTTTTGCAATCAAATAAAACGTGATACAATAAAAAACTTGTATATTCTAATTCAGAATAAAATACGATAAATATAGAATCTTTTGTTTTGATTTTTATATAAAAATTATAGTAAAAAATACCACTTATGAACAGATAATTATTTCATTCAGTATTAGATATATTGATAAAAATGCGGTGACAATGATAATAGCAATTTTAATTATTATAGTATAATAGTATAATAATAATACATAATAATAATAATATTAATTTTAATTCAATGATAATGGTAATAATCCAGTTAATACGAGAACATCTGACAAGAAGCAATCTTCCCACTGATCAGTGCGCCGTATGCTTGTATGGTTTTCGAGAAGGAGATGAATTTACGAAGACGGAATGCTATCATTATTTTCATTCACACTGTTTGGCGGCACACGTCGCCGCTGCCGAGAGATATTACAGGGAAGAGCAAGAGAAATTACCGCAATGGCAACAGGATACTACAAATAAGTTCCAAGTATGTTTGTGTTACAAATAAAATATTACTAAAAAATACATATTTCTTTTCACCGTTATTGTAATAACATTTGCTAATGTTCATCTTTTATATTCTGTATTTATATTTATTCATAAATGTTCATTTTGTTAGGCTATATGTCCCGTTTGCCGAGAATCAATCAACTGCGACGTTGAGAGCTTGTGGTCAGCGCCGCCGCCGATTGACGTCGAAGCTGCCACCGATTTCTCTGTCACCGCCGAATTGAGGGAACTGCAGAAGCACATGGCTGCTCTGTATCTGCGGCAGCAACAGCGAGGCGGTATAATCGATCTAGAAGCCGAAGGCGTGAAGATGTTGGTGAGGACAGAGGATGATCCTGTGGCTGCTGCAGAAGAAGTCAGTCCACCCGGTACGAGTTTGAATGCATATTCGAATACCACCACCATGCAATCAGTCACACAAATGGTAAGTAATCAGTCGTCTCAATGATTGCGATACAGTGCATTGGACGATATTGTTTTAACAGAATATGCTAAACTCATAATAAATTCCATTAAAATATTGAAAAATAAAGGAAAATGACTAAGTGTTACAATAATGATAAAATAATCTGTTCTAATGTTTTTTTTTAATTATTAACAATTTGTTCTAATGTTGAGTTTTTTTTTCCAAAAATTCTAAAATATCTGCAGTATTAAAATTAAATTTGATGTTTACTTCAAATTTTATATTAATCAGATTAAACAAATATTATAATATTGTACATAATTTTACACTTGATAGAATAACACAGGATATTTTCTTATCAAAGCTTCAAAAAATAGATTAATTTTAAATATAATTAACAAAGTTTCTACCAGGAATTATTATCAATAATTATTTACTTAATCTGGTATATTTCTTATCATTCAATTCTAATTTGACACATCGAATCTTTAATTAACTGAAATAAATATTTTTTATTTTTATCGTAGCAACACTCTAAGCAGTCGACGCACCAGTCACAGAATCATCATCACTCACAATATCAATCACGTCAGATGCAGCACAATCACGGTCACAACAATCACAATCATGGCCATCGCCACCGAGGTCGCGGTCGAGCTCATTACCGACGCCACTTTGACAAAGTCAGGCAGACGGAATCTACTCCCAGATGACAATGGGCTGGTGATAAGTTCGCCGCCCAAGTCTGGTCTGGTCTCCTCTTCGCTCTTTCGCTAAGTGTATACAATATTCTATTTAGCATTAGTAGTATAATCGTCAGTGTAATATATGATGGCTGTTTGTCCTCCTCGAATAGTCTCATTGCGATAATAAACTTATAGGTGTCGTTGTTTGACAACAAGATTTCCTTCGTCATTATAATGGCGATGGGATGCGTCGCGATTTCCTCTCTGGACTGTCTATGTAGATCGAAGCCATGGTGCTCTTTCTTCGAACAATTCGTAATCGTACAAAGTAGTTGATATCGTTTTGCTTTAGTTCCTTTTTCTTTACTATTTAATTCACGCAGAATTTCGTGACATTCAATCCATTGGTTCTCTTCGTCTTTCGCAAAATATAAATTAACAATGTTTCATATTTTAAAGAAATTGGCAAAAATATTTTTTTGCGATATTTAAAAAATGTATTTATAAAAAAAGAAAAAATTCATACATTTTTATTTATATGTATGGATTATTATAATGAATCAAAAGATTTGAACCTTATATTTAACACATCACTCAATAAGTCCCGAGCCGGACATAAAGTAGCGTCACTTAAATCACTGTAACTTGTAAAGTAAAGGTCGGATTGAGCTAAAATTTTGACACGTATGTTTGGAGATTTAGTACTTTCTAAAAATCATATGGATTTGTTATTAGTGCGCCATCTATTATGTCAGGTCCGGGACTTATTGAGTGATGTGTTAAATTAATTATAATTTATATTTATTATATTAAATTCTATTTTATTCTATCATTATAGTTTAAAATAATTAAGAAATAGTATTAAAATTATAAATAAAATAAAATTAGCTGTTTTTTTATTATTAAAGAAATGGTTTAAAAAAGATTAGTATTTTGTTTTAATATTATTGCTTTTAAAAATGAAAAGAATAGCCTACACTTTTATTTTTGCTTAGGAAGCTATCTGAATTATCTAAAAATATATAAATAATAGAAGATTATATGATACTGCAAGATTTGTATTTAATAAATCTATTTTCTTTATTATAATTGCATTAGATCTAAAATTACTAAATAAAAGAAAAAAATATACTTATCTCCTTGAAATAGTTTAGCGAATACTTTTATATAAAATATATATAAATAACATTTTATACATGCACATACATATATTTACATAAGTATTTTGAAGCGACACAACTTTGAAAGACGAAGAAAACCAATGATTTACATAATAATATAATTATCTTCATATCCACTGCCGCGATTATGGATAGGTCTCAGATTCATTATCTTTAATGATTATCTTTTTGTCGTCTTTGCTGATTACGCATTCACATGGACATTTCTCACCGCACATTAGATGTTACTATGGATTATCTTTTGTTATATCAACGAAATACATTCTTCATTTTTAAAGAAAGTATTTAAACGAAGTTTAAAATAGTTACATGTAATGCTAAATGAGAATGCTTACGAGAGGTAGCCATTTTTATATAGGAAGTTCCAGAACAAGCAAATATTTTAGAAACAAATTTTCTTTGACAGATTTATGATTTTTATGATACAAACTTTTAAAAATATCGATAAATTATCTCGAAATGAAAAGCTCGAAGCGAAAATAATATTAAAATATTGATATTGAAGTTGAAGGTGTTTCTCTGCACAGAAAATAAATTTCGTAAACGTATATTCATTTATCAGTTGATAATGTAATTTTGTTTTTCATGTTTTTGGATCTTTTGTTAAAAAAATAAATAATATTATAAATTTGTCAAACAATTTGCAACTAAAATATTTATTACTCGACACAATATGACTTGTATAAACATTCATATTGGACTTCTCAATTTTTTAAGGATAAAATCAGACGATAACATTGAACAATGTAACAATGCGAATAGTTCAATTCTCCGTTTCTCGTGCAACAGAAACAATGACAAGAAAATTTTAAGCAATCAAAAATCTCTTCTGTCTACGGAAACAAAATATTTTATACGTTGGTATAAAATTGAACTAATCAAAATTAACAGACACTAATTATTTAGTGTACGATATTATCAAGTATAATGTATTCTAATTAGTATAATTTCGATAAGTTTTAAGTGACTCAAGCTTAACGAAATTACACCAATTTCAACTCCTATTTAACATTCTTTAGAATATTTAATTACAATTGTCAAAATGTATATGTATATAGAGTGTCCAAAATGTCGCTTTATTAAAATTATATTAATTAGACAGGTTCCTTATTACATTAGATTGAATTTTTATGTCGTGGTTTATAACTTAAGAAATATGTTACATTTGATTAAGCTATACAAGATTATAGTAGTTGGAAAATTATTAATAGCAGAATCCACTCACACGCGCGCGCGTAAACTTTTAAGGGTCGACAGGAAAAACTAAAGAAACTTCTGTTGATGACTTTCTTTAAGATATAAGATGAATTTTTCAGCTGAAATTACAGCTAAAATCTTGAGAAAATCACAATATAATTATGACATTCGTAATTATAAAAGTCGTTTAAAGGCTCATACAGAACGTTTTTATTGGTAAAAAAGATAAAATAAAAATATGTATTTTATACAATATCTCACTCGATTTGCATTATACTACAGTTGAGGTGCAGATAATTTTGTTTATTATAATGTTTTAAGAACAAAAATTCTGCTGTGTATGCGCCTTTGTAATTTTATAAAAAAAAAAGATAAAAATATGTGATAACGCAATATTATTTCTAGGAGATAAAATAGTATACAGACATGTATTTGCGAGTAAGAAGCAGATAATTTTATCAATTATTATGCTTTTAAAAACAAAATTGTAAAATTCTGCTTTGTTCTTTAGTAGGCTTTGTAGTTTCATAAAATATAAGAAAAAAAAAAGTTTCATGCTAAAATATTTCTTCTACTCTACAATATATAGAATGCTGGATTGGAAAAGTTATTTTATAAAAATAATGAGTTACTTTTCAGTTACTTTTCTGTTACCATTATAGAACATAAGTACATTTTGATATTATTAGGATCAAAAAAGAAAAAGATTGGTTTATATCTTAAGAATGGTTTATAATTTTTTTTATTAGGAGTATAAATAAGTTTCCGCCGTTTGACAAAAGATGGCGCCACCAGTATGTTATGGTTAAAATTGTCTGCTGTAAAATGTCATATCGTAAAGTTGGACATCTGGCAACAGCATAACCTTGAAATATTAGCGATTTTGTATCAGCATTATATATCTTTTTTGAAAAATTAATACAAAAGAAACAATGACTCGTTATATAAAAATAAATAAATGATGTCAAGGGCGATATGAGTCAAAAAGATATTTGTTCATACAATAAAACATTTAATTAGTCGATACTTAATTTAGACATTGTTTAACAATATAATATCTTTTTTGCATCATCCATTTGTTTTCATATTTATACGGTTTACATTAAAGACGTGATCTGGCCGTATCAACCTCCTATTCTATTATTTAGAGGCGGGAGCCATTAATTAAAGAAGAAGAAGAATATATCTTTTTTCGTGTGAAAATATCGAGTTTTGAGCCGAATAAGCGTCATTTGCGGGAGCTTCTTTAATTTGAAGAAATCTGCAGCTGAGGCGCATCGATTGCTTGTAGAAGCATATGGTGAGGCTGCTTAAGTGAGAGAAGTTGCCGTAAGTGGTTTCAAAAGTTTAAGAAGACAAAGAATGTAGTTTCGACGTTTTTTGTTTTTTCGACATGATATCCACCAATTACCAGAAAGATGGGAAAAAGTAGTGGCTAGCGATGGACAATACTTCGAATAAAACCTTAGGTACCGTTCTTTTACAATAAATGCCAATTTTTTGATGAAAAAACGACGGAAAACTTATTTATACACCTAATATATGTTATACGATTTTATTTAAAAGATAGAAATTGTTAAACTAGAATTACATAGAAAAATGTAAGGCAGTAAGATGTAAACACTAAGCGAAACAGCCAATCACAATAGAAAATGTAAAACAGTAATAAAACTTTATATTCTCTACTGTGATTACCGCTTTGTCTATTGCTTATGTAAGCGATTAAAACAGTAGCTTTTAATGCATTCGAAAATAAGTGTACTACAATAAAAGAAGTAATCAAATTTATTTTTGAACATACCGTTTATCTTCTGAACTAGTGCAATGAATTAGAGTGAAACAAACTATATCTGTCTCACTCTAACTTATTGCACCAGTGTAACTAGTTCAGAATTTGGAAAAAAGGCTTACAGTTACAGCTTGTAAAGAGGGGAAAGAAATTAAGTTAAAACTATTAAAAGGAAGTAATTCTAACTTAGTTACAAGTAATAATTACTTTCTAATATATATATATATATATACACATCTACACCGCAAATGAGATATAAATGAGTTAGCTCATCACTCCTGTCGACCATTAAAAGAAATAGATATAATTAATAATTTTGAAAATTTTTTGATCGTATGTGCAAAAAATATTTACATCAGAGCGACCTTTAGAACATTCTGTATATAAATTGTGCCATTTAACAATATCGTTCACTCATGAAGAAAGTATTGTATATGGCATCTATGACAATTTCCTGCAGACGTTTTGCAAATTGATACACTTTAAAGTAATGTGAATTTTTAGATTTGTCTTTTTATGTCACTCGTAATTCGAGTTTATTATCGAAATGCTTGTGATCGATAAGTATAGACAATTGTGATAAAAAAAAAAGAAGCGAAATATATTCATCGCCTCAAATTTGAGAGCAGAACGTATTTCGTATTAAATACGGCTAAGAACTAAGTCTGTTACTTTAAGTTATATTCCTCTTTCGCAAAGTTCCTTGCATTCTCTCACTGTATTATTATATTATAATTCAATTTATTTTTTTGCGTAAAACTGGACTTTAAGTTTAAGGAGGCGAAGGCATCGTCTATTGTAGATACTCCCTCATTCTATATATATGTATATATACACATATATATACATATATTAAATATTATATCGATAAAAAAAAAATTGTTAGCAACCTTGTGCATAAACTCTTCCACATGAATGTGATACTTACAAAAGGGTAATAGGCTAAAGAGTAAGGAAATTTTGGAACATGAAACACATGAAAATTCAAGTAATTTAGATTTATCAAAATTTACTCGTAAAATTGTATCGTTTCTATTCAAATTAAGTGTTTAATCTACTTTAGAATTTAATTCGCCAGCTATTTAATTTTTTTCCAATAAAACTTTCCATTAAATTTTCCGCAAAAAAGAAATCATATTTATAATAAATTTATGACGATTAAAATGGAAAAAACACAATTAAAGCGTAGATCCTGAGATCAAATATAATACATAAATTATTTTAGTCATTGTAATAATGCCATTGTGAAAAGAATATTCGAAGAAAACTAAATTGTATTATTTTAAGAATTGTATCTTTCGCGTCAATTGAAATGTATTTTGACTTTGCGTTAAGTATAAATTATGGCACAACATTAATCATAAACTTTTCTTTAGATAACTTTTCTTAGATATTAAAAATCTGTTGAATTTCTTAACATTAATTTTTGTTATATTTTATTCGAAATTTATTTTTCTATAGAAACGAAAAACATGTAATCATTAAATATTTAATTTTAAAGACCTTATTCAAAATGCAGAAGTTTTTAAATATTTATATCTAATATTTATATTTAATAGTTTTCTCTTTCTTTTAGTGTTACAAAATATTATATGTTATTCATTTAAAATGCAAGTATTTTTTATTTTTATATATAAACTGATAGCGTAATGCTGCGAAAATAAGTAAACATTCGTACCGATTTAGTTTTAAAGATTCTTGATGTTTTAAATATGAAAAAAATATTGTCTCTGTGTGTGTGTGTATGATGGATATAATCTTAAGTTACTACTATCTCTATTTCTCTCTATTTGTAAGTATACCAAAGAATGTCGGATTATTAAAAGAGGAAAAAGAAGATAAAAAATTACACAGGGATTGACTTTATATATATATATATATATATACATATATATATACACATATAGGGAGTACCTATTTACTCCTTTCTTACGTGTTTTACGTATGTCTGTGATATTTTAGAGAGCAATGGTTTTTATTTAGTTTTTATGACACCACTTTTTTAGATATATATAAATATCACTGTTTGTGAGCAATCCTTGACATGCCTCAAGCTCAAGAGCTTGCCGAATTATACGAGCTTCTGTACAATGCAATGCGTTTATTGCATAATTCCTCTGATTAAGAAAAACATATGTATAAGATAAAATTAAATTTTTAGTTGAAAATCTTTAGTTTATTTTTGTTACATACAACTATATCATTATCCAGCATGGAATTAGTGTGAAGTCTAAGCTGATCTATTATATATAGGCTATATTCGCTGTATATCTATTATGTCAATGTTTTTCTAAACTTTAACTTAATATTTCTAAACACACTACTTAACTTTTCTTTATTATCTAGTAAATTAGTAAAGCTGTTTATATTATTTACATATAATGTATTTTCTTTGTATTTTGATATGATTAACAGTCATTAAGGTTTTTTTTTTTTCATTTTGAATTTATAGAAGTGAAATTTTTTATAGTTTTATATTAATAGAAGCATTTTCTTAAGCTTTATATTATCACTTTCGTTAGAAAAATTAGTTTCATAATTAAAAAGGCAATTCATAATTAAAAAAGGTGTGATATTATTAATATATAGGATTTTTTTCATTAATGTCCAGGCATTTAATTAACATCGAATTGAGCCGCCCTTCTTACGTGGCTTAGCATTATAAAATAAATGGAATATAGAAAATTATTTAAACTTATGAGATTATCGAGAAATAACATATATAAATCTTCAAATAACGTGTAGTATATGCATATATTTAATCTCTGTCGACATATTTTCAGTGCGTTTATTCGCACTGAATTATAAAAACAATACAATACAAAATCGAGATAATTATTTCATAGTAATATCTCAACGCTGTTATACTACATATTATATATGTAATTATATATCTATTGTTATATGTATATAAATGGGATTGATGTAATTCACATTTTTATGATTTGTTTTGATAGTGAACTTAAGTATCAAGACTATCGAATAGAACTTTCAGTTTTTGCAAGTATTTGGAAGATCAGCAACTTTATCCCGCTCCTTTGAACGCTTTATTGCAAAATGCAAAGAAATATTTATGATTTTCTTCTCTTCATTTGCTCTACTATAGTTATAAGTACATAAGACGATGTACTACATCGTAATACGTCGCACCCATTTCTAATTTATTCCGAATATATTTTTAATAAAAATATTTGTACAGGTCGCGTACATTTTTACAGAAATTTCTTTTCGAAATTAACGTATCTCTTAAAATTTTAATTTCTCTTTAATAACAATAATACTCCATGTCATTTTATAATACTGACATTTGTATTACAGCCACATTTTATATATTAGAATAATAAGCACTATATTATATAATATACAATTACTACGCGCGCGGCACTGTACACAGTTTTCGTAATTGTGATAAGTATTATTATTTATACTTATTTGCAAAATAATGATAGATTTCTTCCATACTTTTAGTCGTATTTTTTAATCAATTTCAATATTATAAACCGAGTGTCGAATACAAAACTAGGAATAAATATATATAATAAATAACAGTTATATAATGTCTAAAAATACAAATAAATATTAATGTCATTTTACAACCTTCTTTACATATTTCAACAATACCATTGGTACTATTATGTAAACATCTGTTTAATACACAGCAATATCTACTTTCAGTTTATTTTTGCCACATATATATAATTCTAAAATTAAATTCAATTAAATACACGATATATATAAATATATCGTGTAAAATGAATGTGTATTTACTAGGATTGTATCCTATTTGCATATTCACGAACAAGAAACAAGCCACAAACTACGTAGAATCTTTTGGAACATAAGTCATATCGCTGACATTGGAATGATCTTTTTGTTGGTTCAATATGTTGCATTGATTTTGAACTATCTCTATCTTCGATCGAAGTGAGTTTAGCTCTTCTTGCATTGGCGAACCAAAGTCTTTACTTCGCGTAAGAACGTTGACAGCGTTGTTTAATAATACTGAATTTATAGGAGACGGCGACAGTATGTCCAACGAGTTCGAGGAAGTATTAATGCTATTGCTGTCACCGTATCCCTCGTCAATACTTTCATCGGCTATTCTAGTTATCGATTTTAATTGGTCTTTTAAATCCTATAAAGTGCAAAAATACTTTGTTATACACAAAAGGTACTTTAAAATACAAAAAATACTTTAATAACAATATTGTTTTTAATTAAACAAATATAGAACATCATTTATTGTGATATTCATACAAAATCAAAAATTACCTTGTTTTTCGACAGAACTTGTTTCAGATATTCTTGCAAAGAACGTTCCGTTTTGTTTTTCTGAAAAATAGAAGAAGACTTAGCATATAGCAATTCCATGTCACAACACAGAATTTTGATACTTGCATATATTTTTACAAGCTATGCAATAAATAAATAGATGATTATCGAGTGATATAAATATATAGTAATAATACCACATTGCCAAGTTGAACGTTCGTTTGCTTGTAGTAAAAATTGCGTTCCAAATTCTTCATCTTAGTCTTCTCTTCTCTGAGTTTTTTAAGCAGCGCACTATTCGCTTTGTATGATAAAGTCTTTAAACGTTTATTTTCGGTTATGAGATCCTGCATAGTATTCAATTTCTCTTCGGATTCCGCGTTTTTGGATTTTAACAGTTTATATTGCGTTATCATTTTAGTCAGCTGCAGTCTCAGATAAGATATTGCATCCTCCACTTGACTTTGCTCTTGTTTGGACGTCAATAACGAAGTCTGTAACGTTTCATTTTCGGATCTTAGCTTCTGTATCTCAAATTGTGTTTTCCGTAACAGATCGGCAGTCTTGTTTTTCTCCATTTCGGATTCTTGCATGTTTTCTTCCATGGACGAAATCAGGACACGCTGCTTGCTCAGTGTATTCTCCATCGACATTCTGGCCATATCGTTGCTCAACAAGCGTTGCTCTAGAATCTTCATTTCAGTTTTAGTGTTTTGTAATTCGTTTTCGGTCGCCTCCAACATCATGGATGTATCTATCGGACTGTCTGTCGAATTTCCGTCTAATGTATCTTGCACGGTGTTGATAGCTCGAATATGTGATTGCAAATCCCTCATTGTATTTTGCATTTCTTGCTTTTCCCTCTGATGTTGCTGGGTAAGTTCTATGAATTCAGTACTCAGTTTATTGTAACTAGCATTTATATCCTCTATCGCATGCTGTCGTTGTTTCAGTACATTCTGATACGTGTCTATTTCCACCTGCAAACACTTCTTGCTGGCCATCAGGATATGCATTTGCGACTGATACCACTTTGCGGAAGTCTCCGCGGCAGACAGACGATTATTAGTATCGGTCAATATATTTTGTAACTTTTGTTTATCCTGTACCACCGTTTGCATTTCCACAAATAGCTCGGTTATCTTGCCCTTAAGACCCTGATTTGCGGCGATCCGAGCGTTTAAATCAATTCGCACATTTTCCAAGTCGACACGCAGTCGTTCATTATCTAATTCCAACAAAGCCACTCGCTTAGACAGTTCAATGTTGGAAACATCAGGTGTGGACAGGTGTCGTAGATGGAATTCATCGGTGATCAATTGAAGAGAATCCGTAGAGGTCACGGAATCCAACTCTCCTCGAAATGAGTCTGATAGATTGTCCATTGTGTTAATTTGATAGCAGACCAATATTTAATTGTACATAACTCTTGTATCCATATAGTCAACAAGAAATGATCACCTGAATACACACATAACAATTTGTATTGAAGATTAATAATTAATATATAAGTATAGTATATGTTAACTGATGAGATATAAAGCCAAGAGAGAGTATAGTATATATTCAAGCTAGGAATGACGAGAGATGTTGACAATTACAATAATGTTATTGTATCATTAACAAATAAAAGGTATTTCTGTAGTTTCTGTTATATATTTCCCGTTAAATTATCATCCATTTTTTCTAAACGAGAACGTGAGAAAGAAATAATAAATTAAATTAATGAAAAAAAATAATTGAAACTGCAATTTTACAAAAAGACCAAACACGTAATTCTTGCATGATAAAATGTTAACCATTTTTTTTTCTCAATAAATTTTATATAACATATGATAATATATAACAGATATTATCAAAAATATGGTAAAATTAATCGGTGAAAGTTGACTTAACCCTTCTTTGAGATTCGTTTGTTGAAAGACTTTAAGTTTTTCTATTAAGTATAAAAAATAGAATATTTTTAAGTAAGTTTCTGACAGTGCAGTTTTCTTTCTCGAATTATAAATTAATAACAGCTGTGATTACGCAAAGTGTTAATATTTTCAATGACAAGTGTTATGCATATTTTACATTTTGTCGCAATGAAAGATACAGAATGACATACCTCATTTGCGATTTTATCATCTTTAATTAAATCTCTCTCGTAAACTGTGTTATCATTCGGCGATGTCAGCAACTTAAATTGCTTAAAATTAGCAACAATTAATCTAATAATTAACATCCTTACAGCGCGCCGCCATTTTGATTCTGTTTATCCGAACTCAGAACTGCACTCTGTAGTCTACTCTGTACCACTTTGCTCCGAACTACCGATACCGAGGTGTATCTGTATACTTTCGTCTTCTCATTTTTCAAAGAAAAAAGAATCGAATGTGTATATTCAAAGATTTTGATAATTATACATATTGCAGATCAAGTTGTTAAATTTGACTCTTTTTAATCTTCCTATTTTAATTGTACACATAAAGAAATCTTTAATTTTTTTTTTTAAATTCAAATATAATAAATAAAATTTTGTTAAAAGTATTTGTTGATGGGGAATGGAAATGGAATATAAGTTCGTCTGGCTATAATTCATTGCTAATCTTTATTTGTTCTTTCTAGACGTGTAACTCACATATGAGAAATAAATATTAAATAATATATTCTAATAAATCATCTTAGCCCATGCACTTCTTGGAATGCAAGTTTAAAGATAATAATTTCATGTACATAGTCATAAGTAACAGCTGAAATAGAGCGATTGTGCCTGTTACATTTTATGTTGCACAATACGTAACAGATCTGAGAAATATCTTGTTGATTTTCGAAGCAACGAACAAAATAAAACGTACATATAATGTTAATGTATATGCATCCCAGAATTCTATTTGTCAGAATAATTATTCTTTTCTCTTTTTCAACCTCTCGATTATAATTAATATTTGATAAAATGGAAATCACAGAACATCTGCTATATATAGTTATTTAAATTATAAATTATTACGGCAAACTGGTGGCTTCCTCTGTGGACCTGCACAAATGGACAAAAGCGAAAAGAATGTAATTTCATGATTTATTTTATAATAAAACATATACATCCATCTTTGAAAGACTGTTAAAAGATATAATTAGCAAGTAATTTACTTACTTATCAATAGTCTTACTAGGAGTATTATTCGAAGAACCTTGTAAAACAGTTTTTTGTCCTGAAAGATGAAACAAATGTTTTTCAATGGGAAATTTAAAAAATATCAAACTTTGATATTTCAAAAAGAAAGTGATTTTAAAAGGAAAAAGATAATTTCAATTAATTTAAACTTTTACATAATATACATATATAATTACATGTAAATTTTATGCAAAATATATTATTTTCTTTTTGTAATAATTACCATGCTGATACAATGCCGGTGACCAGCTGTAACTGTTAGGACTAGGAATAGTGTCCACTGTTATAGCAGTGTTTGTAGATGATGATAACGATGATGATGTACTCTCTTGCGCCAATGAGAGTGCAGCAGAACTTCCATTAGCAGTGCAAGTGTTGTTTTTTGAATCGGACATAACATTTTTTCTACACATCAAATATAAAACACAAATCGATTAAAACTGTTAAAGTAAAGGCAATAAGTGTAAAGGTACCTCTCTTTATATTTGTGTTTAATTTAAAATGCTTCATTTTTATTTTAATCGTATAATGACACTAAATATTCAAATTTTACCTTGATTTTGATGATTTGCTTGTGACACTAGCAGTTGTTGCATCTTTCTGTGAATCTGGTGACAATTGAATGGATTCGAATAGTTGATCAAACTTGAATATCTTATTACTGTCATTTATTAAATTCATGCTAGTGGATGAACTCGGAGATGATTGACGCCGAGATAATAAATGCTTTGACATAATTTTATTACTGTCTAGGAGTACTGAAACAATATTATTCAAACACGTAAATATATTATTGCTGCTTCTCTCATAATTTTGTCATTTGTTAAAACCATAAATTGAATAACATTGGTTCATAACAATATAAAATAAACTTTCTGCTACTTTTATACCCAATATTAAATTATTTGTTGCAGAAGCTGTTGTATGTATTCACATACGCACGCACGTATACACAAATTTAAGTTTTTTAATTTTAATTATTTAATTTATATATATAATTAATTTTAATCTGTTCAAAAATAGTATATTTACTGATACTTCTACATTATCTGTGAGATGAACTATTATCAATTCAATATTATGTTTTCTAATTAATCTCATTACTCACCATTTGGCACTATGAGATCTAGACGCAATCTAGACGATTCCATATTATGATTGATTTTATTAGCTACTGGCAGTTTCGGGATATCATTTTCACAGTCTATTGAATTGGAACGCGTCGCTGGTTCGGATCTGGTTATCGGTATTTGACTGCTGGAAGCTAATGTTGCAGCTAGTTCCGACTGACAGATGCTCGGTAGTCGATTCAACTTGGTCTTAGCACCGCAAAGTGCTTGCGGTTGGGAATGGTGAAAAGCGCAATTAGGATGCTTGTTGTCAGTATTTAAATTTAAATCATTGCAAGCGGCAGTATCTAGTTCAGGATGCTTGTGCGAGTACACCACGGGCGTTGTAGATTGCACCGGAGCATTGAAGTGCAATGGACTTGAACTGTGACGTCGTAAACTTGCGAGTGAATTCCTGGAATCACAGCTCCTATCTGCTTGTTGACCAAGACATAAAGAATTCCATGTTGAATTTCTGTCTTGCATCTCGAAAAGATGCAGCAACATTATTTCCCTTAACCTAAATCACAAAAGATTCTATACTTAAATAATTATTTTTATAATATTTATGAAACGATCATATATTTTTTCTTATTGTTTTATATTACAAATGCAGTAAATATACCTGCATGTATCCGTAACGGTATCCCTATTATTTTGTTGCTTTGTACGTTGCTTATTTTGAACCCAAGATGTAAGAGATTCCGCAACTTCAACATCGTTCTCCCCTAAAAAAAATATTCTGATTTATATCACTACTATAAATAAATTTATATCAATTAATCGTTTTTATCCTATAAATTTTTTATTTATCGTATTTTTTTCTTATCAGAATTATTTTAATTATGTTTAGTGTATATTAATATTAAGTGTCTATATTTATTTAAAAACAAAGAATCTATAATCATAGTTAACACAGTTATGATTTAATATTTGTCAAATAAGAAATTTTTGTTATTTTCGAATAATCAAGTAGTTTTCATAAATAGAAGTACTTTTTATGTACATGAAAATGTACAGAATAGCTTGACTAATTACGGAGTAATTTTAACAATTTATATTAATTATACATAGGATACGCAGATGCACTAGAACAAAGTAATTTTAGTATGAGTAATTTTAATGAGTATTTAAATATTAATAATATAGGATTAATAATATAGGATACGTACACACATTAGGAGGAGTACAGTTAAATACAGAGTGATTTAAACTGCGCAAAGTGTAAATCAGATTTAAATATGGGATAAGAATAAAAATAGGATTCTAAGAGCTTGCATAAAAACTATTAGGAATGATGGACGTAGGGATTTCTTTCACACATTCTTCATGTTGTCTTTCATTCATGGGATTTTCACTTTCAACATCTCTATCGACAGTACACGATCGTCGTCCTTGCTGGCCTCTGGATAAATCTCCGTTCGAGCTAGCACCTAATTTTACAATACACTACTTAACATCTCGAACATACATCTTTTGTAACTTTAATTATGACTTATACAACTACGTATTATTTATTTTAGCTAACAATTAATCTTTGACCTTAAAATTCTTATTTAATGCATTTCTTTTATTATATAAATACATATTAAGATAAAACGTTATTTTCTACCTATATAAAAATATATATATATATATATCATACAAAATAAAAGAAGGGCCAAGAGTCAAATGTTGACATTTAACAAAGACACTTTAATTCAAATTAATAAACATTACAAATTAAATAAAAACAATACAAATTAAATAAAAATAAAATAAAAATATCAACAATATCAACAGATATCGACACCGATCGGGTCATTATCAATGTTCACAAAAATTTAAAATGAATATGTATACAAAATTTATGAAATTTAACGTAGTCTTTATGCATACAAAATTTATAAAATTTAACGTAGTCTTCATTTCAGATATAAAGTAACGCAGTCTTCATTTTGTTGAATATTGTAGTTGTATTGGAATAGTCAAATTAATAAATTGGAAGTTCTTATAATAGTCAAATTAAAAAAGTCAAACGTCCGTATAAGAGCAATAGATAATAATAATATCTGTAAAGTGTCATATATTACATGTAATATATACACATATATACACATATACACATATATACACATATATACACACACATACACACACACACACATACATGTTATATATAATTTGCATACCTGACATAGTCTCGTCATCTACATCATTTTCGTCATTCGTTAAATCCAAAAGCGTCGTGATGTTAGGCTCGTTGTGTTCACATTCGTCCATAAAAATGTCATGTTCATTTAATTCCTATAATGATGTGATAATAGATCATTCTTAATAAAGTTAGTTAAAAATATAAAATTAAAAATTAAAAAAATATAAAGACTATACTCACGTCGCTACTGCTGATACTGCTATCAGATGAGAGATTTAACGGAGACAAGTAAAATGATGATGGTGAATGGACACCGGTGTTGGCAGCCTGACACTCTCCTGGTGACAGGAGAGGTGCATCATTGGTGCAACGTTGCACGGTTTCGCCTTCCGCGACACTTGAGCTATTAACTCGATGCACATTACTTGTCATCGACGATAATACCGACGTAGACAGCAGGGGATCGCTGGCGCTATTATTGGACAATAAGTTCAGCGGTTGATGACCAAGTACGTTAGATGATGAATAAGGCGACGAGGAAATTAGGTGAATTCCTGTGGCTTGACATTCCTCGGGTGACGTGTCGTTAGCACGACGTGGCGATGAAGTATTTTCGATCTCGATAACATTCAAATTGCCGTTGGCACGGTGCGTTTTTAATGATGTTTTCGACAACAATGTCGACGTAGAACTGAGAGTATGCATATTCGAGAGCTCGCTCAGCTCACACATTGGCATCAATTGATCGCTTGGTATCGTCGAGTTGCCATTATTATTAGGAAGTGTACTCGGTATTGATCTATTACAAAAAAAAATGTTTTATTATAGAATATCTACTTGTGCTCAGAATATTGAAAACTAAAAATGATAAAGCCTTTTGTTTAAAATATATGAAGGTTCAACTAATCCACAATGCAATTTTGCAGCGTTTATACCTCACTGGTGTTCCATTCATAGTAGGATACGCATCGATTGTTCGTGTAGTATTTGAATTGGTCATTGGCTCGCCTGCATCCTGTTGCTGCTGTTGTTGTTGCTGTTGCATAGATACAGATGATGTATTTACAGTTGCTGTGCTCATTGTTCCATTAGTTCCACTAGTAGCTCTGGTAGCCGCCATGGCATTACGAGAAATTTCTATCGCTAGTCTCTGTGTATAAAAAAAGTATTTCTTTAACATAAAATATTTCTATATTATATCCTAAAAAAAATTTTCTTTGTATTATTATATTGTATATAATCGATAAGTACTGAATTATATGTGTATAATGTACACAATACCAAAATTAGCTTATATTCCTTTTTTAGTTAAACATTTCATAAAATAAATTTTTGTGTACATAGAATTATTTTATAATTATTTTAAATTATTTTATAATTGTGTACTATATATTATTTTATATTTTCAGATTTTATTTTGAACCATTTACCTCTTTCAATTCATTAATTTGAGTGATGTATTGATTTTGGACAGTTAATAATTGGCTAATGTACCACTGTTGATCTCTACAGCGTTGGTAAAATGTCGGTGGTCGTACTTGGAATCTATCAAGTTTACATTACATAATTATATATAATTTGTAAGGTATTACTTATAATTCAATATATTCATAATGATAATGCTAATGACTATAGTTTTAATCGTTTTAATCTATATAAAATATATAAGATATAAAAAGTTGTTTATGTACACAAATATTAATATTCAAAACTTTAAATTTAGCAACATTTATTAAAGAATGATATAACATAAAAATATTTACCTCAATATAAGGGTATCTAATTCTGTGTTTAAGTAACCTTCCGTCGCGAGTAGATCTAATCGAAAGAATCTATTATATCCCCAACATTCGCCGATCTCGAAATCAGAAGCAAATTCACGAACAATATTTTTACTCGTATCACGAGAGCCCTGATGAATCATTTCAACTCTGTACTCATACCTATAAAAATATTTAGAATATAACAATATATATATATATTTTTTTTTGTTTTATATTTTTAGAGATATATGACCTATAAATATTAGTGCAAAAAATGTATAAATCATTACTTATAAATTTACATACTTTGAAGTCTCCGGCAATCCAGCGCTGAGCTCTAAAAATACCGACAAATAATTTCCACGTACAACTCCATTACCATCCGGATATACTTTCAATCGCCAGCACAGCCCATTCACGTGCAATGGCGTAGAATATACTGGATCAGCTTTTAGTTGAAGTTGAGTAAAATTTTGCATGGCAAATGTTGCACTGTCGTAGCCTGGCACAATTTCACTAGAATAAAATGACTCTTATGAAATTTAATATAAAATTATAATAATAATCCATTAATCATTACAGTTATGTAAACAAATTTTATATATAAATATGTACATGTACAATAATTATATTAATATACACATCATATGAAGTCGAGTTCAGATGTGTCTCTTTAATGATAGTAATTTGCAAAATTGTTTTAAAGAAAGTAAATTGTGCCATCATAAAATGGATGACAATATACACGCTTCTCTCATCTTCTTTTTTATTTGACTAACATGGTCTTTTTATTGTTAACTTTTGACTTGCAACATTGAACAGAGTGAGGAATGCGGAATCAGAATTACGACGACTTTATTACTTGAATAATAATCTAATTAATTTTTTGTAGACACTATTTTTTGTAATTTAATCACCGTTTTAAGATTTTTTTAATGTAACATTGAGAATGACCCGATTGGAGTCAAAACGTATGTATTAGTCATTTATTTATTTATTATATTAAACTTCTTTGTTACTTTATTTACATATGATTATTATTTTTTAAATTTGATTATTTTTTATATTTGTTTGTTGTTACTGGTTCTTTGCCCTTATTTTATTGTATTTTGAATTATACTAATCTTTACTTTAGAAATTTTACCTGTGAAAATCAGCAGGTACTGGCGCAGTGACAAAACTTGTCATTGGTTTCTTGCGAACTTGATGTATCTTGCGAGAAAGCTCGGCGCTTTTAACGATCAATTCGGAGCGTGTACATGTGTGCAATTGATATTCCACCTCTTGTAACAGAGCCTCTAACTGTTCGGTTTCCAAAGTCAACGAATTCTTCTGACCCATCAGAGTTAGTAGCTTAGCTTTCAATTGAGAATCCAGACGAGCTATCATTAACTCTATTGCGTTTCTGATCTCTCTGACTCTTTCATCTTTTGCAGCTCTTACTGATTCAACATTTCTCTCCTAATAACATATAAACATGATAAAATTATAAAATGTGATCGAATAAATTCGAATTACTAGATATTTTCAATTTTCTTCCATTTTTTTAAACTTCATATTTATAAACATACCACTTCTTGAACAAGGCTGATTAATTCCACGTGTCGTCTATTTAATTGACCTAGTTCTGCTTTTATCTGAGAAACATGTTGCTCATAAACATCTTCTAAAGGTTTAAATGTGTGTCCTGAGTGAGTACCTCCCCAAAGAGCACACTGATGACAAATACATTTACGGCAAGTCCAGCAATACACAGATAATTTTTCCTGATGTGCTGTGCATCTGTAATAATAACAAATAAAAGTTCAAATATTACAAATAAAAGTTACATATAAAAATATGAATGCTTTAAATTAATAATAGGAATAAAAAATCAAATTATTAGAAAATATATTAAAATTTCAAGTTTATAAAAAGAATAAATGTCTCTAAAATTCCAGAATATTTCACACCTGTCTCTGCTAGAATCGTCATGTCGAAAGTTAGATATACAAACAGCTTGCAATGTATCAAGTTGCTGAGTTACTTCCTCAACCCAACGACAATTTACTAGTTCGTGTAAATGAAGGGAAGCTCGACAGTGAGGACATTGAGAGCGCTGCTCAGTAAGCCACCTTCTAATACAGGTGTAACAACACAATTTACTACAGTGAGGACAAAGATGCGCATCTCTCAGCTTTTCCATACAAATAAAACATCGGAAAACTTCTGCCAATGTCTATAATAAAAAAAGAGATTCTTTTTAATTATTACCTTTAATAATCTCATATTATAGTATGCAATTATAACATTATGATTCATAAATAATCAGTCTAATATGTATATAATAATGTATTTTTTATAGTGTATTTTATAATAATTATTTATAATTTTATAATAAAATAAGTATTAGTTTTCATTATATCATTCTGTCATTAATTTTATCATTAATATATATTTTAGAATCTTTATATCTGACTTCTGTTACAATAATCTACAAAATAAAATGTCAATGTTCTACTTAGATATAAATAAAAATATAAATAATGAACAAATTATGAGCATCTAATGTTAAAAAATTTACTTAATTATAAGGATACTGATTCAGAATAATGAAATATGTTTGAAACAAAAGTTTCGGATTTACAGCAAAAATATTATTGTAAATTTTTGAAATGAAAAAAGGCATTAATAGAGTTTCATAGCTGTCGTTACGCAATAATAATAGATCCGTTCGTTGCTCTGACTGTGCCTTCTCACGTTACTTTTTGTATTGAAATAAAATAAGGGCGCAGCTAGAGAACGAAAAAACGGAACCAGTCGACCTCAATGCTAACCTCGACGCTATGGTCGTCCGCGATTTTGGAGGAGACCGACGGGTCACGGCTCGCCATTCTTGATTTAAAGCACGCTGCGCACGAGTGAAGACCGTTATCGGCGAATATCAAACACTTTACTGATCGTGCCGTCCGCGAAACACATGTCCCAGAACTGGATCACCGTGATGTGTTCGATTCGGCGGCGTCGATCATTCGAAGCATCGCTTTTAATCACGGACTCGCGCGATTTCGTCCGATCTCGTAGCGACGGTGCTCGAGCATCCTTCGCAAACAGAAAAGGACGATGTACGCTATTTCGTTATATTCAAAATTTTTAGGGCGAGAACCGTTAGTCGTCGTTCCTGCATACGCTCCGTAAACAGTTGTGTGACAGGACGGGCACGGACAGGCGTTCCGAAAAACGAACGAATTTGCCTCTGTAATTTTGCGCATCGATATTCAGCCAATCAAAACAAAGCAGCTTTGTCTTGGTTGGCTGAATTCCGATGCGAGATCCGCAATCTTCAATCCGATCCACGTCCACAATCCGTAGTGTGACCATCGACCAACGATATGTCGTTGGTAATTTCCGTCAAAAAGAACGCTTCAGTGTACACTTCTTGAACTAGTGCAGCCAGTTCAGCGAAAAAGAACAAACCTAGTGTTTGTGTCATCTGTGTACGCAGTGTACGTTGTTGGAAAACACCGAAAGCACAGTGAGCTGCGAGAATCGAGATGGCATTATTCCGGGGATTCCGGGCATTGCCTGCCGGAATCGGCGCAACTAAGAATACTAAGATTTCTCAGAGTTTACCGGCTGTGTTTTATCACGCAAATGTAACTACTGTCATATTTTTATATCCGTCATTATATCAATTCTAACCTTTAATCACGTGTGCCTTACATGCACTCACTTTTTATATTAAATAAGCATCATTAATGCATTCTTATATACATAATTATATGTAGAAAACGACCGCGTGTAATAATTTTATAAAAATTTATTATATTTTCTGTTGTTAAAATATTTTATTACTGGTTATTTGTGTGTTGTAATATGGCGTAATCTTCTTTACTATATGTATATAAATATATAGTTTGTGTCTCGTGTTCCAATATATATGTCAGTGCTGATGATGTATAATATACGTAATATGAACTATAGATTTTTGGAGTACTGGCTGTATATCAAAATATGGTCATAAATTGCATTTGCATCTCTTTTATGACATTTTATTTTTATTTTATTATTATATTTATAAATTATATATGTCACATTTCCAAAGTCAATAGCATATGACTTCTATTTATTGTAATCAATTTGTTTTATCTAAAATTTCATGTTATTACTTCATAGTATAAACATTCATGTAAAATTTATGTGTTATGCAAATTATACAAATTTTATTTATCAATTAATTTGTATATTTTAATATAAATATATAATTAATTTATATAATATGTTAAAGATGTTATTAATAAGTCATTGTTACATGTACCATACATATTGTTTATGTCTATTATAATTTCTAAATTAAAAAATCTTAAATGAAAATGTTCTGACTTTACAATTAAACAGGTAATCGATCACTATGAAAATCCTAGAAATGTTGGTTCCTTGGATAAGAATGATGAGCAAGTTGGGACAGGACTTGTAGGAGCACCTGCTTGTGGTGATGTGATGAAACTTCAAATCAAAGTTGATGGAGATGGCAAGATAATTGATGCAAAATTCAAGACTTTTGGTTGTGGTTCTGCTATTGCCTCGAGTTCTTTAGCAACAGAATGGGTTAAAGGAAAAACTGTGAGATTTTTTATAGTCAATTTATAATTTACTATGGTTAATTCTTAATTATGCTAAATTATATTAATTCTTTGAACTTGCAATATGTTGAAACATTTTATATAGCTATAACTTTAAACATACAAATTATGGTGTCATCACTAATTATAATCTGTTATTCACTGCAAATACTGAAAATCTACGGTATGTAATGCAAACAATGGATTTTCAATATTTGCAATGAATAATGCACTTTTTATAAGCTTTCTCAATTTTGTTCAAGTTACTTTATATTCGAGTTGTAACTATATACTATAAAGTGTATTTAAATGTAGGAATTTTAATTTACTATTAAATTTTTCAGGTGGATGAGGCATTGACATTGAAAAATACTGATATTGCAAAAGAGCTTTGCCTTCCACCTGTCAAGCTACACTGTTCGAGTAAGTACACATACTTATTAAAAATTTTGTTTTATTAATTTTAAATTAATGTGTCATTGC
Organism: Cyphomyrmex costatus; assembly: GCF_001594065.2. Lineage (NCBI taxonomy): Eukaryota > Metazoa > Arthropoda > Insecta > Hymenoptera > Formicidae > Cyphomyrmex > Cyphomyrmex costatus. The sequence continues at coordinate 634,018 of NW_017276028.1, forward strand.
AATATTTTTTAAGACAAATATGTACTCCAATCAAAAATGTAAAAATAAAATATAATTAAATATTAGGATTTGTGATCAGTACAATTGGTTATCAATTTTATTAATTACAATTTTTTCGCTAATTGCAGTGCTTGCCGAGGACGCAATTAAGGCTGCTCTGTCAGATTATCGCATTAAACAACAGTCAAAGACTAACGAGACAAAGTAATCAAGTAAATTGAAGTACTTCCATCCACTAATGGAAGTACTTTAATTACGCAATGTGATAGCAGCAAAATAGAAAACATAATATGTATGTATAGCCTATAAAGAATGTATAATTTCTATTAGCTCGATCTAAGTAATTATGATTAGTATCATTCCCTTAAAATAATACCTGTAAAATTTCTTAAAATATTTACTAATATGGTGAATAAATCGTACTTGTATTCTTTATACTTGATGAAATAAATTTATTTAAATCTTATATATTACAATGTTTATATATGTAATAACAAAATCGTTTTAATAAATCCAATTACCACTATTGTTTAATATCAGGGCGATGATTTTTTATCAATTTTACAGTAGGGTAGTTTAATCTTAAGGTAAACGTCGACGTATCGGATGAATTTGTTGAAATAATTGTTTCATTATGTACTTTTTTTAATGTAGTATTTAAATTAACTCTCAAGACATTGTCAATTAGATATGAATCTAGTGACTGCAAGAGTCAATTTAATATTAGTCCTCACGTCATTTTCTTCTTTCTATTTGGAATGAAGATGACTTCGATACATTGTTATCTTGAAGAACATTGTTTTAAAACCACTTCGGCAAACAATATTAATGTGATATGATAAATTTGGACTATTTAGTTTCCTATTAAGACTTAGCTAAATTTGACTTTTTAGCATCCAAATTCTCTAAGTATATTTAAGAAATAAATCTTTCTTTTTAAGAAATAAATTTTTAAACCCTTAATTTGAAAAACAGTTCCAAACATGCTCCGTTATTAGATTGATAATATTTCATACTCCAAAAAAAAAATAACATTCTATCAAACATAATTAATATTCATGCACTTAAATTCTGTTTTTTGTCTTTTGACGTAATTTTCTGAAAAGAATAGTTTCTTCTATATTTTATTTTTAGAAATTGTAATATAAGGTGCCTCCAATCTTCTCTCCATTGAAGTTAGCTCTGGTATTTGAAGTTGAATTATATATAGAAACTCCGAACTTTTTCGTTTCAAGTATTTTATACCATACACAATTCAGCTATAATGTTTACATCATATAATTAATAAAAAAAATAACGTACACATATATCTTTATATTGGTTTATATATATATACTGTCTATTTTTAAAGAATTTATATATAACGAAGAATATTTAAAATTTAAATAAAAAATGTTTTAATTTGTATATTTCTATATTTTTTATCATATTATTGAATAATATGATATATATTTTAGTTGTGTTTGCTCGAATACACTTTTTATATGTTAAAGATGCTTTAAAAAGGTTTTGAGATGTTTTTTTTTAACATTACGTCTCTAATAGAGGCACGTATAATCTTTTAGAAATTCTACAAAAGTATTTTCTAAAAATGTCTTGAAGATATTTTTAATGAGATATTTTTAAACATCTACAAGATTTCGATGTTTTTTGAATGAAATTCTACATAATAATATATCGTAAAGAAAGAACCTTCCACGATACTCCCATTTGGACCTCCATCTAAATCAAGTTCGGACCTGGTAAAAAATTTAGTGCTATTTTATTCTTAATTTGTTGGTTTGGGACGAATTTTGTTGCTCAAACCATTTAGCTCGAAATTGTGTTTAAATATGGGCTTCTATATATATATATCTGCGTTCAAAAATGTTCGATGTAACGATCGACGAGTCTTAAACGAAAGTTATTCGGTTACGATTTTATTAAATGGATTATCTCAACGATTTAAATTGCATTTATTATACATATATTACATAAAGACGAAAAAGCCTCGTGCATATGATATTCTTTCTTTTATCGTGAAATACATATATGTTGATTTCATCATGAATTGATATAGCAAAGAAGAGCTTAAGAAACAAACGAATACAAAACTATACGAATACTAAATTAAACGTGATGTAAACGATGATGACTGACGTAATAATAAATAACGTGCATTGACGTTAGTCGTTATCAATGGAAAGCGCTCCACAATCAACATATGAGAAACATGTGACTTAAGTAACTCACGAAAACATGTGCTTTGTGAACACGCGCGTATTTTCTACAGCTTTTCTCCGTAAAGGTGCACGGAAAATATATGTATTGTGCAATTCCTCATATAAATAAAATATATCCATGTCTCGCAAGAACTTCTTTTGTCACGTATATTCTTGATTTAAATTTTCGTTTCAAGTCCGTCATTTCTCGTTTTATTAACGCTCCTTTATATTATATAAAAATATAAATAGATACTCTCATATATTATTAATTTATTTTATTATATATTATTAATTTATTTATATTATATCTTATTAATTTTTGTAATTTTCTACATATTTTTTAAATCAAACTATATACATTTTGAAATTTGAAATGTTAATTAAAAATTAATTGAGGAATATTTTAATCTAGAGAGAGACAAAGATTAATTTAATAAATTTGAAACGATATTTTAACACTGTTTATTTAAAAAAGATTAATTCTGCAATTTCTAAAATAATAATTACTCTCTAAATGTATATATATATATATATATATAATAACTAAAAAAAACTAATAACTAAAGAAATAATCTAGTTATTGTTTTTTTGCATAATGTTACATTTACATTAGATACACATATTTATGCAGAAAACGCTAACATTTTTTTGAATCAGCAATTTTTTTATATGAATTAAATCGAGGTCATTTATTCGACAAATTATGCTGATAATAACCGAAAGCGTTGCAGATTCGAATCAGCACGACGAATTATCGCTGTCAATTTAATTACAAATATGTACTTAATGATTCTTTAAGACGATATAACGAGACGTTGATTTCGCAACAGATAATCTGTTTCGATAACGGTCTTCTTGATGCGGAAAACATGCATTTATTGCAGATTATTTCTAAGAACAACGCAATTAGAACGAACATAGCAAAAACGTTTGTAAAAGAATACTTGTGAGGAATTTCATGGACAATCTTGATTAATTAATTCTGATTCGTAATTCTTCATCCCTTCCTACATATAGCATAGCTTTAGTTAATGGAATGTCGTAAGAAACAGTATAATTTTTTTATGAATCAAAATTCTAAATTTGTTATATAAAATAATAATTTTCTAGAAACATTAATAGTTAATTTATTTTTTTCTCTAAAAACTAAAAATTTTAGCGAATTAAAAAAGTTATGTATTACATATATGATGGATAACTTCACATAACATTTACATATAGTATAGTATAATAATTTAATCTGATGAATATGAATTGCCAAAACGGTTTCAAATAAATAAAAAAGATTTAAGAAAAGAGAGAGAGAGAGAGAGAGAGAGAAACACACACACATAAAATTAAACGGTTTTAATAAATTTAACTTTGTGTGTCACTATCGATTTAGATCCTTATTTTCTATAGAAAGTACTACAATGATTTAAACAAAAAATTATTGTTTTAAAAGAGATTTTAATTATATAATTACATAATCTGTATGATATACATGAAAAAAATATACCATATCCAATTTTTTGTAAATAATTAATATGGTATTGTTTTGTACCCTCTTCGATTAATTTATAGTAAAATTTATTTAATCGCACTTCTTTATAAAAAAAAACATGATGTTTTAAGTAAAAAATTAAATCAAAAATATTCTATATTATTTTCTCTTGAACTGTTTAAAAATTAAATTTGCTTGCTTTGCTATGTTAAAACTAACATATAGTATTCTTTATATTGTTATTTTCTAAAGTGATACATCTCTAACTAGAAAAACAATACGCACCGTCGAAGACACATTATGGGCGCAAGGGCGCACGATGATCACTAACTCCATGTTCTTTGTCTTGCAATTGTCATCACAACACCAATTGATGCTTAATAAGAACGAATTTATGTTGTAACTGCGCGTGTCTGTTTTGTTTGTACGTTTCCACTTGGTTTATGGCTATAATTATTAGCTAAGTCATGGCGTCACGAGACTATTTTACTCCGCACAATATAACCTCGGCGTTATGGTATAGCTGGGATAGTATTGTCGGACTTATCGAAAGACTTTTATGGCGAATAGCGGAATTTTCCATAAAAATTTATACGAGAAAAATCCCCATATTACGGAGATAAAACACGAGATATTTCTACGAGACGTGTGTACGAACGTTTTCGTACGTTGCATTTATTATCTCGCTCATTATTTGTTAAAGATAAAAAAATTACACATGTGACATATAAAACAATGTGAATTTCAAATTACTTTAATTAATTTTTCTCTTATATTGATATCTTAATTTTTTTATTTATCGATTATATAGGATGGCGCACAAAATGTATGTCATATATACCATTTAATTATCTCATTAAAACTATTTGTTGTTGGAGTATCGGTTTTGGCTTATAGTATAATATGATGATGACTCCTTTCATCTCCTAATGTGGAGCATAGGACAACTCTTCCACTTTTTGTCCGAGGTCTATATTCGTTTCTCGAATCAAATTGTTTTCAGATTTGTGGGTGATTGATCCACAGAATCCTACCTCAGTTAGATATTAGAGACATATATCTATTAATATATACTGACGTATGCTGATGTATAGGACCTATACAGTTTAACGCCGAATCCGAACGGCGCCCCTTATAGAAATTTAACACTAATACTGGCCAATTAATCACTTATTTTCAGTATTAAAAATACCAAATGTATAGGACCTATACAGTTTAACGCCGAATCCGAACGGCGCATATATGTAGTATAATACTATACTTTGTAGAAATTCTATTAGGTTTGGTTCCACAAATGTAAGATTAACTTTATTTTGGTTCAAGTTACTCTTCACCTTTTTTCTAATTTTCGAATTGAAAAAAGAATAAAAAAATGAAGAGAGTAAGTTGAACCAAGATTAAAGTTAATCTTACATTTGTGGAACCGGGTCTTAGATATGATACCACAAGTCTTTGAATTAAAGGCGTACACATCAGTGTGAAATGAAGAACATCAAACTTTTTTGAAATGTTGAACATAAAGTGAAAGTTGTACCGTTTTTACGGAAACAAAGAAATATGCTGATAAAGACAAATACATTGCCGACCGTAATATTACTGCTATTATATGCTATGCATTTTTTACAAATTTGTGTCAAAAGAGGTAACCAAAACATTAAAAACCGAACATAAGGCCGCATCCTCAAAAGAACGTGAGGAGTTATATTGAATGTTATTCATTAAAGACAATTTTTCGCGAACTTTGGTAATTAATTCTATATAAATTTGATAATTTTATTAAAAATGCGTTACATATGCATGTAAAACAAATGGTATGATGTTTCGCCCAACACCTGTTAGATGTAATATATATGTCACACTTAACAGAATTTTCTTATAAAGCACATAATTAAAATTTACAGTTAAAAAAATCGATATTCTAGAAATATAATTTTAATGAGATAATATGACATTCTGTGCATCACTTTCTATATGTGATAAGTCTCAAAATTATGTAATATTATTATACAATATCAGATTGTGAATTTATTTTCGATCATGGACTATCTTTCAGATGATTCTATCACAGCTGCGTAGCTCTGATGTGAATAATATGATGTAATGGATTATTCCGACACTTGTCGTCACAATATATTCGTATTACTAATCAATAACACGATATAAGTTTGATATCCTCGAAATACTTTCTTATATAATTAGATATCTTTTTTAAATTTTTTGAAATAGGTATATTACGTTAACGTTTATCTAAATTTAATTTAGAAATGAGGTATTTATGTTTATTAACAACAAGAAACTAAAACAATTATCTCGACAAGTATATTTCTTTAAAACATCCAATTAATTTATTCTAAAATTTAGGCAGAGATTTTTGAATATTCTTTATTATGATTTACAATTATTGATTTATTAACACACCGTTAAATCTCACTAATTTATATATACTCTATAATATATGCGTGTCAGTATCGCAATCATTGTAGAGACGCAATTTGACAAATCAGAGATTTCTACAATCAGACAACGAAAAACATTCTATAGTTATGGAATAATACAATATTTTGAGAGGCGTATAAATATTGAGCTATCAAATTCCTTAAAAGAGTACAGATAAAAATTCGGCGGTTGTTCACATTTTATATCATAGAAATGTGGGTCCATTATTATCTATATTTTTTTTATAAAAATGCGTGAGAGAGGCGCATTAATAACTTATACATTATATATATTATAATGATTACATATACCTACATATAATAGTTTAAAAAACTTTAAATATTGAAATAATATCAAGTTAACGACTCTCGCAATTAAACATCAAAAAAATAAAATAACCTATGTATTTAAACTTGTACATTGGTATAAAGGCAATAGAGTCATAATGTTAGTTGTAATTTAACAATACTTATTAAATCTAATTCGTAATCCAATGATCACGATCTATTCCGGACGTTTCGGCAATAGTTTCTTGCTATCTTCAGCGATGATATATATATATTCATGTTTCGATTGAAAAATTAATATATCCAAGAATAAGCACAACCCTCGGCCAATGAAATTCTTCAGTTTCTTGATTACGATATTGTTGTACTGAATCAATTTTAGTATTAAAAGTATTGTAAATAATTTTTCAAAATACTAATACGTAAATATTAAAATAATAATTTAAAAAATCTGAAATCTAAAATTGATTCAGACAACAATATCGTAACCAAGAAGTTGAAGAACTTCATTGGCCGAGGGTTGTGCTTATTCTTGGATATATTAATTTTTCAATCGAAACATGAATATATATATCATTGCTGAAGATGGCAAGAAACTATTGCCGAAACGTCCGGAATAGATCGTGATCATTGGACGAATTAGATTTAATAAGTATTGTTAAACTACAACTAACATTATGACTCTATTGCCTTTATACCAATGTACAAGTTTAAATACATAGGTTATTTTATTTTTTTGATACCTACATATAATCTTATTGTTAGATTTTACCATCAAATTTAAATCTCCATAAATCACTTCTAAAGTTTCTTTCTTTCGAGATATTGTTATAAGAAATGTAATTCACCACGAATGATACATAACGTTGAAATATAATTAGCTCTCTTAGAAATATCTTATTTGTTATGCTTTATATTCCTGGATATCTTTTACGATTCTTTGGAAATTGAGTTTTTTTACAGTTCATTATATTCGAGGACATCAATTTTAATATTTACATTATTTAAATAGATAAGATAATATACATACAAGTTTTGTAAACAGAACCAAATGTACAATTTTTTTAATGTAATAAATAGAGTTTTGAGAATTTTCAGATTTTTAATGTAAGAATACATCTGTCTTAGTACCAGCATTCAACTTTTAAAAAGTAATAATTCAATGACATTGTATAAAAAAAGACTCTAAGAATAAATCAAATGAAATGAAATATAAAGCCAACGCAGACATTACAGAGTAAAGTTTAAATGTTTCAGTAGAATATTACATATTTAAATAACGTAATACTTCAACCGCAGTTTAAGTCTTCCTCGGTGCAATTGAAAAAACAAATGTAAAAACATGAACTGTTATTGCTGAGATCTATTGTAAATGTATATTTAAAAAGAATATAAAAGAAGGCGAAATCGGTATTTCAAAAAGCATAAGAGGACAATTTTTATTTGTACCGATTTACAATGAAGAGGATCCGAACCGTGGCTGAAAAAATTATCAATGTAACATCTTGCTAGTAAATATTTAAATTTTTTATCGTATAGTATTTTGGCTTTATATTTCATTTCGTTTAATAATTCAATATCTCCAAACATATTCAAAAGCAATATCTATTGATTAAAATGGAATATTCTATATAGGTACGTTTATTGTACACATTCCTACTATTTTAAACAAAAATAATAAAATAATACTTGTTTGAAAATAAATTCTACATAATTCTAACAACGTATTTAAACTTGTCTAGATAATAATTCTGCTATTAGATAAACAATTATATCTCGTAACATCCCATATATGTCACCCGTTAACTAACTGTTCGTGAAGTGGGACAGCCGGCGGCATGCGCACGATTCGAATAATAAATACTGAATTCATCAGTGGTAAACTATGACTAATGCTACGTGAAATTCTACGCCTCTCGCCTTGCGCTTCCACGACAAATTTTCCATTCTCCGGTATCCAATCCGTTCGCTCTCTCCTATCACTCTCCTCTTCACACTTAGCTCCGCAAGGTCGAGTGGCAGAGACGTGGACAGAGAGACCGAAATCGAGTCAAGCGCACGTGGTGTGAAACAAAAGCGAAGCTTATGAGAAATAGTTCTTGGCATCCGACTCACGGATGTGTTCATCTAGTTGTACAAGACACATACAGAAAAGCTATGAGAGAATATTCAAAATCATGAAAAAAGAATTAAAACGAAACGAGTGCTGTTAAAAAAAAACGATCTCCTCGTTTACTCTCTGTGTATATACACCTTTCTTGTCTTTCACTTATTTTTCGAAAAACTACTTTACAAAACTCAAGTTAAATGATCCTTATCGATCTTTCATTTCTTTCAGTCTTGTGTTTGGCACGCGATAAGGATTGACTTAATTGCTCTCAACGTTAATCATAATACTTACATTAAAGATTCGTAAAATACGAAACTATAACGCTTCATGGAAATTTACCGCGGCTCGTTTCTTTCATTCTATTTGTGGTTTCTCAGAAATGTGAGATAGTTTTTTGAAAGCAATATAGTCCATACATACAATATTCAATAACATTTTAAGCCAAAGTTTAAAAATACTTTTTAAAAATTGACGTTTTTCAGATTACTTATTTAATGTGTCTATAAAAATATGTTATTTTTTCAATAATAATTTTTTAGAGTCAACTTTTATTATTCAATTTGTAGAAACACATTACGTGTGTATTTGAGGATATTTGATTAAGTAATCTCAAAAATGTTATTTTTTTAAAGTTAAAATTGACTTCCTTATAACATCCATTTCCTAGTGAGAAATGACAATAAAATCGACATCGAATTGATGTCGACTCGACGATGAAGACTACGTTAAATTTTATAAATTTTGTATGCATAAAGACTACGTTAAATTTCATAAATTTTGTATGCATAAAGACTACGTTAAATTTCATAAATTTTGTATACATATTCATTTTAAATTTTTGTGAACATTGATAATTGACCCGATCAGTGTCGAAACGTCTGTTGATATTGTTGATATTTTTATTTGATTTTTATTTGATTTGTATTCTCTTTATTTAATTTGTAATGTTTATTAATTTGAATTAAAGTGTCTTTGTTAAATGTCAACTTTTGGCTCTTAGCCCTTCTTTTATTTTGTATGTTTTACAGTAATCTTTTTCGAAAAAGTTATTAATAAGAGACAATTTTTAATCAATCATCAATTATAATTGATTCTGTTTTTATTGAAAAAATCAATGAACAGATGTGTGTGTATGTGTATGTGTTTGTGTAAAAGTTAGCCAATTAAAAATAATGATCAATTGCATAATTAGGATAATAAGGGATATTAAGGTAACGATAAACGTAAGGCTGAATTTCTTATCGTTATTGTAAAAATGTAACGATCGTTACTGAAAAAAGTAACGAAACAACGACGTTATGAGTGACGCGTTACTTCACAACGCTGGACCTGTGTATACAATCTCGGTGTTTAAATATTTACGTTTCACGAATCTCATATATACGAGACTCCGAACATTAATGCGAAGCTTGCTTTCTTCGTTATCAGCTATAAAGATATAATAGCTTGTAGTTCCTTTACCTCTTCTTTCTTTTAATTTCCTTATTTCAAAATATTTTATGTATTATCCTCCGTTATATCCGGTAATTTTATTTATCAGCAACCGTAATTACCGATGCGAATGTTTACCTCCATGATAAGAGTAAAAGTAACGTAATTTCAAATAATTTCACATCGATATTCGTTGAATTCGCCGCGAAGTCACGATGATGGATGCATTTTACGATCTCTTCTGATTCTCGAACAAAAAGACTTCTACAGCACCGACCACATTACCGCATTGAGGGAATTTAAATTGCACCCTTATTGCAGGTATATTACGGAAATAAGAAAAAGACAGTGGCAACTCTTATACTCACGAGACAAAGAAAGAGAAAGAAAAAGAGAAAAACACTGAATCCGCGGCAGTCCGCTGGAGGGATATAGAGTAGAGATATATAGGTACTCCATCAATAAGAGAAGGAAAAGCTGCGACTCCCGCTGCGGCGCATGTCTGTGCACAAAAGATAAGATTGTCGGAGCGAGCGAGCGAAGGAGGGAGAGGGAGAGAGCGAGGGAACGGCGAGCGGGGATTGGCGAGGAGGGGGGGGGGGGGGGAGATACTCGACGCCCCTGCGCGTCGTGACACACAGCTGATCAGTCGGCTCGTGACGCGCACAGTGACGTACGTGTCGGGTACGCGTGTCACGAGTACGCGTGGTTGCGGAGCCGCGCGTAATACACGCGCGGAGCACAGAGGATGATCGGCGACGGTCTGAGGGCGAAGCGAGAGCGTGATTCATGTGCATGCCCTGGTGTCGCTCCGCGTTCTCTATGCGCCTAGACGACGACGACGACGACGACGACGACGACGAGAAGGAGGAGACAATCTGCGGCGGCGAGATTGTCCCGCGAGGGCGGAGGAAGAACGGCGCGGTTGGGTCGATCGACGGTCGGCCGACGGGGTCTATGACTGGAACGGCGGTGGCGGATGATCGTGAAGACGGTAGTAGACGGTGGAGGCGCACAAGGACGGACGACGACGACGGCAAGCACGGGTTCATGACACGGCCCCGCGAAGAGGAGGACGACTCTTCGCCGTGCGACGAAACGCAGCGCCGTTTCCGCGCGGAGCATTGACGCCGCGCCTCGCACCCGATAATGTCATCGTCGCGGCATCTACCTATCCACCACCTATCTACGCCGCTGTGAATATTCATCGCACAGAGCGCACAGCACGCTCGTGCGCGCGCGCGCGCGCGCGCGCCGCGCCACGCGTGACAAAAAGCGCGTCCTGAAGAAGGGGCAGATAGATATAATTCGAAGGAGAGAAGCAGGAAGGAAGGAAAGCGGCTATTGCCCTTGTCTTCTCTCTCTCTCTCTCTCCCTCCCACCCTCTTTGTTTCGTCATCTCTAATTCTCTCTCTCTCTCTCTCTCTCGTCGTTTTACGTTTATCTGTTGCCGTTTCGCGCCACTGTGTTTAGTCTCTCTCACGCGCGTATACGCACACGCGATATATTTATTCCCCATAGCCGGCGATCGGCCTCCAGCGCGTTTTATCTCCCCCATATTACTCTCTCGTACCCCCGTATATATATACGTGTGCTGTACAATACGGCAGTCGCGTGTGTGTCATTTTTAGTGTGCTCGCACATTTTGCTTTTTTTTTTTTGCATGATACGCGCGCGCGCGAGAGCCGCGATTAAAGGTCGATGACGATGCAACGGGTTCAAGATCAGGACAATGGAATTAACATCAAGTTCGGCCCGGGCAAACCCCGGAAGGGCGACTACAGGCTGGTGTCGCAGAGCTCCAACAATCAAGACCACAATGGGACCAATAAATCAGGTGAGCCCAACGTTGACGGATGATTCAACACGCCCGCGGAAGTAAAAACGCTTCGTTTCGCACTTTTAGGCCGTTTTTGTGTTCCGAATCGATTTTCTGGAAAATCTAGAAAATCAAGAAAGGGAACGCGTTCCCAGCGTTTTGTCAATCAGCAAACATCGGCGATGTTTTACACGCGAATCTCATCTTTTGTGTAGTTTTTTCCGCGCAAAAACGTGAGAAATCACAAAGCGTGTGTTATTCAAAATTTATGTTGATATTCATACGTTATTTCTAACGTATGAATTACAAATGTTGTATATTGAAACTGTCCGAAGCAGAGAATTTGCCTTGTCGCTGATGTTTGCAAATGATATCACAATTACATAGTGATGAGTTATGGGAATCACGAGGAAGCCTCAGGGACAGTTGTTAGAACGATTGCTATCCTTCTTTTATCTTTTGGATACGTAATGATTTTTGCTAACGCCAACTGGTGTCACTGATAACCTCAGCGCAGCTCAGAGGCATGTTATACGTATGTTGTTTCGCTTACACGTTTTTTTTTTTTTTATAATTCTTCCAACAAGTAAAGTTCATATACTCGATTAAGTATTGTATGATATCGTTTTCGTTTTGTTATAGATATTGCGTGTTATTTTATGAAGTATTATTGACGTGACTGATGCAATATTTTACATTAATATATATTGTATAATATTATTTTATTTTTTAATAAAATTTTAATCGGATTATGTTTATTATTATTATGTTATATTTATTGTAATTAAATCTAATATAACTAATAAACCTTAATGCACTCTGAAAACAGATTGCATTTTTTAAATTAGCAAAAAATTATATACATGTTATATACTATGATATATTACACACACACATAAAATATATAAATAAAATTATAAGTCAAAATATTTATTAAATCTAAAATGTCTATACGTATCAGAAATAGCACAGTTCTAGTGCTTGACACGATTCGCATCTTTATTTCACTTTCTTATCACGATATGACTGTATCGCCAAATTATCTCGCTGCTATATTATCATTACTTTTTAATATTTTTTTGTCTGCGCGTCTGCACTTATAACTGTCTACATTAATAAGAGCAGTTTTACTCGCTTATATCCTCTTTTTCCATTTCTGTGCTACTGCATCTTTGGGATCATATAACATTTAGGATTGACTGTTATAGATAGATCTTTTATAAATAGAAAGATTGAATAAAAAATTGGCTTAAGAGCCAAGAGATAAAATGAGAGTCAGTAAAACAGATGTAATCACAATGTGTCATATACTTACTATTGATGTCGTAAAATCTTTTATAGTTTGTTAATATAACGATAATGTTCGTTTATTCGTAATATGAGTATATATAACACTATGATTTATACATTTGAAAGCGTTATAATATTATACATATATCGTTCCTTCCGTAATATATCATTCCTTTTAGATGTTAAAAGATGTAAAGAAGTTTATGTAGAGAAATGTTGTGCAAAACCAAATTTGCTATAGATATTAAATGAATTCTGAAAATTGGAGTTTCTTTCATATATATTGACATTTCAAATATCTGAGATTTAATAATAAAAGAATTATGTTTTTAAAGGAATCATGTTATATTATTGTCTACTAAAACATGTAATTATGTAAGTTTTAAATAAAATAAATAACTTATTTCTGTTATAAAAAAGTAAAACGATCTTATAGACGTTTCAATAAAAAAAAAATAGTGCAATTTTTTTGTGTATAAGAGCGCAATTAGCCACAATATTAAATTAATTTAAAAATTTCTTCCCGTTTCGTTCTATTTTCCCAATGTACCGATATTTTAAATATTTGATAGATAAAAAAACGAATTATTTAAAAAAAATTGTATTTGATTATTGTATATATTAATATTAAACAAATCAAATAATTTATATCAGTGTTTTCCTCCGTAAAGGAATCTCTTGATTCAAATTTTTTAAAATTAAAAGAAATTTTTATTGTAAGAAAGGGAAGGAAATCATGTTAAAACTAAATAAAGATTTTAAATTAAAAAGAAACTCGTTTACGCAAATTGAATTCCTGTCGCGCGACTCTTTTTAATTCATCTATTGTCCGTGCGCATAAAAATCAAATGAGACTGCACTTCGCAACGGAAATGACTTCCGCGTGTGAGATGGCTGGTATTACAACGTTGCATACCGATGAATGTTTCTCTTTGTCGGCGACAGGAGAAATTACAACTTGCCTTTGTCTATGAGCGTGCCATCCAATACGTTATACATGGCGATTGGCTTTGTCTTTCCTTACTTCTCTCATGAATCGCCCGATTTTTCGTGTCGTATTCAATGCGATTTACCCGTATTTACGATGTTGACGCTCTCGCTCATATCAGTATTATGTCGGACGATGTTAACCAGGTTCACTCGTAAAATCAAAATATGAGAGGAAGTTAGCGTTTATTAGCATACCAATTTTCATCTCGCTATCGTCGGGACGCGTTCTTGTCGCAGAGTATACGCTGGGATATCTGTTATTATCCACTTGTTTGACGGCCTAATTGCTGCCGTTTACTCAGCCTTCTCGCGAACCGATTATACAAGATTAATAATGTACAAACCGCGCTTATTCCATATTTTATTTACCGAACATTGAACCATTATTCGCGTGATAGATAGACTGTCGGAAGTAAAAGATATTCTCGCTATTTTCTTTCATCGTTTTCTCTTTAAGGCCTTACACTTTGATACTCTTTTAAAAAAAAGGCTATCTTTAGGAATTTGTTTCTATAGAGGATAAAATAAATTAAAAATCTATTCGATTTAGATTATTTCATGTTACTTCTTAAATAAAATGATATTTGATAAACATGTTCTATAAAGCGTAATTGCGAAATCTTTCTAAAAAAGGATAATTCATTTAAAGATTAAAAATAAATTAAAAATCTAAGAGATATTCATTATACATGTATTGAAATGTACAAAATATTTTTTTTAAATGGCACTGCGATCGATTCAAATAGACTGGTTTTCAGCGAGCGATTAATCAGCATACAAGATTATCACAAAACGGTTTAGTAAAAAATTTTATTTCTACATCATTTTGAAAAAAGTATTATTTTTAACCATAAAATTTTACACAAAGTGGTAACAATAGTTTTTAACTAATCGAAAAATCGCTAAGTAGAAACGCTTATTTTTTTAGATAATTATATTAAAGATAATTAATTAATAAGATTCTCTGCAACTTTTAGAAGAAAAATTGTAGAAGTTATGATGTATGTCGATTTGAAAAATGTCGTTTTGAGAAAAACTCGATGTTTAAAGTTTTTCGTAAGGACGAGCTTCAAAGAATAAACTTGTAACTCCGTAAATTTTGAATTTTCGTTTCATCTAATGGAGTTATATTTTCATATACCATATATATGAAATATCATTGAAGTGAACAAATTTTTTATTTTTTCATAATTTGAAAGAATAATCTTACTTCACGTTACTTCTTAAATGAAATGATATTTGATAAACATGTTTCATGAAGCAGTTGCTCAATCTTTCCAAAAAAGGATAATTTATAACGAAAAATCGACGATCAATTCAATTTGTGATATTATTATTCCGGTTTCAATTTGTGATTACGTTTCAAATCTGACAATAAGCAACACGCAGTTTGTATTTATAACCGAAAGGTGTATTTAGAATTTATACATACAACAATTATGATTATTATTAGGCACTATCTAATCTCGACTGTACTAACCCTTTTCTCTGGCTTATGTTTTTTAAAGAATTATCTATTTTACTTTTTGTATTACTTAATTGAATACAACGTTGAAAAAGTATAAAGTCCAGAAATTAAAATTTATAAATTATTAGCAGCCAAATGAACTTTGGAGTATCGATCTGATTAACAAAAAAAAAAATCTTGACTTCTTGACTCTCAACTACTTGAGGGAAAAAAGAGGATAATGAATTTAACATTTAAATTAAATTGGAGGAAAGACAATCGCGAAATATATAACACTGATTTGTATTATTATATTATAAGCGACATAAAGTTTTTTAGAAAAATCGATAATTCGATGAAGAGATTCTAGAAGATTTCTATCTTTATTACAGAGAAAAATGAGACGAAAGAAGAAGAGTTAGTCCCACCGGACGGAGGCTGGGGATGGTTGGTACTCCTAGCTGCCGTCATGGTCAACCTTCTTATCCCCGGCACCATCAAGTCCTTCGGGGTATTGTTCGTCGAATTCCTTGACGTATTTAATGCGTCACCAGCGGCAGCTGCGTGGATACCGTCGCTTTGTTATTTCCTATACAGTTCGCTGGGTAAGAAACGCTGCGAGAGTCGAGTATTTCGAGGTCGCGGGTTCACGTTTTTTTTTTTTTTTTTTTTTTAGACTCCTCTTCTCAGATCGAATCCCGCCGAGGGTTCTGTTTTTCCGTAACTTGTTCCAGTTTCGCGTTTACGTAATTTACGATTAAATATTTAGATACGTGTCATTATCTCTGCTTATCATGCCTTATCAAAACGTCCAAACCGTGTGCTTACGTTATTTGATTATAGTTTCATGATACTTTTATAATGAAAGGAGATAGAACTCTTGGAGTTTATCGGCAACCATTATATTAACTTTCACATTACGTCATGATGTACGCTGCGAGCAAATGTACATTACGTTCTTGCAAAGGAAAAAGGTAATTCATGCAAAATAGTAAATTCCGAGAAATATTTGCATATACTTAATTTGCTTATTGTCTGCGCGATGTTTACGCGCTTTCCCTCGGGTAGATTTATGAATCACGTTGATGCATTTCCGAGCAAACATAGAGTTGGGAATTACTTTGTTTTATCTTTACGCGTATTATTGTGTCTAACAAGAATCTAGATCACACCGACAGAATGCATTTTCTACGAAACCGATAATCGCGATAAAATTCCATTCAGAATTTGAACGATAAATACATCTGTAGAAACAGTTTCTGAACAAATATCGCTGTTGTTACTTGTATTTGTTATATTTTCACTAATATTTTATTGTTCCAGGCCCACTCTCTAGTGTACTTTCGGTCAAGTATTCCTATCGTACGGTAACTTTAATAGGGGGAACGTTCGCCGCGGCGGGGATGATGTTGAGTTATTTCGCGAACTCTGTGGCCTTTCTATGCGTTAGGTAATACATTTTTACTCTTCACATATAAAATAGAGATAAATTAGTCGGTCATTATCTTGTGCAACGAATGTCTTTGTAAAAGACCATTCCGTATTCACACGACATGTACACATCTTTGCTTAAAAAAATAGAAACTCTAGATTTCAAGAAGAAAAAACAAGATTTATTAAAGAACATAATTTTCTCGATGTATTTAGTTTTACTCTATAATGAGATAAAATTACTGTAAAACATTTTTCCAATGGAATTACAGAAAGAAAAATTGCAAAATTATAACGGCAAATTGGATGTATATTCAGATGAATCTATTCGACATTAATAAACATGAGCAACAACATGAAAAAGAAAAAGTATTCAAGTGTATGAAGAGAGTACAAAAAAGTGTAAAATTCAATGTCTTAGTTGGAATTATCTTTATTGGAATTGCGTTTTCTCGAATTCAAGATATTCGTTGCGTAACATGTTATTATTATAATTATTATACATATATTATAAATATTATAATACACGGAAACATTTCTTATGCAATGCTCTCTGTTTCCAGTTACGGTGTATTCGTAGGTACGGGTGCTGGATTAGCATTTCCTCCGACTGTATATATTGTGACATCTTATTTTGTACGGTTTCGGGGACTCGCTAACGGGCTCTGTATATCTGGCAGTGCATTAGGTTCAATATTTCTTCCGCCCGTTCTGGGATTTCTTTTACGAGAGTATGGTTACAGGTAAGTCTGCGTGCACTATTTGACAAGTAATTAAAACGGCTCTATTACCTGAATGAAATTCATACTTTCTGCATATTTTCTTTTTGAACAAATCTGTCATTGAAAATTGAAAATATTACATCAAAATTAAAACAAATATAAATTTGAAAAATAGCGGTTCTCAGACATATTGAAACGTTATAATTAGTTTTAAATTTGGCTTGTTTTATCTAAGCGCTTATCAGATGTTAAATTGTAACAATGTTTTTTTATGTATAATAATAAAGAATAACAGGAGAGAGGAGAGGATAAATATACAGGATAAATATAATCTTATATTTATCGAAAACTGATAAACGCTATGTGTAACAAATAAAATTACTGTGAAAACAATCTTATTTATAATTTTTCGATCGGTTGCCATGCCCATATAGTATATACATATACATATAGTAATTGCAGTCGTTCTACTTGGTTCTACGAGTACTGTTAACTGTTAATCCCTTTTCAGCGATAATCATAATCTGTAAAGTTCATTGAGATCTATGTGTGTTTATTTACAGAGGTGCAGTGTTAATAATGGGTGCTGTTACGCTAAATGTCTGGGCAAGCGCGCTCCTGTATCACCCGGTAGAATGGCACTTGGTGCCAGCTCGACCTCCAGACGATAGCGAGGCGCATGATAATGGAGATACTATGTCGGTGACTGTCACTAGTCGCCCTGAGCAAGCGACAGAGAAGGGCAACAGTCAGCTGGCATCGTTGAGCAACTCGACGAACGAAAAGGCTGCGCCGATCGTGCCGAAGAGCGCATCGAGCGTCGCCTTGGAATATTACAAGAACACCCCGGTGCAAAGTCGTACGCGAAAGATCAGTATGCCCACTGGACGCGAGATCAGTGGTCAGATGCACAGCACACCGACGTTGCATGCCGTGCCGGAGCGTGGCGGTGTCATGGTCGAATCCACCAAATATATTAGAACAACGAGATCACCCCTGCACTCACCCAGCACGTCGTCTTTCAATTACGTCAGTACGCCGTATCACGGTAGCACGCTCTCAGTTCTGCATCCAGAACGTGCGTCCACGTTGACGTTAAACGCAATCTCCAGCACGTTCACCAGAAAGTCGACGATGAGGGAGCAGAAGCGGCGCGAGCACCACGAGAAGGATCAACAGAACAAATTCTTCGATTTCAGCTTGCTCAAAGATCCCATCTACCTCGTCATCCTCATCTCCAATTCCACCAACGCCATCAGCTATACCAATTTCGTCATTCTGCTGCCAGCCTATGCCATTTCTCTAGGTTACAACAATTGGGACGCATCGTTGTTACTGTCGATCGTCTCCATGCTCGACTTGGTAGGCCGTATCGGTGGTTCCGCTCTCTCCGACATCAAGATCATGCCCAAGCATTGGTACTTTATCGGCGGTCTGCTCGCCTCCGGGATCTCTTTGGCCATCATGCCCACTTCCAATACGTATACCGTACTGTCCGTTTATTGCGCCTTTTTTGGTCTTGCGTCCGGCATCTACGTCGGTATCACCGCCGTTATCATGGCTGATATGCTGGGCACGGAGAAACTCACCTCGTCCTACGGCATCTCGTTGTTCGTCAACGGTGTCATTCAATTGGTGGGACCGCCAATTTGCGGTATAGTGTTCGAGCAGATCGGCAGCTACGGACCAATCTTTAGTATACTAGGCATCATTCTGGTGTTCGGCTCATCTCTTTGGATTATGGTGCCGTTCATCCGGAAAAGACAAGCAGCGTTGAAAAAGCCCGCCAGGATAGACAAAATATAGTAGACCAAATAAACAAAATAAAGTATAGACGTCTGTCTTCGTCGTTAGTATCTGAAAAATCGTAGTTTTTTCATTTTATATTTTCGAATTTAAGTTTTGGGATAATCGTGTATCGTAAACATATACATGCGAACGAAAAAAATATCCCAGGTTTTTAAATTTTAAAATATAAAATTAAATATAAAATTATAAAAAAAGAAGCGTGCGACTCGATATTTTGCGAGGACACGCACGAGCTTAATTACGCGGTCATTTAAAAGTCGTGCGAGCAGCGTATACATATTTAAGTGTGTAAAAAGAGAGAGAAAGAGAGAGTGTGAGAGTGATCGAATATTATAATTATATAATATAATATTAAACTGTGATGTTAGTACGAGTGTCATGAAGTTACATTGACGAAGTTTTCGGACCGAGCGAGTTATAATGAAAGGAAGTATCAAAATTTTCGCTTAGTCCGATGACTATACGAACTATCTACGATAATTAATTGTCGAATAACTATTGACTGTAAAAAAAATATAATTTATCGCCAAGCGGTAAATGTGGAGAAAAAAAGTTATATATTAAGCACTTTTTTGTTTGTTGTTTTGAGAAATTACTAATGCTTGTATGTAAGTAATTAATTCGTGCAAAACATTTATCTCAGAAAACGAAACAAAAACGTTTTGTTCTATATTGTCATTACATTTAGTAAATTAAGCGAAAAATAATTTATTGTAAATACTGTTACATTCAATTGCAATTTTGATTATTGTATGTACAGAGTGAAGTAATAATTCATTTAGAATGTTTTTCTTATGAAAATCAAATATCGCATGTGCATTATAACACGAAAAAATTAAAGCAAAAATTTGTTTAAAAATTAATTTATCGTTCATCTTTCCAAGTAAGTAAAGATGATTTTATTAAAATTCAATATTGTTTTAATATTAAAACGAAAAATTGAGAACAGCGCACAAAAAGTTTAGAAAAATGCATTTAAAACTAGTACTTATGACGTTGAAGTGCAAGAGGTACTTAAAATAAATAATACTTAATACAATAGAAATGTAATTTTTAGAAATAAAATTTCTTTAAGATATTCAAGAATGAAAATAATTAAAAATATCTATTATATTATTGGTTTGATTCTTTGAAAATCATACGAGAGACGAAATATTTATTTGTTTTAAGATACAAAAAAGGCTATATTCAACGGAATTGACTTCACTCTATGTTAGTAATTTAGACTCTAATTTAATCACATTTACCGCCAAATATGCGCTATTGTTTATTATATCGGCGATGAGATATCGCACAATGCAATCTTACACATCGTAGTTTATCTTTATAAAGCGAATTATTTATATAGGCATTTTGAGATAAGAATTTTTGAGGAACACATGAAACGCGTCCTACCTTGGAAGAAAATTTCTTGCCTTACATCTAAAAAAAAGTAATTGTCCTCTCTTTGAAAGTAAAATTTTTCCACTGGCACGAAGACTATAATCTAATTTTATTCGAGTACTTAGTAAGAAAAACAGCGGTCGTGACTGCTGTTAATTTCAAAACAAAAATTTGATGAGGTAATTTAGTGCATATACCAATGTCGTCTATGATAGGCCTACAATAAAATAAACCGTCACGCACTGTAGGCATAGTGTCTCCTGAAAACTTATATGTAAATGCTATTTTAATGCTAGAGTGATCGAAAGTGGATTCTACTTACAAGAAACCATTGTCTTCCTATTCTATGACTCTTGACAGTAACGATATCGTTATATTGTCACGCGCAACTTTTTTTTACCATATACAAAACTTGCACAACAATATAACAATTTTTGTCTGTTACTGTCATTAAAAGTTACAGAATAGGAGCCTTAGTCATTAGAGAAGAGAATCACTTTCGAATAGAGGCTGCCCTTTTCTTCTAAATTAAGAATAAAAAAATCGAAAGGATCCGCAAGAAGTACAAGACGTGTATGGTCGTATAAACAGAATATGCCCGGCGAAATGTCGATTTTACGCCTTTTTAGCGTCAATACCGTCTTTCGACACTAGAAAGAGATTTGACTCGAATTTTTTCAAAATCCGCCGGAAATAATGCCTTATGAGTAGATCATAAGTAGTTTGTAAAAATGTGTAATATATAAAAAAAAATATATTATGTTTATATAACTCTATACAAATACACAGAATAAAACTAATGTTTCAGAATAGAGTTTATTAACATTTTTCTTATTAACTCATTATGTATTCAAATATTATAAAAAAATTATTTAAATTTTATTCTTTTATTCACGCGTACTATAATTTGTGTATATTTGTTACTTGATATGATTAAATTATAATTTTATTTTTATTTTACAAATAAGAGTTAAAATTAATCTCAATATAAAATAGTAATGGTTAGAAATTTTTCGAAAATAACTTAATTGTTGCAATCTAGATCATGTTACGAAATAAATACAGTTGAACGTTATTCTCTATATTTCCAAAACAAATGCCAGAATTTGGCATTTAGAAATGGTTTATAAGAGAAAAGAATATTTATCATATATAAAAATATAACTAGGGCGTAGAGCTAATTTAATTTAACGAATTATTTTAATTCGTATATTAATACAACGTCAGACGTTTCGACTCCGATCGGGTCATTTTCAATGATACAATAATTTTAAAAAAATAATAAGGCTCAATATGTATAAAACAATATAAAAATATAACTAGGGCGTAGAGCCAATTTAATTTAACGAATTATTTTAATTCATATATTAATACAACGTCAGACGTTTCGACTCCGATCGAGTCATTTTCAATGATACAATAATTTTACTTAAAATTAAATTAATATTATACAGTCTTCATATTGTTGAAATTCCGTGTATAAAATTTGAACATTCGTATTTGTATGTGTTTTTATCTTTGATCCTGATAAAAAAAAAGTATAAAAATTAACATTGTTTAAAAATTCAACTACTAAATGTCTTATTAACCCTGTCCAAATTATTAAAATCTAATACAAATATAAAAGTCATATAAGGTAAATGTACCATTTCGTGGACACGACCCAATTGTTGGACAAATTGTCACAAATTTTAAATATTAAGCTTTTGATGATATGTGTTGCTAAATAAATTTTTAAGCAATTTTTTATATTATTTAGAAATTAAGTATTATATAATTTATTTATATTTAAAATGATACTTTTGTAAAAAAAATTTCGAAATAATGTACTAATGGCAACGAGTAAAACATCTCGGTATCTAAAGCAAAAGCTTTAGGAATAGAGATACTTTTCTTTAGCATATAATTGTTAAATTTTAATTTTTTATTATATGAATAATATGTACATTTAAAATATACACTGATGAGTAATTCTGATTAAAAAATTAATTAAATATATTAGAATGAATAAAATTAAAGATTTTAATGAATCTATGGCTCGTAGCCCTGTTCTCTTATTAGTTTTAAATTCATTGAGCCTTATTACAATTTAAATTTTAAATCACGCGGGCGAAATGATGCGTTTAGAATTACAATTTGATTAAGGGGACGTTATTTCAGATGATTAGGAGTTGCGTTTCAAGACCGACGATAGTTCGGCGCGCAATTTGGGGGGACTTTTCAGATAGAGTTGCGTTTTAAGACCGACGATTGTTCGGCGCGTAATGTGAGGGGGGTGAGAGGGGAATACATGTAGTACTTTAGATAAATATTGCGAAGAATATTACTACGTCGACCCGCCATCAAAGGTCTATTGATATTCGCAAATTCTCGCAAGTGCTGAGACACGCGTATATGTCTTTATATAGAATCTCGATTTAATAACTTACACCGGCGTCTAAGGTAGGCTTCCATTACAATACCTTACTGATGAGTCCATATTGGAAGCCGGGACGAAACGCCAACATTACGTGATAATCTTCGCAATATATTAGAATGAATAAAATTAAAGATTTTAATGAATCTATGGCTCGTAGCCCTGTTCTCTTATTAGTTTTTAATTAAATATAGTATCAAATTATTTATTAAAATTAATAAAAAGGAATGTCTAATAATGGGATCGTCCATAAACAAGCGCACCACTATTTTATGTTTCTACTAGTCATTGAACCGTCAAAAGAACGATACGTTGTAATGTCGTTAATTTAAGAACAAATCAACAAAGGACTTAATGAAAGCATGGTAAGTTAATTGACGTTCAATAATGACAATATAAGTCATATTTTTATACTGCTTGTCTTAAGAAAATATAATTTTAGTTGATGTATACTAATAATTTTGAATAATTTGCAAAACTTAACCTCAACATAACCTCAACATAACCTCAATTTACATTAATAAATGTAATAATCTTTATTTTCATTTCTTGAAGGCTAAAACAGTAAAAAAGAAAAATGTAACAAAAAAACGTCAAAGGTATAACCAAACTGACCTTGATAACGCCTTATCATTAATCAAAAAAGGACTTAATGAAAGCATGGTAAGTTAATTGACGTTCAATAATGACAATGGGTGCTTTCCAGCAAGGACAGAATCAGACACTGTGTAACACAGAGAATTATTTCATTCTCGTTTAACGTAGGCAAACAACAGGAATACAATGATTCACTGTGTTACACAGTGTCTACTTGTGTCGTAGCTGGAAAGCAGCTAATATAAGTCATATTTTTATACTGCTTGTCTTAAGAAAATATAATTTTAGTTGATGTATACTAATAATTTTGAATAATTTGCAAAACTTAACCTCAACATAACCTCAATTTACATTAATAAATGTAATAATCTTTATTTTCATTTCTTGAAGGCTAACACAGTAAAAAAGAAAAATGTAACAAAAAAACGTCAAAGGTATAGACAAGCTGATCTTAATAACGCCTTATCATTAATCAAAAATGTACTTAATGAAAGCATGGTAAGTTAATTGACGTTCAATAATGACAATATATAAGTTATATTTTTATACTGCTTGTCTTAAGAAAATATAATTTTAGTTGGTGTATACTAATAATTTTGAATAATTTGCAAAACTTAACCTCAACATAACCTCAATTTACATCAATAAATGTAATAATCTTTATTTTTATTTCTTGAAGGCTGAAACAGTAAAAAAGAAAAATGTAAAAAAACGTCAAAGGTATAGCCAAACTGACCTTGATAACGCTTTATCATTAATCAAAAAAGGTAGCACAAGTTTAAGGAAAGTGTCACAACAGTACAAAATTCCTAAAAGTACTTTATCTTTAAAAAACCGAGGTGATCGTGACGGGCTAATTATACGACCAGGGCCAAAACCAATTTTACCTATCGAGGATGAAAATAAAATTGTAACGTGGATTTTAGAACGTTTCGATGCAAAATGTCCTGTAACCAAAACGCAACTGTTAGACAATGTGAAACTCTATCTCGATATTAATAAAGAAGATTCTCTATTTAAAGATAATCGACCAGGAAGGCACTGGTTTGAAAGCTTTTTAAAACGTCATCCTCAAATTTCGAAACGGATGAGCAAAAAACGGGTAAGCAATGCTCGTAACAAGGCAACAGAAGGAAAAATTCGAGCTTGGTTCACTGAAATACAACATTATTTGGAGCTTAAGAATCTTATCAATGTCGATCCATCACGTGTATTTAATTGTGACGAAAGTGCTTTTTTTTTACATCCAAGTGGAGATCGTGTTCTCGCTAGAAAAGGATCAAAAATGGTGCATAAAGTCATAGATGGTAGTGATAAAGAGACTTTGACCGTTCTATATACTGTAAATGCTGCTGGAACTATTCCACCACCAATGATTGTATATTGGTACTCAAGAATACCATTTGAAGTTTCCAGCAAAATACCTAAAGGTATTCCTCATTTCTTATTATTGTAATTTACTAAATTAAATTAACTAAAATACATTTATTGTATCCTCTGCATTCAGTCTTTACTTTTCATTTATTTAAGAAAAATTTTAATCAAAACGTATTTTCGCAGAGTGGAGCTTTGGATGTACAGAGGAGGGATGGATGACATCTAAAAGCTTTTACGAATACATCACGAATGTGTTCTACCCATGGTTGTTAAAAAATAAGATCAAATTTCCGATAATTCTATACTTGGATGGACATAGCTCACATCTTACAATGCCACTATCAGAATTTTGTCGCGATAAGGGCATAGAAGTCATCGCATTACCTCCTAATGCGACTCATCTTCTTCAACCACTAGACGTCGGATTCTTTGGGCCTTTAAAGAAGAATTGGTCAAAAGCTGTAAATGATTGGAAATTCCTACATCCCAATGTTAAATTTCAAAAATCCGAATTTGCTCCTTTACTTAAAAAAACCACTGATTCCATGAATTTTCAATCTATTGCAAAGAATGCCTTCCGAGTGTGCGGTTTATTTCCATTAGATTCCAACGTTGTCCCTTACAATAAACTAGGTAAGATCAATTTTGATCAAAAGTCGAATAATGACGAAGAAGATTCCAACGTTGTCCCTTACAATAAACTAGGTAAGATCAATTTTGATCAAAAGTCGAATAATGACGAAGAAGATTCCAACGTTGTCCCTTACAATAAACTAGGTAAGATCAATTTTGATCAAAAGTCGAATAATGACGAAGAAAGTGAAAATACCGTCAGTGATGAAATAAAAGAATTTCAAAAGCATCTTGTTTTTTTCGAAAAAAATTTATCAAATGATATTCTATCTTCTTTCAAAGAATGCCAAAAATTAGGATTACATAGTTTTTCTTCTGATATTACTAACGATGGATTGTATAAATGTTGGCTCCAAATGAAACAATTAGCCGATAATTTTATTTAAGCGAATTTTTTCTCTTTTATAGAGAATTGTATTATTATATTGAAATTTTTTACGTATTAAATGTTATCATTTAGGAGATAAAACGGATTTTTACGATACTTTGACAAACAATGAGATTGTATTAGATAATTTGGAAAATGATATAACTGAATCGGTTTTGTTCGAAATTATTTTACCTTCAAACGACGAAATAAACCACTTTAACACTATTACTAATCAGGAAAATACCGAGAAAATAGAAATCCCTCCTTCTAACGAGATCTTTCCAAATTTACTCATTGAAAACACAATAAGTGAACCACCTAATATTGAAGTGTCTTCTGAAGCGACAATGTTACAAGATACGCAAAATGAGGGGAACCTTATTAACATTTATGAAGGTAAATGTTTCTGATGCAAAAATACAAATTTATATATTTCTTATATATTATTTGAAATTAATATAAAGTCCTTTTGTAATTTTTAGAAGGAAATTTACAAAAAAAAGATATTGAAAATGAAGAAACCTCAATTTTCAAAGAAATTTTTATATGGCCCATAGAATCACAGACTTCTAAAAGTACACGCAGAATAGATAAAATTCCCTCTGTTGTGACATCAGACGAATGGAATAAATATCAAAGAAATAAGGAAGAAGAAAAGTTGTTTAAGCAAAAAGAATTACAGGATAAAAGAGAAACAAGAAAGCGACTTCAGAAAGAGAAAGCTGAAGAAAAAGCCAAGAAAAAGTTTATTGCAGAAAATAAAAAGCTGATGAAAAAAGAGGCTGTTCCTATCAAAAAGAAAAGAAACAAAAATAATAATCAAATTAATTAGACTCATTAAAAAACTGTTATTACTACACATTAAAAAACTGTTATACTAAATATTATACACATAAGAATATGAAGTTTATTTTTGTTCTGTCCAATTTAAAAAACATCTTGTATATGTTACAAATAAAACTTTATATTAAACTTCACTAATTACGATTTCAATAAACTTTTTTGTACAATCTTGATTGATAAGTAAATAAAATGCGATTCTCTTCTACAATAAAAAAATTGCTTATTATTTATCCAATAATTGAGTCATACTTTTGTGGACACAGAGAACGTCACATTTTTTGTCCAATAATTAGGACATTTGAATCATATTATATTTATGACTAAATACAATTTATAATAAACGCAAATAACATATTTGATAATGGATTTAGTTTCAGAAAACATCCATTCTTACTAAGCATGTGTAATAAACTAAAATTTTAATGTTTCTAAAGTTTAAATAAATGATTTCGTCATATAATTCCTTAACTGTCCAATAACTGGTACATTTACCTTATATCTTGTCAAAAATAAAATAAAAATTTTTGTAATCTGTCCATGTGTAAATATCCTCTGCGTCAATTTATTATAAAATATATTTGGAGTAATAAAATAAGATAAGATACTTTGCAGCTGTCAAATTTGAACACGTATCATTATAAAACTAAATAGGATAATGTCGTTGGAATAGAAAGTCAAAGAATAAACTAATAAAAATAACAAGGAAAGACACATTTAAGACGAGGATAGGAAATGTATCATATTGGTGTACATTTCAGGTAATGATTCCGTGTCATTCTATCTATATCTTATCTTATTTTATTACTCCAAATATATTTTATAATAAATTGACGCAGAGGATATTTACACATGGCAAATTACAAAAATTTTTATTTTATTTTTGACAAGGTATATATGACTTTTATATTTGTATTAGATTTTAATAATTTGGACAGGGTTAATAAGACATTTAGTAGTTGAATTTTTAAACAATGTTAATTTTTATACTTTTTTTTATCAGGATCAAAGATAAAAACACATACAAATACGAATGTTCAAATTTTATACACGGAATCTATGAATTTCAACAATATGAAGATTGTATAATGTTAATTTAATTTTAAGTAAAATTATTGTATCATTGAAAATGACCCGATCGGAGTCGAAACGTCTGACGTTGTATTAATATATGAATTAAAATAATTCGTTAAATTAATTTGGCTCTACGCCCTAGTTATATTTTTATATTGTTTTATACATATTGAGCCTTATTATTTTTTAAATAATGCGTTTATAAATTACAAGTATATTAAGGGGAAGTTATTTCAGATTATTAGAGTTGCGTTTCAAGACCGAAGATAGTTCGGCGTGCAATTTGGGGGGAATTTTCAGATATAGTTGCGTTTTAAGACCGACGAATGTTCGGCGCGCAAGTTGATAAAGGAGGGGGGTGGGAGGGGAATTACATATATTACTTTAAAATAAATATTGCGAAGAATATTACTACGTCGACCCGCCATCAGAGGTCTATAGATATTCGCGAAAATTCTCGCAAGTGCTTTGATACGCGTATATCTGTATATATAGAATCTCGATTTAATAACTTAAACAAGCGTTTAAGGTAGGCTTTCACTACAATGCCTTACTGATGAGTCCAGTAGTGGAAGTTGGGACGAAACGCCATAATTATGTGATATTCTTCGCAATATATATTAGATTAATTTAAAAAGGTTTTAACGGAATTATTGGCTCTTGCCCTTACCTCCTATATTAGTTGTATTAGTTGTTTAATACATATTGAGCCTTATCTCAATCATTTATTATTTTTTATTTTTTAAATTTTTATTTATCATATATTTTACTTTATCGATATATTTATATATACATACTTGCTTGTCTGAATTATGACCTAAGTGACTATAATCTAAATGAAAGCATTTATTTTTCCTTCGAGATAGGTTCAGCAATTGCTGGAGCATCCCGGAAATTAGGAAACTGTTCCCACGGGGCGGCTAGTTCAAATTTACGAAATTCTTGCGTCAATTCTAATGGTTCAATCACTATTCTTTTATATTCGTCGTCGTAACGAACCTAAAATATAAATCATTGACTATTAGGACAATAAATATAAGAACAATACAAAATTTAATATTTTATAATTTATCATTCTTAGATATATTTGAAGACATTATTCTTTTAATAAAATTTGACAATTATAATTTAAGGCAAAAATTGTTAAATTCATTAAAATGTAAACAATTTAATACTATGTTAAAAACAATGATATACAAATGTTTGTTAAATAATTACCTCAACATAGCCACTGAGTGGAAAATCTTTTCTCAATGGATGTCCTTCAAAACCATAATCTGTAAGAATCCTACGAAGATCTGGATGATTTGAGAAGAATACACCAAACATATCCCATACCTCTCGTTCATACCAATCAGCAGCTTGGAATATACTGTAGATGGAATCAACTGGCGTCAACTCATCAGTATATGTTTTCACTCTGATACGTGAATTATATCGCAATGATAGTAGATTGTAGACAAGCTATGTAATAATCAATACAATATAATACTTTATTTATAAAATTTCATTGTCTATTTGTAACTGTATATTTAATATAAACTAATATAAAGTACTCAGGTTTCTTCACATATAAAGTAAATTTACCTCAAATCTATATTGTCTACTGGGTACATCTAGAGCAGTAATATCTGATAGATTAACAAACTGTGTATTATGATGATCTTTTAGAAATGTAAACGTTGGGATGATGCCATCAGGAGCAATTAACACTTCCAACTCGTCACCAGCAGTCAGCTGTACTTGTTGTATGTATTTAGGTAGACATTGGTTGATATAACGACCAAAGTCTATCAGGCAGTCAACGTCAACATGACTGGGTTTTCGTATCGTAGCTGTGAAAATATTTGAATAAGCTAATAATTTTGTTAAATACTTTGCATATATATAGATATTTCAGAATTATTTTTTTGCTAACAAAAATAAAAAATCAATAATCTCTATCAAATGTAGAAAAATTGTAATAGCTTATTTTTGAATATTAAGTTAAATAAATAAATTGTACATACGACGAGATTCAGCTTTCTCGGTCTTCTCGCTGATAGTCGTAGTATTGTATCTTATCAAGGATGGAGAAATGCCACCATAACCTGTCAAATACGAAAACGTATGTTATTACATAATTCAATACAAAAATTATTCCTATAATTAACACTCCATTACATTTTGGCGTAGCAAATGGTAAACTTCGCGATAATCTCCAACAGTTTTTCAATATCGATGTCATTTTCCAAAAGAATATCTTAAATACGATTACGAATACACACTAACGTTATATGTGTACATGCTGCACTTTCATAACCGCCAATGACCAATCGGACCAACAGCAACTACATTGACGAATTAACTAACACCGACATTACCGACACTTATACTAATTAACACACACATATCCAACAATAATACAATACTTTTTTTTAAATAATAAATAAGATTAATATAACTATTTTGTATAAAATTAGCGTTTAAGTTTTTATTTTTTAATGTTTCTATTCAAATTTATTCTATTATGTTGTTTTACATATTTTTAGTAATAAATATAGGAATTATCTTATTTATAATAAAAATCATATCTTCCTACATTAATTTACATCAATTTTTTTACTTTTTACTAAGTCTAGATATATATACAGTAAAAAAAGCATCAAATATCGACATTTTTAATATTGTTTATATTTAATGTATACAACAAATTTAATACTCACTTTGTAACATAATTCCTTATTGTACTACTGTTACTACATATGTCGATTCATAAAATTATATTTGTTTATTATATAAAATTATATTTGTTTAAAAACTTTATATTTTAATTTTACAATACAAGTAAATCATTTGCGTAATCGAAGTGAACTCCTTGTTGGAGTTTCCCGTAACGATTTATTCATTCTAGTTCGTTTTGGAGACGGCGATATGTTAACATTACTAAGCATTTTTGCGTCTTCCTTTGTATGTTCTCTTCTTTTACCTATAAGAAAGTAAAATAAATTTGTATTATTATTATTCTCTATTACTTCTGATATTTTGCACCCAAACAAATAATGAATACATTATCCCCATTGTCAATCAGATCAGTTCTTGTAAAGTGTTCAATATAATATATATGTTCAATATAACATATATATTATATTAAAATATAACAAAATTACATATAATTGTAATTAATAGAAACTGAGAGTTACAACTTTATGTAATAATTTATAATAATTTCAAAAATGTTTCATACATTGTTTGATATTAACTTATATATGATATGAATTAAAAATTATTTTTACTCAATATCTATCATATGTGTAATTTACATATTATATTATTCTTTTACTATTTAGAATTTACTATTTGGAAAAATTCTAGAATGTTATAATATATAAATAATAAATGTGAAAAAATGGGCTTAGGAGAAATCAGCGTGGAATAAAGTGCACAAGTATATATTGTAAGACAACTTTAATTATATATTGTTAATCATCCGACATAAAAAAACCATACGTTTCGACTCAAGTTCAAGCCATTTTCAGCGCAAAAAGAATGGTGAGCTGCTGCTATTACCAGGGATTTTATTTGATGTATTGTTGCATCTTTGTTATCTTAAGGACTGATTGTTCCATCTTTCAGTAAACTTTACCTGTTAGGTGAATCTGGCAATCCGCGCACATGATTGGGTAATCTTGCTACTTATCTAACAAGTAAACTTTACCAAAAAGATGAAACAATCAGCTCTAAGTCTATTTTGTTATAGTATCGGAGGAACCAAGATATTAAACACATCCTTGTTATACTCAAACCAGTTCCCAGATCAGATGGGAAGGATTGTATATCTCTTAAACTCCATTACTGCAGTAATTTGGTTATTAACAACAAATTTTAATCTCAATATAAAACCGTCAAAGTGATAAAAATTCACTTTTAAATAGTATACGTTAACACAATGTGTCCAACATAATATTTTTATGTCGAATTATCATATTATGTTAACGTACTCTATTTAAAAGTAAATTTGTATTACTTTGACAGTCTAGGAACTGGTTTGAGTACAGCAAGAATGTGTTTAATATTTTAATTCTCCTAAGCCTTGATTCCTCCTAAGCCCATTTTTTCATTGTATTAATTGTTGATTATAGAGTCAGTTTTAATTGATTATAATAAACAAATTACATATATAATAGATATTAAGTAAAAATAATTTTTAACATACATATAGTGAATATGTAAGAATATCTTAAATGTAATTTTTATTTAAGATATTCTTACACATACACACACACGCACACGCACACACACAAATGTAAATAAAAATTTCTTATGTCTACACATATTCAAACAAATACTACTATTCATTCTAAAAGCCAACTATAAATACCAAAAATTATTCATTCTATTAATTACTTAATTACAATAAATTTCAATTCAATTTAAGTTAAAAAACCAATACCGTGTTTGACAGATATCGAGGTAACTGAGTCTCTACTGACATCAGAATTATCTTCACCACTATCCTTAATTGATTTTGCATGAGAAATATTTTCTTTATTGGTTGATTTTTCTGAATTATTTTTTGCTGTGAAATAAGTATTAAATTTTTTTTTTAGATATCAGTGTGTACATTTTGAATACACATATATACAATTATTACACAAACGTTTATTGAGATATTTAACTCTATGATCTAAATCATCTCTATTGTGTATTCCTATTTAATGTAATATTGAGTCATACATATATTCTTTTAACATACAATGTATAAAAAAAACGAGATTAATTTTAAACTTACATTTTATAATGGGTATATTATCTATATCTTCTTCAGAGTCATCGGAGCTATCTTCGTCTTCATCGCTCGTACTTTTACATCTGCTTCGACGAATATTTTTCTTGTTCCTTGGCACACCAGATGGTGGTGGCATTAAACGACTGTCTGTTATCTCGTCATCTGTCATTTCGTTATCTTTAGCCTCCACAAGTTCCTGTATTTTCTCTTCCAATTCTACACAAACTGCTTTCGCATCCGCCTTTTTCTTTGTTTGCTCGATTATACTTCGTAAAGCCGTTAATACTGGTTTATAATGAATTTTCTCTTTTAATAATGGTAAACTTTCGATCAGACGTCGTATACCTTCAAGAAAGATAAAACATGATTATTTTCTTTTGATAAATTGTGTTATTAAACATAATTATCTCACTTACTCTTTCCACTGAATTGTAAAAGCGAAAGGCAATAAGAAAGATCACGCCACTGTCTCTCTGTGGCAGCTAATTTAAATCTAGCACAAATCTTGTCAATTATTGTATCGATTTGCTTCTCCTTCTGCATTAGGCCAAGAATATACCTGTAAATCAAAATAAGTAATAATAAGAAGGCTCAATATATATAAAACAATTTAAAAATATAAATAGGACACAGAGCCAAATTAATTTAACGAATTATTTAATTCATATATTAATACAAAGGCAGACGTTTCGACTTCGATCGGGTCATTTTCAATGATACAATTATTGTACTTAAAATTAAATTAACTTTCTTTCTATATAATCTTCCTATTGTTGAAATCGTAGAAACAATGCGTTAAGTTTGAAAATTCATATTGTTTGTGTCTTATTATTGATCCTAATAAAAAGTATATAAGTAAAAATTAACATAGTTTAAATTTCAAATACAAATATAAAAGTCTTATTTACCTTGTCAACAATAAAATAAAAAATATGATATGTCCATGTGTAAAATTCTTCTAAGTCTAAAAAAGAGGAAAACAATAACAAGACGAATTTAAGACGAGGATAGGGAATGTATCATATTGGTGTACATTTCGGGCAATGACTCTGTGTCATTTTGTCTGTTTATACCGCGCGCGCGCGCACGTGTGTCTGTTTTTTAATATGAACCATCTCAAGTCAGATATTAATTTTTTTTTGTAAGAAGGTTCTATATCTAAGATTTCGACCTTATCCCACTTAAAATTATGATTTAATTTTAATCTATGTTCGGTTATTACAGAAGGGGATTTTGATGTTTTATTAATATCTTTTGAGACATGTTCTTGTAATCTAGTTTTTAATTGTCTCTTAGTTTGCCCAACATAACTAGCATCGCAAATCAATACTATTTTTTATAAAACTTCGAGCTTCTTGTGTGGAATTATTATCTAATAATATTGTGTAAATACTAAATATAAATAGTGATAAATAATATAACGGACTATTAATTGAAGAAACTATAATTCTCATAGAATAGTTAACCTTGTGGATCTTAGTTAACCCATATGCTCTTAATATCTGTATTAATATCTGAGAGCATTAATTCTACCTTGTTTCTGTAATCAACTTTATTTAGAACGACTGTAACGTTACCCTTGTCTGCTCTGGAAAAAAATACTTCAGGAATTTCAGGATGATCTTTAGAAAACTTTTTTGTAGATTTTATCCACTCAAAAATCATTTTACTATTTGAATCAATTCTTGGGAACTCATTATGAAATCTTTCTAATATTGGAACAGCGTTATTTCTGACAAAATTAATTATATTGTTAGGACGGTTTGTTAATGTTATTCTCAATATTTTTAACAAACTCTATAAATGCGTATTCTAGATTATTTTTATTTATGGGAAGACCAAACCTTTCTCCTAACTGTAATAAATATTGAACTTCTACCGGTACGTCTATATTACTCAAATTAATAAACCATTTATTATTTGTTGAATTTAATGGAAAAGAATCCCCAAATTTGTCCGCCGAAATATGTATCTTTTCCAAAGAGCGACAAGTATCATTATCAATAACTTCTTTAATAATATTATTTCCTGATTCGTTATTAGTACATACATAGGAAATAGGCTTAATGTGAGATTTCTTAATTATTGAATCTTTCTTTTTTAACCAATACATTTTTCTATCTTAATTTTTACTTATATACTTTTTATTAGAATCAATAATAAGACACAAACAATATAAATTTTCAAACTTAACGCATTGTTTCTACGATTTCAACAATAGGAAGATTGTATAGAAAGAATGTTAATTTAATTTTAAGTACAATAATTGTATCATTGAAAATGACCCGATCGGAGTCGAAACGTCTGCCTTTGTATTAATATATGAATTAAATATCTGTAAATTATAACAATATTTATAAACCGTTTAGATTTCTTGCTGCTATATATACTTTAGTATATATATATATATAAAATTAAATATAATACTTACTTAATGGTTTCCTGGAAATGTTTCTCCTCGAGATCCAACTGAGGATCTGCTAAGCGTGATAATATATCAGGCACTATATTGTATAGACCATTGCCTTTTTGAGCAAGTTGACTGAAGAATTCTTTCGTATCCCGACGTATCTGTTCATCTTCATCAATGACACATAGAGCTAATTCCGAAACTTGTCCCTTTACGCGTATCATTTCTCTCATTATCAAGTTCGATAACATACGAACGCATGTTCTACGTACGTTTACATCCTCATCTCGAAGTCTATAAAGACAAATATTGACATAATAATATCATCTTACTCTCTCAAATTTTTTGCTGTTTTATACGAAATAAAACAAACTATTGTATAAACAAAAGCTATAAAAAAATTAATAATTTTTAAAAGTATTTTTTTAATGACGCACGCACGTACGCACGCACACAATTTGATCATTAATATAAACAAAATTTTTATTTTAAATGCTAAAAATTGGTGTACAAAAACCAACTTACCTGCCATAGATGTGTTTCGACCATGGTTCCACTTGATTGGGAAATTTAGTAGCAAGATCACTTAATCCGATCAGCATATTCGATCGAATCCCGGGATATGGCGATCGTTCCAATATGGTGATTAGGAGTCTCAAATATTGTTCGCAAAATTCAGAACTGACTGTCATCATTTTGCTGAGCGCGTATGAACCTGCTGCTTGCACATTCTCGTTGTTATATTTATCAGGATATTGGCACACATCCAATACTAGTGGACTGTAAGTAATTGTGCATATATTAATTTTAATATCTAATAATCGAATGTCATTCTTGCAATTCTCAATACGTACACAAATTTGGCGAGCAAGCCATCCCCAGTAACGATTTCATGTTCGAGTGCATCATTCACAAATTCCGCCTCAGCATCATCTACTGCACCCTCTAATGCTTCTTCTCCGTTATCCTCACCAATTATCGAGCCTTCTTTATTTCGAAAGACTCGTTGCGACGAATTCGACAAAATTGACATGTTCAACGACTTAGATCTTATATCAGGTGTCGAATTTTTCGTTATTCGTTTCTTTTTTTTACCCTGCATTTCTCGTAGCGTATTTCTACGCTTCAGTTCCTTATAAATGGATACATCCAGGTGAACTAACTGTTTGATGGCAACGTGTCCGATTACGTAAAGTAATTTAGAGAGAACAGTACTCGATATATCGGATATTTCATTTGTTTCTTTATTCATAAATTGACCCTTTTCGATGATACTCAATAATAATTCCTTCATCAACTTATCCGGTTGATTCGCCAACTGCAAAGTAAAACTTTCTCAGCGTGATACTCTAAATACATTAGTAAAATGGTAGTGTTTTGGCACTAAAAACATGCGTATTTAATTAACGTACAATAATTCTACTTACATGATATATAGCATTAATTGCATCCGTCGCGAAAGAAATGTAAGCATTTTCTTCTGTACTAGTAAAAAAATCTATTAATAACGTCAGGATCTCTTTAAACATGTCATGATTATTAGGATACCTATGTGATAAAATATGTTTTTTATTAACAATTTCTTAAAAGCTTCAAATTATTTTTATCTTTAGAGGCTTACCTCAAAGGTGGCTTTTCAACATCATTGCTATTTTGTTTAATTTTTAACAACATTCTGCAAGTATCTCGTGCTAAAAGAAGGTCATCTTTTGCGCGTGAACCTAATCCTATCTTCATTAACACATCCAGATTATCAGACGCTATATTAGATTTTGCCTGAGCTATCATCGTTATTACCATTAACGCGGTTCTGCTATCTATTGGTGAAGTATCTGGATATTTCATAGAGAATTTTTCCCATAATACCTACATGTACAGTATTCATTAGATTACATTGTCACTTCGTCTTCAAAATACTCAAAATATTTATAACTTAACGTTAAACAAAATTCAATTTAGTATTAAATATTTAAATATATTATGTAAAAGAGTAATCGATGCATAATCGACAGGTTTGATCTCAAATTTTATTTTATTCAAGGGAATCCATTTTAAATTCAATGCAGTCTATTTTCCTTCGAAATTACTAATAATACAAAAAAATGTTTCAAATGAAGGTAGAACAGTTTCAAGAGGGATATATTTTGGTCACGATAAAAAGCTCATCTAAAAAAAAATCGTGACTAAATAAACCCCACTTAAAACTCCACTTTTATCTAAAACATATCTTAAAATTATTAATAATTTTGAGGAAAATTGTTGATTAAAATGGACTATCCTGAGTATATTTCGGTTTTATATAAAATTGATTGAAAAGTTTAAACATTATGTGGAGGAAGGAATCTAAAATGAATAGAATGGATAATTATCTTTGATATCCATATTTCAATTATTAAATATACTTACTTGTAGCAATTCACTGTTTAAATCTCCGTTTTCGTACCACGTCACAATCAGTAGAGTCAAAGCCACACTTTGTCCAGGCTTTAATTCCTTCATCAATTCGATCAGACGATTCGCACGAGCAACGGCTATTTGACGGGTTGATCGTTTATCATTATTCATATCAAGGTAGATCTCTTTGTACACTACGGCCACATTATTACGCACAGACTGATCGCGATGGAATACTTGAAATAGAGCCTCACGCATAGAGTTGGCCGCACCGGTTACTCCGAATTGAAAAGCAGTTCCCAAAAATGTGCATGATTCAACGGCGTCTCCAGCACATGTAGAAAATAACAATTTTTCTGCCATTGGTATTGCCTTTTCCAACTCTGTTGCAAATTTCAGACAATTCTGCAGCAAAAAAATATATATAACACGTACAAATATACAATAAAACGGTTCAAAAGGATCGCAATGTTCAATTTTATATGTCTCATACTTTTAAATAATTTATAACGCGCTTTCGTAATCTTAATTCTTCTTTATTGTTGTTGTCTTGTTCTGAATTTTGCGCGTCGTTATTAGCATTTTCATCATTTGACGATTTATTTTCTGACTCTATGAAAATCTTCAATAAAAAAGAAAGTAAAAATTCCTCTTTCGCTGCAGTAGAAAAATTTTCCATTCCAGAAACTTGTTCTAATGTCATACATGTATTCCACAGATATGTTACCGCTTCAGTGACTTGTCGGTTTAATAATAATTGTCTCACATGCTCGAACGCATGATTTGGATCGATATCCATCTGTTTTACATCTACAAAAAATTCATACAATTAATCTTGTAAAGTATTTTGCAAGCAAATTAATAAATAAGCAATTAAATAATGTATTGACAAGAAATATAATATAAATTTATAATACGCACTATCTGTATGTTCCTTATTAGTGTTCAGAATATTCTTTAT
Source organism: Cyphomyrmex costatus (assembly GCF_001594065.2). Lineage (NCBI taxonomy): Eukaryota > Metazoa > Arthropoda > Insecta > Hymenoptera > Formicidae > Cyphomyrmex > Cyphomyrmex costatus. Next base: position 672,700 of record NW_017276028.1, read on the forward strand.
TGCTGCCTTTATATCTGATTGTAAAACGGTCCAAAGCTCGAATCTTTGTTTGTTACCACGTCCACTAGTACTCACGATATTGGTTTGTAATTCTTGTAATTTTGTCATCTCTTTATCGAGTGAATTTGAGAGTTCAACGCAATTTAACTGCACAGGTATACAGGTTAGTTTAATCATTAAAAAAAATAGTTAATTTACATATTTACATACCTTGCCTGCAAAAGGATTACTTTGCAACAGAGTACGCAGCAATTGAAGAGCCTGTTTGCGAACATTTGCGCTCTTATCTTCTAATCGTAATGCGGTGCTGGCTAAAAGCTTCCCATGTCTTGCTAATGGCACAGCGCCTTCACAACATAAATGTTGCCAAATCTGAAGCACTTTTGATCTCACATAAGCATTGCAATCTAACATATGCTCTTCCAAATTATCCAGACATTCGTCACGTTGGTCTTTCTGTTCACCTGTTAGATCCTCACCAGTCAGTGCTTTTTGCACCACAGCACCCAAGATTCCAATTACACAGTTTCTCATTGTATAAAACTATTAAAAGAATTCAATAAAGTTTCAATAAGCACATAATTTAATATTTTACTGTATAAACAATAAAGGCCTAAAAATAAAGATGGCCATAACAGAGTCACATTTATAGGCTGATCAAAACATTGTGTATTGACTTATGACTATGACTCATGTTTCACAACTCAGTTATAGTCATTTTTATGCTAAAACATTGTGTATTGACTTATGACTATGACTCATGTTTCACAACTCAGTTATAGTCATTTTTATGCTAAAACTCTAAAGAATTAAGAATTGTACTGTAAAGCTACATGAAATTGACCATTTACAGTCAAATATAAGGAGAATAATTAATTTCATTCTACTTATATTCCATTATGAGTATTGTAACTGATCAATTTCTTATAGCTCATAGCATAAAAATTAACAGCTTAGTCAGTGTAAATGATCTTTTATTCAATCAGTAGCATGAGAATTATAATGAAAACATACCTCACTTGACAAATAATCTGTGATATCATCAAGGATTGGAATTATGAGATTAGGCTGCGAAATTGCAATATTCTCCAGAAACATAGATGTGTTGCGGTTATCTGTCTCATTAATTTCGCTTTGGCCTATCTCATTCATCACTTCTTTTATCAAACCATTGCAGCTGCATTCAGTAACCATATGTACTACGCCAGTGGCTATTGGTACTGCCAGTGAGTCATACAATCTTACTAACTGTAACATTACGCACATAAGTATGTTTTGTATAAATATAAATTACAAATATTTATTCAGATAAGTACCTGAACAATTCTCACAACACAAGTTATTCCATGATTGTACTTTTTAATCAAAGTTCCTAGAATCTGTAACAAAAAATATATAGCCATTGAATATAAGATACAATACAATGTAAGATTCATATATAAAAGTACTATTGACAATACTTATAATACTTAAAATAAGTAATTAATTGACCAGCATTAGTATTACATTTATATAAAGGACATGCAAACATAAATAGTAATACCTCAAATATAGTTTCTCTTATGTATTTTTGCTTTGCATCCCTACTCTGTTCTAATATCTTATAACATATCTGTGCTAAAGTCCTGCAAATATTATAATTATAACACATTATTTTAGAATTAACTTGAAATAAACTTAATAACTTAGCACTGTATAATTTACATGACAAATGAATTATCAACAATAGGTGGTCTCCACATTTTATGCAATGGGATCTGTAGCCACCGAAACAGAAGTTCCAATGCTTTCTGCCTAGATTGCTCCCATTCCTCTTCGATATCCGACTTCGTGGCTTTCTTACGCTATAAAGAAACATTCATATTTTTATCCATATAACTTTAACATATTCTGTCAGTTTCATACCTTTCCAATATTGCTCTCATTTATATTCCTTATATGTTCCTCTATATGACAAATAAACCAGGAAAATAAATATGCCAACATATTGTTAATGCATAAATATATTTCCCTGTCTTCTTCCTCTGTAATATCTTTGTCATGATCAAATATTTTTTCCAGATCATCCACAAGTATCTCTACAGCTGAAAATCACATATGTTTAAATCTATGTAAAATAATTATTCTATTTTGATCAATCATATAATGATATCTATCCATAAAAACACAATGTCACTATCTTTAATATAAAAATAAAACATCTTCCAAAGAATATTACCCTTGTGAATTCTAGTGAAATAACGTAGACAGATCTGAGGTTCCACTTTACTGCCATGAATAATGACAGAAAAAAATATATCAAAATGATTCAAAATAAAATGTGCACCATTTGCTTGCAATACTGATCGTGTAGCTGTAATACAAATTAAAGTAGGTTTTAAACTAACTTAATACAATTATTATTCTAATTATTTATACATACCAATAACATACAATGATATATTTACAATAATTTATTAATTATGATAAATTTAATATAATATTAAATTTAATACCATCTAAAGCTTGTGATAGCGCTCGCAAAGGAGTAATCTCTTCAACAAAATATTGCCCAGCATGTGACGTTAAAAGCTCGTCTTTTACTAAAGGAATCACAAATTTTTTCACCATTTTCACGTAATGTCGAAACAATCAACAAAAAGCACTGTTAATAAGCTTCTTTATACCGCTCTATAATATTTTTGTCAAATATCTAAAAATTATATTTTTTCTAATTTGTTATTTATACACTCCACTCCAACTAAACATTTTCTTTGATTCTCTTTTTGAATTAACTTTTGAAATTTCTAAATCGAAACAAAACTTAAGCGATTTTAAACAAAGCTAACCAACGCCACTAACGGAAAATAGCGTTTGTATTTCACAGAACGCGACAACGTTGCCACCACTGGCCTGGTTTACATCGTGCACTTGATACGCGTACTAACTGGTTACTTTCTATTAAATTATCTTAATTTCAGCGATATATGTAAATGTATACACAATAAACGTATTTAGTTAAACATTTTGATGCGTATTGTATCAATTTTATACATCATTCTTTAAATACATTGCTGAAATTAAGATAATTTAATAGAAAGTAACTAGTTAGTACGCGTATCAAGTGCACGATGTAAACCAGGTCAATGGGCGCGTTCAGCGGACTCAACAGTTGAGTGAACGCTCGCTATTATTGGTGCATTCTTCTAGATTAAAAATTCTGATTGGATGATCTAAAAGAATACACCAATAATAGCGAGCGCTCACTCAACTGTTGAGTCCGCTGAACGCGACCATTGGCTGCGTTCAGCAGAGAAAGCAGCTTTGCTTGTTGCAAAATTCTTTAATATGATTGGTCTTGCTCTTACTTCCTCATAAGATCTAAATGTATAAGGTTGCGCACAATAGGAGAAATATTAGGAACAGATATTAAATATAAGAATTTTAATCTATCAGAACTGTGTACTGTGGAATGTGCGCTTTCTGACATGTTAAAATTCTTATATTTAATAACTGTTCCTAATATTTCTCCTATTGTGCGTAGACCCTAAGCCAATCATATTCAAGAATTTTACAACAGTTGCAAAGCTGCTTTCTCTGCTGAACGCAGCCATTGCTCGTTGATTGACCAATTAAAAAATGGCTACGTTCAGCAGACTCAACAGTTGAGTGAGCGCTCTTTGTTATTGGTGTATTCTTCTAGATTTAAAATTTGATTGAATAATCTAGAAGAATACACCAATAATAGCGAGCACTCACTCAACTGTTGAGTCCGCTGAACGCGACCAATCGTTTATTAGTCAGCCATTTTTAATACCAATGAATGAATGTCATGATTGGTTGACAGTCACGCCAATCAGGACGCGGAACATCGGTTCTGATATCTAGGGGCCGGTATTCATAGTCAGTTCTTATTAATCTTATGGCGAATTCGATTGGGATGCACCAGTGCAGGGTGATTGCACCAGTTCATCTTTTTTCCCTTTCCCTTCTCCTGAAGAGAAAAGGAAAACAAATGAACTCAGGTGCACTCAGTGCGCACTAGTGCGCACTAGTGCATCCAATCGAATTCGCCAT
>NW_017276028.1:676974-690169 GCF_001594065.2 Cyphomyrmex costatus
GTACACACCTTTTTTAAATAAATTTTACAAATGTTAAGTGTTTGTACTTTTGTCACTGATTTCCTAACCTTACTTTAATTTTATTTGAAAAAGATTTAATAGAATTAAGAAAGAGAGAATATTAAATATAGAAATTATTTAACGTATAAACAAAAAGAACGAAGACAATATAAAAGTTAATGTTTAAAATTTAATAACAAAGTCAAAAATTAAATCATAAATGTCAAAAAACAGCTATTATAACAAAGTTATTTAAAGATAAAGATGTATATAACTGACGATATACTTGACATGTTTTTTTTTTATTTAACGTATATTATTTATATTGATGTAAAAAGCACAATTTTAATATTTCTATAATATTTATCATTACATACTATTTACATTCCAAGTAAATGCAGTAATTGAAATTTCAATACGAGCGGGAATCGTTAGGAAATGGCGGACCAATCAAAAGTGGCCCCCTGATGGCCAGTCTCTGTTAGAGGGTCTCTATCTGTGGGTGTTTTCCAACAACGTACACAGATGACACAGTGTAACACTGTGTCTTACACAAAGTGTTCCAACTGTAACACAGTGTTACACTGCTCGACACTGTAAAAAGCTAAGTACGAACGTGTAGAGTATGCCAATGTTACCAATTAGAGCTCTATCGTTCCAACAAGTCTTTACACAGTGGAGCACAGTGTAACGTTTCTGTGTCCTAGCTGGAAAACAGCCTGTAATGTCTTAAGACGCGAATGCAGGTATGCAAGTAAACAACGGAAAATGTAGAAGAAAAGCAAATAATTTTTCTGAACGTCTCGTTCCTATTTTATATACAGCAGAAAGCATTTATTTTCCTTCAATCAAAAAATTTTTTTAATTAAAAATAGTCATTTTGAATAGGGAAAGTGAAAATGCGTATGTGTGTTGCGTGTAAATATAAGAAAATACATCCGACGGACAATATATCTGTTTATTCGTAAGTAGTAAATAATATTTGTAATTATTGGTTTTATCGAAAGTAATATATATATATATATATATATACGTATATATATATATCATAGTTCTAATTTTATCACGTGTTGCCTAAAAGATTTCCAAAGAATGAACAAATACGTCAGTTATGGATTGCAGCCATAGGACAAGAGAATTATAAACTAAGAAAATCACATGTTTTGTGTAGCCAGCATTTCGAAAATAATTGCTTTTTCTATTCCATGAGAGGAAAAACGAAGAAATATATCAAGCCAGATGCAATACCAACAATTTTTGATTCTTATCATTTGAGGTATACATTTATATTACATTGCTATTCAAAAGATTATATATGTCACTGAACAAGCTGCTGGCATTATTTATAATTGTGTTATAGAGAAAAAATATCAAACATTAACAAAAATATTGAGGAAATACAAATTGTAACGAAAGTGACCTCGAACACTGTTGACGATAGAGATGTAAAACAAAGCATTATTATAAAACATGAAAATATAAATAATGACAATGTAAATAAAATGCCGAGTATTTCAAACACTGATGACAGTATAGAAAATAATCAATCCCATATGGAAATCATCCAAAATGATTCTGACGTTGATAATTGTAATGAAAGGTATGAAAAATATCTATGCATGATGTCCCCATGAAGAATTTTTCATACATGAATATATATAATATATATAAATGTATACAAATATATATATGTACAAAATATGTCCATACCTTTTTTCTTTTGAAAATTACTATTTGGTACAAGAAAAATAATACTTATCATTCATAAGAAAATAAAAAATAATTGAAATAATAAAATTTTTGCACTGTTTCTTGTACAAAGAGTCACAAAGAAAATTATCCTTTCAATTATATCTTGTTTTTTTATAAATATAAGTATTATTTTTCTTGTACCAAATGGTAATTTAAAAAAAAAAAAGTGTATGATAATATAATATGGACATAATTCATACAAAATGTATGTTTATTTATAATTGTGTTATAGAGAAAAAATATCAAACATTAACAAAAATATTGAGGAAATACAAATTGTAACGAAAGTGACATCAAACATTGTTGACGATAGAGATGTAAAACAAAACATTATTATAAAACGTGAAAATATAAATAATGACAATGTAAATAAAACGCCGAATATTTCAAACACTGATGACAGTATGGAAAATAATCAATCCCATATGGAAATCGTCCAAAATTATTCTGACGTTGATAGTTGTAATGAAAGGTATGAAAAATATCTATGCATGATGTCCCCATAAAAAATTTTTCATACATGAATATGTATAGATAATATATATATAAATGTATACAAACATATATAAGTATGTACGAAGTATGTCCATACATCCTTTTTTCTTTTGAAAATTACTATTTGGTACAAGAAAAATAATACTTACATTCATAAGAAAATAAAAAAATAATTGAAATAATAAAATTTTCGCATTGTTTCTTGTACAAAGAGTTACAAAGAAAATTATCCTTTCAATTATATCTTGTTTTTTCACAAATATAAGTATTATTTTTCTTGTACCAAATGGTAATTGAAAAAAAAAAAGTATGTATAATATAATATGGACATAATTCATACAAAATTATATGTTTATATATATTTATATATATTCATGTATGAAAAGTTTTTTATCGGAGTTGTGCATTGAAATTGTACCTATTAATTGTCAGAAACATGTCTATTATTTCAGAGATCCGCAAATGAATGCTGGACTTTCAGAATCATCACACAAAAACTGTCAATGGATACGATATTTTGGAGATTGCTCCGAAAAAGATTTGGAATCTCCTTATAAAGCAAAACGCGTTTGGCAAATAGTCACAAACACAGTCAACCATCAAAGACGTAAAATATTAAAATTGCACCAACAAATTCGACGACAGAACAGGAAGATCACGAAGATGCAATCCTTGATTGTCGAATTAAAGAAAAAACAGATAATATCCAATCAAGCTAAAAATATTATATCTGTAAGGAATTAAGTAATTGAATACTTGATATACTGAAAAAAAGAACTATACCTAAGTAATTTTTACTTTATTCAAGTAATTCAAGCAAATTCGGAAATGTTAAAATGAATTTATTTCTATCCATTTCAAATTATTTTCGTTTGCTGAGTTTGCAATTGTCCTATAATTGCAGCTATTGAAAATCTTATTTAAAAACTACGACTGAAACTGTAATGCATTATACGATTTTGTATACAGAATACTAATAATCTTTATGTGCGTATAATTTACGCATTTTCCTTTCTAAAATGGTTTTGGCTTCTGTGATTGTTATAATATAGGCTTCTGTTCCTGAGCAATGTAGAGCACTTTGGCAGCGTCAGTTCGGTACAGTAGCAAAGAGTGCGTATCCAGATTCCCTTAGAACATTTGTAATGACATATTTCTATTCGAGTGCAGCATACGATTACGTTCGGAAAACCTTTATGAAATCCTTACCACATCCATTAACAATCAGACGGTGGTATCAACATATCACTGGATCGTCTGGCTTTACTGAAGAAGCTATCACCGCATTGAAGGAGAAAATAAAAACAGCTTCGTCTGAAGGCAAATGTTTGTTTTATCTTGTTGCAGACGAGATTAGTTTAAGAAAGTGTGTTGAATTAGATGATGATCAATATATAGGTATGATGGATATTGGAATCATATAGAGCCAAACGACGTATTGCCTGAAGCCAAACATGCACTCGTTTTTTTAGTAACATGCATAAATATGCATTTTAAAATTTCAATTGCATACTTTCTCATCAGTGGATTGTCTGGTAAAGAACGAGCTAATCTGCTCAAACAGTCTTTAATGATACTGCAATCAGCGTCCGGTGTCAAAGCGCTGTTGCCCGTATGAGGATCCGGGCTTACTGTTCACAACATAGAGGAAATAAAGAACAAGGTACAAAGTTATTGTGCGTATTTGGAAATGTTACATGATGAAAAAGGCCCAATTCTTCAATTTCAAAAGAAAATATGATTTCTTGGTATGATTGTTTGCATGAAAAACGTAATAAGTTTTACAAAAGCTCTTTTCGCAACCAAAAAGATAAATTTTCTGATAATATATATAAACTCTCGCAAGATTATCTTGAGACATTTTTTAGCGTTATCAGACGTCGTGGAGAATAATTACCATGCGCTTTATTGGCCACTTGGAAGAAATTTACGTTAACTTTTCAGGTGAATTATCTTATAGTCATTTTACCGCGTACCGCGCTCCATGTAATCGCACTCTGATCAGTATTATGGGCCTTCTACAATAAGCCATAAGTCATAAATCGGAAGTAAGAAACTAAAAATTGACGACTGTGATTGGTCCATTTCTAGCTTATGACTTATGATTTGTGACTTACGGCTTATTGTAGAAGGCCCATTACGTTTATGGCCTTACGTTTTTCTATGTGTCATGGGCTTTACAGGGGGTCAATCACGTACCTTTTCCCCTAGGGCGGAAACGTGAAAAGTGAAAATTTTTTGCATGTATGTGTGTATATGTTCATATATACATTCATAAAAGTTTTCACTTTTCACGTTTTCGCCCTATAGAAAAAGTTACGTGATTGACCCTCTGATCGTGTACAGGGCAGCGATCATGTAATTTCCAGTGGAACTTTTCACTTTTCACTTTTCACTTAGTGATTTCACGCGAACTTTTCCACGAATATAGTGCGATTATATAACTAATGAGCGGAAAGTGAAATTACCAAAAATGAGAGATAACCTTATTTACCTTGTAAATCACTGATAGATAGTAAATAAAACAAATAAACAAATAAAGCAATAACAATGAATGTTACAAGTAAACAAAAGGAAATGTATATATTATGATGAATAACGTGATAATAGTGAAATGTAAATGTTTACCATTTATACTTATAAAAATCTATATAATCTTAGAAATATCATTAATAAAAAAAAAAGATTGTTTTAAAGAATTGTTTTAAAGACAATCAAAATAATGTCAATTTGACGTCATATTGATATTATTTTGATTGTTTTGTTCTCCTTGGATGATAACTTTAGAAACTAGAAACGTTTCTTGCATCTCAATGTTCTAGTTACTTCGAGTCACTAAACTTTCACCTTCCCGCTATCACATTTGATGGCGGAAAAATTCACGTGAAAAGTTTCACGTTTCAACGTTTCGCCGAGTTCTATGATCATAAGTTCACGTGAAATCTTTCACTTTTCGCCTTTCCGCTCTAGGGGAAAAGTTACATGATCGCTGCCCAGAGGTCTTTACACCATAGGCGCATTAATACATGGGGCACAATGGTGCACACTAGAGTCCCTAGAAGTAAGAGTTGCGTCAATCTTCTAGTTGGATTAAAAATGGCGTACTTTTACTGCATATAGCACATGCCGCATGCATACGTAGTACACGGACTAAACATACGTACAAGAATATAATAACGGTAGGTATATTTATAAGTGTCAACGTTTTAATTAGTATTAATAAATTCCAAATATTAGCGAATAAGGAAGTATATGTAATTAAGAATTAAATTGTTAAAATTTTACAAAGTAATAAAAAATGAGGATGTATAAGAATAAAGCTAGTGTTATAACCTCAATTCCATAAAAAAAAAGCGTTATTTTTTAGAAAATAACTGACTGTTGCTTTGTTTATGAAAATGTTTATGAAAATTTTAATAATTAATATATCTATTATTTTAATAAAATATTGTACTTTGTGTGTCTTATTTTTATTTCATTTCTTGTTTCATGTATAAACATATTGTATTTTTATTATATATTTTTCATGTGTATGTGTGTTGTGTGTGTATGTGTGTGTGTGTGTGTGTGTGTGTGTGTGTGTGTGTGTGTGTGTGTGTGTGTGTGTGTGTGTGTGTGTGTGTGTGTAGTGTGTATTCCTTAATAATCTATCCAATAATTTATTAATAATTCTTAACTTCTAATTATATTCATAATCCTGTTCTCAGTGAAAGAATTCATTTTACGTCGCGCAAGTGTGTGCAGGTTTCCTTCCACATATTCAGTCATCACTGATTGGTTCCGCCATTATTCATCCAGCCAATCAAAAACAGTACACGATTGATGCACTCTTACTTCTAGGGACTCTAGTGCACACTTGCACAGTGGCTGCCGCCGCGGCCCTATTCGCCGTGATACATGAATTGAGGTTAGGCGCCAGCCTTTACGTGTTGCGTATTTGTAACTATCAAGAATTTTGTACGAATTACGAAGTGCACACGTGCAGAAGTGTTATCTAGTAACATTATACTTAATAATTCTAAGTCACTTTAAGCAATATTCAATATTAATTTTTTAAAAGTAGACAAGTTTTATGTGGTATCCCATTATACCCCGCATAAATGACAGTGAGATTTATGACACTCTCACAAAACAATAATTTCGTCCTGTTAACTTATACTTTTGCAGTAAAACTTAGGTTTTTCTTATAGTAAAGACTCCAAAGAATATTTTAATATATAAAAAAGTTGATTTATTTATTTGTAATATATTTAAAATTTGAAAAAACTTAACTATAACCATTATACCTCGGGTTCCCCTAAACATTATAATAATTTTACAATAATATCGTTACTTTAATAATAATGTGTATAATTAATCAAATAATATATGATAATATCTGATAATACACTAAGTACTCAACAAAATTAAAGAATCACTTGTTCCACTCTGCAAAAATAGGCAAACTTTGAGATAGAATAACTTCGTCAAAAACCATCGTATCGAAATGTTTAAAAAAGCATTTTAAAGCTTGAAATCTCTACTTTTCAGACCTGTACTTCAAAAAACGATCTTACTGATATTTTGTGAAGTTGCACAATCATAAATAAAAGAGTGTCAAACCTAAACATTTTTTTACAAAATTTGCCAAGTTCCACGGAGCCAAGTAAAAATTGTGCACAAATGCGGTTTACAGCTTTCGAAAGAGTAAATCTTTACCTTTAATTTATTTTTTTGCTGAGCTCTGTACGATTTTTTTTCACCGAGTTATTCAACGTTGAAGCAAACATGATCCTTTTTCCTTATATTAAATGACTCTAATTTTGTTGAGAAACAGCAGGCAAATTTCAAGATACAATTACTTCGTCAAAAACCATCGTATCGAAATGTTTAAAAAAGCATTTTAAAGCTTGAAATCTCTACTTTTCAGACCTGTACTTCAAAAAACGGTCTTACTGATATTTCGTAAAGTTACATAAACATAAATAAAAGTGCGTCAAACTTGAAAATTTTATACGAAATTTGAGAAGTTCTACGGAGTCAAGTAAAAATTGTGCACAAATGCGGTTTACAGCTTTTGAAAGAGTGAATCTTCACCTTCAATTTGCTTTTTTGTTGAGCTCTGTACGATTTTTTTTCACCGAGTTATTCAACGTTGAAATAAAAAGGCCATTTTTACTTAAACGTTAAATAACTCGGTGAAAAAAAATCGTACAGAGCTCAGCAAAAAAACACATTGAAGGTAAAGATTTACTTTTTCGAAAGCTGTAAACCGCATTTATACATAATTTTTACTTGGCTCTGTGGAACTTGGTAAATTTTGTAAAAATTTTTTAGGTTTGACACACTTTTATTTATAATGGTGCAACTTCACGAAATATCAGTAAGACCGTTTTTTGAAGTACAGGTCTGAAAAGTAGAGATTTCAAGCTTTAAAATGCTTTTTTAAACATCTCGATACGATGATTTTTGACGAAGTTATTCTATCTCAAAGTTTGCCTATTTTTGCAGGGTGGAACAAGTGATCCTTTAATTTTGTGTTGAGTAGTGTAGTTGTTATTTTTATTTGTATATTATTAAAATAGATAATTATAAATACAGAAAATAATTAAAATCTTTTTTCAGAAATGTTTTCAACTATGGTTTATAATAAAACAGAAAAAGAAGATGAATTCACAGAAAAAACAAATAGGTATATTTAAAAACTGTTTTATATTTTTTCATATAACAATATTCTGTAAAGTTATGATATATATATTCTTTTATTGCAGAAATACATGTACAGAGACAACTAATGTTGAAGTAATTCAAATGCAAGAAGAGACTAGGTAATTTATATTAATAGAGAACATTTTCATTTTTAATAAAAATATATAATTTTTTATGATATTTTCTCTGTCTCTCAGTAATGCCAACACTTCAGAAGTAATTCTGCCAATCACTATCTATGACATAGAGGCTGGAAAAATTGAACCGTAAATATTCATTTAATAATTTATTTGTATAGTAAAGCATACATTTTTATTTATAATAAAATTTTCTTAGAAACATTTACTTATTACTAGAATGTGTAATTCAAAAATTAATCTATTATATTTATATTTTTTAACTTTATGTTTTAATATTATTTAAATTTATTTCTTGTTAGTATATATAGAATTTATTAGATTGTTTATCATATTCCAAAAAAAACTGTATGAGTTTATTGAATTTGTATCATATTACAGAAGTACATCCAGGAGTCAAAATGTAATTGATAAATCGACGGGTAATAGCCCAAGGAAAAGAAAATTGCATTTGAAGATCAAAAGATTACAGGCGCAAAATAAAACGCTACGTGAAAGTATTAGAAGTCGTCTAATACGACTTCGTTTAGAAAAAAAGAAGAAGAAGGTAACACTTAAAGAAGAGAATGAATTCGAGCAATTGAAAAAATTAGGCCATAAATTATTGTCCGAAAATTTTAATAAAATTTTAATGGCACAAGTTAACGCACAGCTTAAAAATATACGTGGTAGAAGATATGACCTCGAATTAAAAAAATTTGCATTATCAATATATTTTTTAAGTCCACGAACTTATCGAGAATTGCAACAATCTATTGCATTGCCTTCTGTACGTTCTTTACATTTATTTGCAGAAAGATGGAATATCTTACCGGGTATAAATAATAAAATTTTTGAAGTATTAAAATTAAAATTAAATTCATTACCATTGATAGAACGTCATTGTATATTATGTGCAGATGAAATGAGTTTAAAAAGTCACTTGTTTTATAATATATCAAGAGATGAAATTATTGGATTCGAGGATACTGGTAATAAAAAATCATCTATACCTGCAAAAAGTGCTTTGGTTATAATGGCACGTAGCATTGCAGGCGAATGGAAACTGCCCGTTTACTTTTGTTTTGTAGAAACTACGTGTCATAGCAATGAATTAAAAAATATTTTATTTGATATTATAATTAAGTTAAGAAGTTGTGGTGCTTCGGTGCATGCATTAATAACAAATATGGGTTCTAATTTTATACAACTATCTCGTAATTTAGGAATCTCAACAGAAAATTCTATCTTTTCAGTTAACGAAGAAAATGTAGTTTACATTTTTGATACTCCACACTTAATTAAAGCAACTCGAAATAATTTACTAAAACACAATTTTAAAATTAATAATAAAATAGCTTCTTGGGATCACATTGTACAGTTTTATCGACGAGACAGGACACAATGGATAAAAGCAGCTCCTCAATTATCAATGGATCATATAGAGCCAAATAATTTTTCAAAAATGAAAGTAAAGTATGCTATACAAATATTTAGTAATCGTGTAGCTGCAGGAATGTGTACGCAAATGTCTTCTGGTTTTCTTCCAACTGAAGCAGTTGGAACTATAGATTTAATAGATCATTTTGATAAATTATTTGATATTTTAAATTCATCAACTTTAAATAATTATAAAGAATATGGAAAAGCTTTTACCGGAAATGACAAACAAATGCAGTTCTTGGAAGAAATGTTATATTTTATAAAATGTATTAAAGTTGTAGACAAAAATAGTAATAATAAATATGTAAAAGTTAAATGCTTTGATTGCTGGCAAATAACAATCAATAGTATTATTCAGCTGTGGACAATATTAAAAAATTATCATTTTCAGTATCTCAAAACACGTAGATTAAATCAAGATTGCATCGAAAATTTCTTTGACTCTGTTCGGAAACAAGGTGATAATTGCTTTAATCCGACACCTATACAATTTACACGTGCTTTTAAAAAATTATTCAGTACGAAATTTTTAGAACAATCGAAAAATCAAAATTGTGCTCCTGATAATGATGAAATACTAAATCTTATTGGACCGTCTAGTATTAAAGAGTCCACAACTTCGGAATTTGTTCCATCATTAACGCTTAAAGTTTTAAAAATTCCAACTCATGATTACCAAATAATGACTCTGCCAGAAGAAAATGCGCTTAAGTATGTATGCGGCTATTTAATTAAAAAGTGTACAGCAATACATACATGTGATATATGTACAAAATATGTAAATGAAAATGAGGCTGTATTAGGTGAAACTACATTATATTGTTCTTTTCGAGCTTGTGAAAACGAAGAAGGAAATTTGTTTAGAAATTTTCATATACCTAGTAATGACTTTTATAATTATATTCAAAAATTAGAAGAAATATTTGTAAAAAATTTTGAAAAAAATTGCTTTCAGAAAAATATTGGTAATTACTTATTACAGTTGGCACAAAATATAACTTTTGAACCACCATGTCCAAATTTCCCAACTTCTTATTTAATAAAATTGTTTCTTCGTATGCGTATATATTATACAATAAAACAACATAATAAATCATGTAAAAAAATTTTAAAAAAGAATAGGAAAATGTTAAATATTTTGCATTTATAAATTTCCCTTTTTAATTTCATTTTATTCCTTTTTTTATGCATACAGTCTTATATTTTTATAATCTTTATATTATATCTTGTTACCGGGTGGGGTAATAACTTTGTCCACCTTGAATATCTCCGCTATTTTTAGAGATATGAAAATATTGTTATTACAAAAGTTGTAGGGCATCAAGAGAACTCTAACATATGTTAGTCATAATTTTTTTAGATGGAGGCGCTTCGGAGATTTCAAGGTCAACTTCATTTTTTTAAATGGAATTATATGAATTTTTTTTCACTATATGATTCCTCTAATTATTCTGTACATAAAAGTATTAAGGTAGAGATATAAAAAAAACCAATAGTTTACGAGATATTTTACACATTCTTTTGGTGCATATTGACATAAAATGTTTAGTAACTCATTAACTATTGACTTTTTGATAATCGTAATGCTTTTGTAAACAGTATAATGAGATGAATCAATTGGTGTGAAGAAAACGCATAGTTGCTATAAAAAAATATGTATGCAAAATGGATAATTTAGAAATAAGCAACTATGTGTTTCCTTCACACCAATTGATTCATCTCATTATACTGTTTACAAAAGCATTAAGGTACGATTATCAAAAAGTCAATAGTTAACGAGTTACTAAACATTTTATGTCAATATGCATCAAAAGAATGTGTAAAATATCTCGTAAACTATTGATTTTTTTATATCTCTACTTTAATACTTTTATGTACAGAATAATTAGAGGAATCATATAGTGTAAAAAATTCATATAAATCCATTTAAAAAATGGAAGTTGACCTTGAAATCTCTGAAGCGCCTCCACCTAAAAAAATTATGACTAGCATATGTTATAGTTCTCTTCATGCCCTACAACTTTTGTAATAACAATATTTTTATATCTTTAAATTTTTAGATTGAGAGCGGAGATATTCAAGGTGGACAAAGTTATAGCCCCACCTGGTACCTATATGAATATTTGAATTATTATAATTACGATTTTATTAATTTTTATTAATATTTTTGGTTCCATTTATTTTATATTTCAATTATGTGTGCTTTTCATTGCTGTTATTCTTTTTTAATCTTGTATGCTCATTTTACATTTTTGTTTACTTTAATATTTTATTATATAATTCAATAATGAGTTAATTATTTTGTAATTTAACAGGTCTTTCTTGTGTAATATTTTATTCTTAAATAACGAGCCTTACATATAATTTTCTCAATTGCGTCATTAGCTTCTATGCACATTAATTGAGCCTTTGTGTTATTTATTTGATAAGTGATGTGTACAATAATTGATGTGTAATATTAATATATCTAATTGTATGTTGCGCGTATATGTGTGTTATTTTATGTGTGTACTTGCATGTATAAATATGTATTATGAAGATTTTTAATTAATTAATTCTTTTATTTTAATAAGTTTCAAGGATGAATAATTGGGAGCCTCAAACTTTTGGACAATGGAATACTGCGTTTAATATTATTTTATTACTTATATTTTATGCATTTGTGTGAAAGTTATATTTTATATATAAAATTTTTTCTCATATTTTTATTAGGTTTTTCTTTCTCTGATTTATGTCGAGGTGGATCGAGTAGCTGAGATACAAATCAATGAAAGAACTATCCAATAAAAATGGATTTTCTATTTTCTTCTCTTTTTTTGGTTTATATTGAGGTGGATCGAATAGCTGAAATACGGATTAAAGGAGACAGAAGAAAAGAAGATCATGATAATGTACGTGTATGCATAATGAATATTATCTTTATTTCTTATTATGTATATACGATTATAAAAATAAAATATTATTTTAGTTTAAAAATGAATACCTATATTCTATTTATTTCTAACATTTTAATATTTTTTATAGGAATAAGAAGTATATTTTTGTACATATAGACATATATATGTAATAATATTTTAAAAAATTGACAATGAAATAAAAAGGCAATTAAGAGTCAATATTATATGTGTGATCTAATAAACCATTTACTAATATATTATAAATTAAAATAAACTAAAATTCACATTATAAATGCGCACGCAATCAAAAGTCAAAATCATAATGTTTCGGCTGCATATTCGAGCCATCCTCAGATGTACATACAAATATTAATTCACGCAGTAAAATATCTTTAGTTAACGCAGTAAAAAATTAACAAGAATATATCGATAATAGAGTGTTCTAAAACATTGAGTATTTCCACAGAGAGAACAAATTAGCTCATCAAGCGATTGGATGATCGTTTGTGTTGTATCCCTGTGGTTCTAATGAGGACACAAAATTACAATGGTACTCTGGAATTACAAGCAATTATTTTTCATTGCACGGGCTAGTGTAAATTAAATAAATTTCAAATCAAATCTCAATAACCAACTTTTATATTTTGTGCACTAAGAATAACAAATTGCAGAAATTTTTTAGAAAACTGTAATATGCAAATTGTAATCTGTTTTACTTGTATGTATGTATGTTCATTTTGAATTTGCACCTTGAATGATCTATTAGTTACTTTTCGTGGTACATATTCAACATAGAAAATATAC
>NW_017276028.1:690322-691304 GCF_001594065.2 Cyphomyrmex costatus
AAAAAATGAAGGACTGAGTACCAGTTATGTAATTAACTCTTTAAATTTAATTCTGTAAAGGATTAAACGTTCTTTACCACTTTCATTTTTAAAAAATTAAGTTATTTAAAACAGATGTTTTAATAAAAATGATAATTTTTATTTTAAATAAGTTTTCAAAGCTTATTTAATGTTTTTTATACCAGTCAACAGTCGGGAGTATTTAAAATAATTTTATTATTTAAAATATATATTTCAAATATGTATATATGTATTTAATATGTATTAAATATGTGGTGAGGGGTACAGCGGAAAGCGGAGGCGATTCGAAAATCGGCCGAAAGTTACGTACACTTTTTGTATATTCACTTTGTACTAGCAACTTTGATTAATAATCAGTTACTTTTCGTGATAATACATATATTATTACAATTTGACTCGTGATAGTACTGCGATAGTTTTAAATATACGTCATATCGGTCAGCAGTCGGTAGTATTTAAAATAATAGTTTTATTTAATATGTATGTTAAAAAGTTATACCGAAATACGGCGCAAAAGAAGGGTGGTGAGGGTGGGAGGAGGGGGAGGGGAAGGGGCGAGTGGAGGAGGTCCGGTGGGCCGAAGATGGTAGAGGCGCGAGTGAAAGGTGAGAGAGGATGTTAAATAGTTGTAATAACGAAAGATAGTGAAATACGACGGAAGAGAGTGGCGTTGGATGTGGGTGGTAGGGGGAGGAGGAGGGGTGAGTGGAGGAGGTCCTGTGGGCCGAAGATGGTGGAGGTGCGAGTGAAAGGTGAGAGATGATGTTAAAAAGTTGTAATAACGAAAAAGTTTGAAATGCGGCGAAAGAGAGAGGCCGTGGGGGTGGGTGGTGGTGGAGGGAGAAGGGCGGGTGGAGGAGGTCCGGTAGGTCGAAGATGGTGAAGGTGCGAGTGAAAGATAAGAGAGGAAGTTAAAAAGTTGTAATAACGAAAAAGAGTGAATTACGATGAAAGAGAGGGA
>NW_017276028.1:691482-708873 GCF_001594065.2 Cyphomyrmex costatus
ATGGTGGAGGTGCGAGTGAAAGGTGAGAGAGGATGTTGAAAAGTTTAAAAATACGGACAGAGAAGGAGAAGAAGGAGACGTTTCTTAATTTTTCATTAAAATCACCACTTTTCGACCGCTTATATTTCCAGAACGGCTTGACCGATTTAAAATTTTTTTGGCTCAAATTACTCGTGGCGATGCCGCCTTACAGGATATATAACGTTCGATTCAAAATTTTTTTATATTTTAGTAACTACTAACATAACTATGCACCTCCCAAAAATGGACTTTAGTGGCTCGGGATAAGAGATTTGTAGCGTTTCGCAGTTTTTGAACATGGCCGGAGACACTACCGCGTCTCCTGATGTGACAAGCAATTGTCCCTCTGACAAAAAACTCACCTCCGAGTAATCCATGTCGTTAACACAGTCATTTACTAATCAATTCGGTGACGATAAAAATCATTATTTTGTTAATACATTGCAAATGCAAGTCGTCCGAAATATAAAACTTTTATAACCGTCAAACCAACTCGACCTACGAAACTATAATGTTTAAGATTTTGGTAATGCAAAGTCATATCTTGTTTATAATAGCAATATATAGTATGCTTCATGTAGTGGCCACAATTCAAAAACATTTGAAACAATAATAAGATAAATTATCAAAAAATATTAAAATTTTAACAATTCCTGCAGGAACAACTGGGATGATTCAACCTCTCGACCTCTTTGGTTTCAGAATTTGGAAAAATTTTATTAAATATTTTTCTGATTTAATTGTTTTGTAAATATAATTACGACATAACTTTACATTTACGAAACAACGTTATCAAATTGCAATCGCTTATTCATAATCAGTTATCCTTTCCGCTATTTATGAATCTATTTAAGTATTCATGGTACAAAAGTGGATACTTACAAGAGAAACCACTTCATTTTGATAATCCAGTAGATTATTCTTTTAAAAATTGTGAAGCTATCTGCGAATTATTATGTAATAATATAGCAGTCATAAAGTGCGCTTGGTGTGCAAAATCTTTGTGCATACAAGATTTCATTAATTGCATATCATTTCTGCAAAGAGTATATGTAGCGTAGAAATGAAAAAATGAACATAGAGGTGGGAATAACACGTAATTGTTGAAAAAATTAAGAAAAAATCTAAATAATATAAAACCATAAAAACATGGAAAAATTATAAAAAATTATAAAAAACAAAATGGGAATAGACTCTCGTCACCTCCTCGTCGGTTATTCCTGGGTTCGGCAAAGAGCGGAAGAAAATAGTTCGAATTCATTGCAGAAATCCGCCATTGTCTGGTTTCGGAAATTTAACAAAGTCACTGTTACTATTAATGTTATCATTATTATTATCATTATATACATTATTATTGTTATTATTATGATATTATTATTGTAAAAAGCTCTGATTATAATAGCTAGTACGATATTGATGCGTATTGGACTGCATTCGTTGAACGGTGTATCTTGAGCCCCCAACGCGATACGAATACGTATAGAGCGTATATAATGAGACGTTTTTGTTCATATCTCAAAAATGGTTTTTCGGAACGTGATTTAAATATACACCGTTGTTTTCAGCGTAAAATGCTTTTTAATTTTTGTCAAATAAAAAATTAAAAAATTTTTGAAAATAAGAATGGAGGGTGGAAGGTGTACAATAAATAAATATTAAAAAAAATTTTTCTTATTTCAGTTGTAAAGTACTCTTGCAACCATTCAATTCTCATTGTAGAATTTTTTTCTACCTCTTATAGTTTTGAAGATATTAGGTTCGAAAGAGAAAAACCGATTTTTTTCAAAGAGGTGTTTCACCCCTTACATCTACACCATTGCCGATATAAAAAAATACGTGTTTATTATTTTTGTCTACTGTACAAATGTATCAAGTTTCATTAAATTCGGCGAGTCACGGAAAGGTAACTTTACTTGTGAGTGTTGTCGCGTGCTGTTATCATATGTAGAAGTGTCAATAAAGTATCAATTTGTCAAATTGTTTCGTTTATGCATGTTATTTTCATTAATATTTTATATTCATATTTTGTATTCATTTTATATTTTATATTTAATATATTTAATTTTCCATGCATCATATGTTTTAATTTCCAATTAATAATTTGTACACTTAAGATACGCGCGTCTCCGCTTGGGTAACAACTGATTGGTCGAAACTTTAAGCCACACATTCAATGCCTCCATTATGCGCAATGGTTCACCTTGGATATTGTCCACCATGCACATTCCTGGATCCAAGAACTCGAATCGAGCTCTAGGGCCGGTATTCATAGTCAGTTCTTATATTCAAGACCGTCTTAAGTTCAGTCTTGAAGAGTTACGAACCAATCGGAGGGTCGCTTTAGCACCTTAAGACATTACTTAAGACAGTCTTCAAATAAGAACTGACTATGAATACCGGCCTAGCACCGTGGACACATGGTCGAAGTAACAAGGTTTGCTATTGCGCAGCCTTTATATCTAGCCAATAGCAAGCAAGACTGAATTCCGCCATTTTGCGCGGCATATGTGAAATATATTTAAAAATGATTTTGTGTGCAGAAAGAAATAACAATAAACAGATGTTAAATAAAATACTAAGATAGATATTAAAATGAACATAAAATACACAACAATATGTAAAATACTAAAATAAATATTAATTAATAATAACATATAATATCATAATATAATAACATAATTAATAACAACAACAACATGTAAAATACACAACAACACGTAAAATACTAAAATAAATATTAATTAATAATAACATATAATATCATAATATAATAACATAATTAATAACAACAACAACATGTAAAATACACAACAACACGTAAAATACTAAAATAAATATTAATTAATAATAATATATATACCTAATATAATAATATAACATAATTAATAATAATATTAAATAATAATAGTTAATAATAAAAATAATAGTTAATTATTGCGCTTATTAATTTTACGATTTTTTTTTTTCAGCGCGGTTGGTCTGTCATTCGCAGCACCTATTGCTCGGAAGTATGAAAACATATTTTCTAACACTTCTTGATTTAATCGATTTGTTGTAATATATGACATTTCGAAATGTGGCGTATGAAATATTTCTAATAAATCCGAAGAAAGACGTTGTAATGAGCAAGTGCTTAGAATGAATCCTTTTTGAAAAGGGAGCATTATTTTTTGTTCTCCGACCGTCATAGTTTGCATTGTCGATTTTACTTTAGAAAGGATCTCATTTTGTTTGTCAATGTCAACTCCATAACCATTCAATCCCGCATGATGTCCATATTTGCATGTACTATTAAAAACGTCAAACCATGCGTTAAATAAATTTAAAAATTCTGCCGTTTCAGCCCATTGTGGACAGTTTTCCATGTATCCGCGTTCACCACACCATTCAATAGCAGCTGCATTTGTTGCAGAAATCAGCTGTGTTGCAAGTTTAACATTTTGGCGCAGTGGACCTTGAACATTTAAGTGGATTTCGCTTAATTTATGGGCAATCTTTAAATCATCGGAATTTAGTTTTAATAATCTTAGTAATGGCGCTTTTGTGATGAACTTATTATTTATATGAAGTCCAGAATCCAAAAAGTGATTACGAAGTAATTTAAATAAATGGGGAGGATCAGCGAAAACGTGCACATTTACTTCTTCGTTGCATGGATGTTTGAAGTACGTTCTTTGTCCATCATTTATTCCTACTCCTAACTGATTCCACAAACTCTGATTGCTCTGCCTCATGTCACTGGTCATTGCGTAAACAGTGTAACCAATTTCAAATAATTGTATCAATATATCGTACAATATTTCTTTAGTAATATCCGTATCATAGGCATAATAAATTGGCTGCTTCCACTTTTTGAATATTCCATGAGCTACAACGACTTGGTACTTTTTGTGCTGTCCAATAGCTCTCTCTTCTTTTTTTTCCACCTCGACCTGATTGGATAGAAAAATTTCATCGAAACATATCACAGTAGTCCTTTCCATATCTGACATACTCGTGCCTTTGGCGTTCATTATTAACAATATGTCTTTCAGAAGACCTTCATCCATATTAAATGTCGCTACCCATTTTCGTAGCGTTGAAATAGCCGGCAAAGGGAATCGTTTTGTTTTTCTTAAATATTGATACGCCTTAGGACTAATGCTCTTTAAGGAAATCGCAGATGCGATGTCTTCAGAAGACCATCGGGTCTTTCTCTGTGCTGGATGCAAAATCAGTTGTATTTGTCCGGGTGTAAAGAATGGAGTTAACATTTCTCGAAATTTTCGTTCTAATTTTTTCTTATGTAGTTTACTCTGCAGTGTTAGCCGTTGTTCAAGTTCTTTTTTATGGCGTTTGTCTCTTAAAGCTAATTGACATTCCAGGGATTGCACTTTCTTCAGCAATTCTGCATTTTTTTCCTTCATTGTCTGAATTTCCTTGTCATGGTCTTGATTGGTTGACGTCTTTTTAAAAGTGTTCTCTGAAACCACGAAATGTACACACATATATTAATAATATGAAACGTGCCATGAAGATACGATTATTTTTATTTTTTTAATGCATACTATGCTAATAATATTTTATTTCAATTTTCGTAAAAATTTGAGAAATGACTTTTTTGCGTAGTATGGCAGAACTGTTAATAAGTACCAGAGTTTGTAGCTGTGACAGGGTTTGATACACCACTCGCAACACTCGATAAATTTTCTTGCGTGCAGCTTAATGATGGGACGATTGTATCACTGTGTGTAGTATAATCCCACTGTACAGCAACAGACATAAGAGTTTCTATTTCTGAAATTCCAACATGTCAGTTTTTATCTTTTTCTTTAATTTTTACAATCAACATCTCATGTACCTGTATTATCGTTCGTAATTTCCGGAACTGCATCCGATTTTAATCTGATTCGGACGTTTCCATTTACTCCGACAAGATCTTTTAGCCAATTGCGATCTTCGTATTGGGAAGAATGAAAGTGTTCCGAACATACACGACCTGAATTAACAAAAAAACAATTACTGAATAAATACACTCTTCTAACACTACATAAAATGAAAATAGGAAAATATACTCACCATTTTTAGGGTTCACATTTTCTTTGCATACAGCTCTCCATTTTTCAATCATTTCCGGAGCTTTCGGAAAAGAAAAGAAACTCAATTTTCGTTTCTTCGTGGATGTATTTTTACAATTCTTTATTGCACACGATGGCATCTTCGGAGTATTATATCTCTGGGAGTCGCAGTCTCTTACAACTTAAAAAATACACAACCGTATATGTACACACCATGCACACACTCATGCGTCATCGTTGTGTGATGCAAAATGGCGGAATTCAGTCCTGCGCAGAACCGGACGAATATTTGTCATGGATACGAGCAGCCTTGAGTTTGTTTTTTGTTCCTGCACTGTCTGAACTAGTACACACGGTGCAATAAGTTGAAGTGAAACAAATATACGCTTGTTTCATTTTAACTTATTGCACCGTGCGGCCAGACAGTGCAGGAATAAAAAACAGATGATCCACGGTGCTAGAGCTCGATTCGACCATGCGTGGACACAGGAATTAAAAGGAAATTTAAAATGCTACTTATTCCATATCATAGCGTCGAGAATTCGAGATAGCGTGCTCGCAGTAACATTTCGGATCCTAACATAGGGTTTATTTCCGTTTTACACTGTCATTTTATCCTTTTATTTAATATTTGATGAACAACAAGGATTAAATGATACATCATGCTCATCATACAGAAATTGGAACGCATCCATTAGTTACCAGCAAGTTGTTATCACTATTTAAAGTTTATTGTGAAGACATCAATCAGCATCAATTTGCTATCAGATGTGGATTGACAACAACTTGATTGGTACGATCTGGTAACAATAAATTTCATGATTTGCTGTTTGGGAGGAAACCACTTTGAAGAAGAGGCTAGACTGAAATTGGATAAATATTCAAATTGTTGTAGGCATAATCCAATTTCTCTTTCATTGATCTATGTAGACTATATATAGGTATGTGTATTATGTATTTATGTGTGTACAAATATAAATTTCACTTAATTATAAAAACTTATATTACATAGCTTATTGCAAAACTAATATTTTAATTTAATTATAATTATTTTAAAGCTGTCAACAATTGAGGTTCAAGAAAAACAATGCACAACGGAAATTAATAAGTACATTGAAACTTTACACTTATGAAGCCAAGGTTATATGGATATACACCAACATTATCTAAAAATCCAAAGAATTTTTTTGGTAGCATATTCTGGTAAGATTTTTAAAATCTAATGTTATATGTATCATATTTGATATGCCTTTAAAAGAACATTCAAAATTAGCAAAGGATTAGTAAGCATAATTTTATCTTTTATTTAACAATAAATAAGAGATGTGTTATTAAGATATAAGATCATCAATCATATATTAATTGAATATTTTTATTAATTTAATATTTTGTTTTTTTAATGTTTAAAAACGGTTACAGGAATGTGACAAAGTCAATATTAGTTAGATTGAAAAAAATGTCAACTAAACATTAAATATCAATAATAAATATTACTCACAGGTAAAATAACATGAATTTAAAATTATGTTTGTATCATTTATATTTTTATCTTTTAAGATTTATTTATTGCTTACTTGCAGATATGTTATATAATAAAACTATGGATATCCCAACTATAAAGAAAAAAAGCAATAAAAAATCAATGAAACATATCAATCAGGAAGAATCAGAAAGTAAATTTATTAGCAATGAATGTTATATATCGGATTATGTTACAAAGGAGGCAACAAAGTTATCTAGCACTGTAGCTCAATCAGTGGCAACACAAATTAATTGCAAAATTTGTAAACATTTGTTATTTGATACTAATAAGTCAATTACCAAAAATAATTCAATTGAGGAGTCAGTTAGAAAACAAGGAAAGGAGAAAAAAGGAGAATGCGAAAAAAAAGTTGGAAAAAATGAGGAAAAAAGAAAATGTAACTGTAACATGTCTGTAGCATCCAATGATGTAGTTAAAATTTGTTACATTGCAGAAACAATAATAAGAGGACATCTAAAAATATTAAAAGTACAATATCCAATAAAAAAACTCATTAAAGTCGCTTTTACTTATGTAACATCAGATATATTCGATAATGTATTACATATGTTGACACAAAAACCATTACAGGATCATAGGACAAACTTAATAAATCTTATTTTAGATATATATTTCCGTTTAAGAGTGCAAAAAATATGTGATTCGGGAATTAGAACGTAATAAGCGTATTCTCTTTAGGTATTAATAAATACAAAAATTGTATCTTTTTAATTTTATTTTCCTTAATTTTATTGCTTAAATTTTATATACCGTTATTTGCCTTATATATTTTTGATTTGATTTTTTGCTAAGTATAATCGAATAGGATAGTTTAAAATTATTTTATAAATGAATTCTGAATGTTTTAAATACAAATAGTCACACACATGTTACTTGAATAAAATAAAACTATATAAAGCAATACATTTTTATATACATATATATGTACATTCTGTTTTTATTGCTATTTATGTGGCAAACTGTATACATAAGATGTACACTAGATTAAAATAACTCATTTCATTTTTCCAATTCATTGTATTTTCTTTAATTTTATTCTTGTACTTTCTTGATCCTAAATCATCTTGTATGTAGCACTCAACTATTACAAAATTGATAATAAAAAATCATTTTCTTGTTGTAAGATAGAATGAGATAATTGTTCCTGCTATAAAATAGCTGTAATCCCAACATTTCTCAGTTGCAAACTGCCGACTATTGATTTTTATTTTTAAGATTTGCAATAAGATATTTTAAATAATTATTGTGAAAAATTATTGCAATTATTGTCAAAATAAAAATTATTAGAAAATAAACAATTGAAATATACGTACAATATGTATTAAAAAAATAAATAAATATATAAATATATGTACCATGGCTGAAGACTATATTAACTAATAAAAAAATAAGTTATTGGCAAGTCTGAAGACATAATAGCTGAAGAGAAAAATGGAATGCAGTTAATGGACAAGAATGACAACTTATATTGAATAGTATACATAAAAATAAATTGCTGAGTAATATGAGACATTATGAAAAAAATAATAAAACAGAAAAGAAGCTTGAAGAGAGTGATTTAAGATTTATATAATATGAATAAAAGATACAAGAAAAATTATATGTGAATCAAAAACAGATTAAACTACTTATTGATCGTTTAAAAGGAAAGCAAAAAGTTTTACATAAAGTTCAAGAGCTTTGAAAACTACACGAAGTAAAAGTTTATAATGGTCTAAAGTAGTCTAAAAACTAAACGTTACAATCATACAAGACAAGTTGCTTCTTTTTCTTCAATCAAGATGTTACAGAAATGCTAAAAACGTTTTATATCAGAATTTTAAACAGATATTTTTCTTCTTCTGTTTGAAGAAATCAGCTCTAAATAAAAAAAATATATGAGAATATAAAGTTCGATAAAAAAAAACAACGCATGAAAGAGAAATATGTTTTCATATTATTGATCCGACATTTGTATTTTTATATTAAAAATTATTTAAAAAACATTTATGAAATGTCAGAGTTTTAAAAATAATATAATAATAATAATAATATAAACAATTTTTACTTATAATTTTAATGTAAATAATTTTTACATCTGTAATACAATAAATTGGATATAAACAAGTAGAAAAAAAAACATATTTATATATTCTCATATGGCTTAGAATTTATAAATCATTATCAAGCAACACCCTGATACTTCAAAATTGCTCTTAGTAACTATCAATTGTAATAGATTGTTACTATCAGCTAGATAGAATAGTCTTAAAAATGCTATGCCGCTCTAGTGCTTGTAACTCAACGAGAATGGTAGCTATAGTATGTCTCAATTGATGAAACTTTGCTAAAGATAATTCAAAAGACACACATTCACCTGTATTGAAATTCCATTCCATCATAATAGTTGGCTCTAGTACTCTGTTTAGTATGCTGTAATATATATAGAAAAAAATATTAGAGAATTCTCTATAAAATATTTTATGATAAATATCTACTAAAAGAATCCAAACATACTTTGATGAGATAATAATATCTACACGCCATTTACAGGATATAAGTTGTAGATTAAATTTTGTTCTTTGAATCAAACCTAATAATAAGTCTGTTTGTTTTGGACCATAAATTACAGAGGATAGATCTTCCACACATTCTGAATTCAATCTGTAATATGTATTAAAAAAATAGCTAAGAAAAATTTTATATAAATTTTTGATGCTGTTATAAGAAAAAAATATATCATTAAAATTATTTGTTATAATTGTTGTTATAGATAAATAAACTTATTTGTTATATGAAAATATAAATATTGTTATAAGCTATACAAGCCATACGAGCCAAAGAATCTAATATATATATGTATGTACACTTACTTTAATTCTTCTAAGCATTGTTTAAATTCCACAGGCTTAATATTATGGCATTGCGAACGTAGATATATTTTCAAAATTGTAAGAATAGCTGCATAATATTCATCTACATGTTCTTCAGGTATGTTATATTTTTTACTTATCCGTTCGAGAATACCTTCTTCTATATGTTCTAATTCTATTGCTTTTACTGCAACTATATATTTTAAACAGTTATTATGTGAATTACATAGATCTCTTATTCTTGTTACTATATAATTATGCAGATTTTACGTAATATTAACTTAATGTTTCAATTTAATTTTTATATATTTAATTCAATTACATATTTTTAAATAATAATTTTAGTTTGCATTTAATAAAAGTAATAATAACTCACGTTGTATTAGTGGGCGCGCAAATGTTTTTTTTAATTCCGCAAGATATTTTGTTTTGTTCCCTAAAGCGCTCAAAAGCTGCGTTTGAAGGGGTGTTGTCATTATTACAGTGACCAAGTGACCACAAGTGACTTTCAGTATTGTTCGAGTATAACTTTGACAAATCACACTCACAAACATACACACGCAATTGATAACTTAACCAAAAATTTCCAATGCTCAAAATTTTAGTGTTCCTATAATGCAGCCCATTCTACAATCGCGTAAATATAATTGTAAAGCCCGATCTACAATTGCGTAAGTGTAGTTGTATAAATTAACCAATCAGGCTGGAGTCACATCGGAAATTACAGCGGAACGGAACAGTGAAACCAATCAGAACTCTCTACAATCATTCCGCTACTTTACTTTCTGCGATTGTGATTGGTCTCGCTGTTCCGTTCCGCTGTAGATTTCCGCTCAATCAAAATTTGAACATACACTGCCATCTGTTGGAGACTAGAGAATGTTCGATAATAACGTTCTATCATCCGTATTCTACAGTTAGGTTACGAAAAAATTTATCTATTGCCAATGATGATACGATATAATAGTAATACGATAAATAAATAATTTTACTTATAAAATTCTATAATTGTTAAAAACTTTTGAATATAAAATTTAAATTAATAGTGTTGCGTTTGACAATAAATATATACATATCATTTATGATATGAATGCATAATTGATCATTTGTTGAGGAAGGAATAAATATACATACAACAATGTTGTAAAAAATAGCCAATTGTAATGTTATGGAACGCGTTATATAATTTTTTCAGTTACATTTATACATAAAATCATATTAATTTTTATATTTTAAGCTGAATATGTGACGAGAAAATTGACCAAATTCCCTGATATTCTGAGTTGAAGTCACAGCTTACAACTGACCGTGTGGCCTAATGGATAAGGCGTCGGACTTCGGATCCGAAGATTGCAGGTTCGAGTCCTGTCACGGTCGCAGGTAACTATTTTTTTTTTCTGCTGTATACGGAACACTATTTTATTATCACATAGAATTGTTCTGATTTTCATATTTTACGTTTTTGTTATTTTTAATAATAAAAACCCGTTAGAATTTAACAATACATAAGAATATTTAAATTTTTTTTTAATTTATTAATATTAATTAAATTAATTCAAAATGAAATTAATGTGTAAATTTAAACTTAAATTTACACATTAATTTGTTTCTTTCAATTTATATGCGTAATTTAAATAACAGTAAGTAAAATGATGCGGATTATATATTTTACTAAACAGCTTTTCGACATTATATTCTAATTTCATATTATATTTTACTTATTAAATTCTCAGCAAACAAGCTGCAGTTATGACAAATAATAATAAACATTAAAGACTTCAATTGATATCAAAATGACGACGATAACATAATCAGCTGTTTGTTATAATGCATTCGGATGTTGTGTTGTAATATTTATTGTTTTATCTGTGTGAATTTTCTGATATTTAAATCAAGCTCCATATTTATAAAGTGAACGATCTCGAGACATTTTCTCGAATAATAAGCAGTGAAGTGACGAATATTCAAAGAAAGAGAACTCGTGCTGTTGCATAATAATGCTATGACATTATCAAGAAAGGTCGACGGTTCCCGAACATTATTAATTAAATAGCCTTTAAATCATTTTAGTCAAATTCTCTATAGTAAAATGTCGTGACCCATTTATTACAAAATTATCGATATTACGTTGATAATTTATTAATTATATAAAATGTATGAGCAGCATTTGCAGATTGTCGCCAATGACAATCAAAATTTAATTATTATAAAAATTTTAATTTTTTGTTATTAAAAATAATGACAAAGCTTTTAAAATAATAATTTATTGTTTATGTTAGTACAGAGAAAAATTAATATATTATATATTTTTTTCTAAATAATTATTTTCTCTTCCAAAAAAATGTAGCAAATATTTATATAATTTTTTGTATAAAATAGTTTATGTGTAAATATAAATATTTTATCAACAACTTATTAATAAGAAAAATTGTTTTTAAAATATTTACTGACACACATTTAAAGAATAGTTTACAATATAGAATCTAATCTTTTTATATTGTAGAACAATTATTTGTTAATTAACTTAAATTGCTTTTTGTCTTGGATAAAGATATTTTAGTGCTTACAAATTTTAGGTTAGTAATGTAATTTAAGTTCTATGATATAATAAATTCTTCGGTGAGATTCCTCAAGTACCTTCGATAGCTCAGTTGGTAGAGCGGTGGACTGTAGTTGGAAGGATTAAATCGGACATCCATAGGTCGCTGGTTCAAATCCGGCTCGAAGGAATCTTTTGTTATTTTTGAAATGTTTTTTTTTATTGAAATGAATCTCTCTCTCTCTCTCTCTCTTACTAAGAGGTTATATTTAAATATATCCTTTAATATAAAATATAATTTTATTTATTTTTATTTTAAAAATTATTGATATTTTTACAATATTGTGCGCGCGCGCGCACATCACACACACACACACACACACACACACACAATATATCATGTAAACTATTGTCATTTTAATAAAAGAGATCATACTACCAAGACAGCATAGTAATGTTTAAAAAACATACATGTATTTAAAACATACATGTTGGACGTTTTGGACTTATTAAAAATATCCAGATTAGATCCATGGATATTTTAAAAACATCTAATGTTACCATTTTGGACTTTTTAAAAATGTCCATTTTAGAATGCAATGGACTAAAACTGGACTAAATTAATATATTAAACAAATTTTAAACTATAATCTCCAGACAAATTTGTCACTTGCTGTCTGAACTAAAAGCTTTAATTTGGTAAATTTTCGCGTTATCGGAGGTAACAAAAGTAAATTTCCTTAAAGAAAATTTTTACTTGGTAAGTCAGCGAAAGCAACACGTCGCGAGCAGACTTAGAAAATTTATTGCATGAGATAAACATTTTTTAAATGTCCAAATGTAAACATACTTTGTACGTTGAATAACGTACATTTTTTAAATGCATACTAAGTCCATGGACTGTGGTTCATAATGATGAATAACTAGATTATTATATATAACTTTTTCTATTACTATTCTGTTTACTTTATATTTAATTTTTTGTTACAACATTAAATTAAGAGGAATACATTTCAATATATATATTAGGAAATAAACAAATTTTTTTAACTTATCTGCAATTATTTTTTATACTTAATATTTTTTAATATAGTTGAATATATATTTGTTTTATTCCATTTATTAAACAAATTCAACTGTGTTACATACAGAATATAAAGTCATTTTTATAGTTACTCAAATTGTTTACAAAATATTTTCTTTAGAGATAAACAGACAGATAATGAAGAGAAGAAAACTAAAAATAGTCTTTCATTTATCATTCACACAGTGGTGCATATAAAGAGTGATTTCATGATTCTTTAACGATGCATGAAGAGTGATTACTTCATGATTTTCCGTATATGAGGTATTGATTCGCCACGTCTAAAAAAAACACGATCAAAATTAAATGAAAGATCAGAATCTCTTCTAATTCTCTTAATTAAAAGACTTTATGTATTGACAGATTGTTAATCACAGGATTGAATTTGAAATTGTGAAAATTTTAAATATTTAAAATATAAAATATACGTATCAAAAAATATAGTTTTAAAACGTTAAAACATTTTTAAGTATATTTTATAAAATATTGTAAAAATTTATTTTATACAAACGAATTATTTCTGTAAAGAATATTACAAAAGACGTAATTTATGAAGTATTAATATAAGATAATATTTGAATAACTATTTATATTATTTAATATATCTATTTTATTAACTAAATTTGCTTTTCTCGCTGCGCACGCGCGCGTGCGTGTATATAATCATACGTTTCTATGTAGACATATTACTAAAAAGTTTCTTATTATTTATTATATTATTTCTTTACGTATTGTTCATATCTATAAAAAGTTTTGAAAATATAATGTGTGTGTGTGTGTGTGTGTGTGTGTGTGTGTGTGTGTGTGTGTGATATAATAATATGAACAAATTAAATTTTATTTGGCATTGACAACTTGTTTAAACAGAAGTTACACAAAAAAATCTCTGCTTTCTTTATTGTACACGTTTGGAATGAAAATTGATAACATATGAAGGAAACAAAATTAATTTAACTAATATAAAGAGATAAGAGCAATGAGCCAATAATTTCGTTAAAATCTTTTAAATTAATCTAATATATATTGCGAAGAATATCACGTAATTATGGCGTTTCATTATGGCAAAAATTAATTTAAAAATAATGAAAAGAGAAAGGGCTACGAGCCAAAAAATTCGTTAAAATATACAATTGTTCATTGTTTATAAATAAAAATTGTCATTTGATTAAAATTATATAGTTGAATTAGAAAAACAGAAAACAGACGTTTCGACCTCTATTAGGTCATTATCAATGTTACAAAGATCGCAAGTTGTTAACAAATGTTCGAAATTATAGAATTATAAAATTACATAAAAATATAAAAAAATATAAAATATATATAAATAGGTGTGCAATCTCACTCACATAGTTGAAGTCGTATACATTTCGACAAATCAGCAAGGATCCAAAAACACATACACAAATGTAATTCGTCTAGTTATAAATGTAGTTTGTGAAAGCATGTAATAATTGTTTCTGTCAAAAATACATCGGTAATGCAAATAAATGTGAAAAGAGAATCAAATAATAAAATAATGAATATATAACGTAAAGAGAGTCAAGGTAATAAAATGAAATTAATATAATGTAAAAATAAAAATATAAAGAGAACTTTAGTATAAAATAAAGTTAAGTAAAAAACATATGATACATCATATTAATTTTTGTTAATTTAGTATCAATTAAATTAAACAATTATGAATAAGATTACCTAATAAAATTGTATTGATGTACGAATTATAAAATTGTCCGTTGTTAGAACAATGCGATGAGAGCCAAGTTTAAGATGTTACACGTTTAAGGTGGCTAGATTAACAAATTTTTAAATTGTAAAAAATCATAATTTTTTCGAAATATCTTCAGAAATTTGGAAAAATCGTACGGTAATGTTGTAGAGAATCTTTTTCTCGAAAAAATAAGACGTACGTTAAAATCCATTCATTTTTAAAAAATTCTTAACAGGCGATAAGAAGAAAATTTAAGTCACTAAGAAAAATTGTTTAGCAAATTATTTTTGCATGTTTCAATTTTTTTTTCAAGTACAATATGCTTTCTCTCTTCAATAATATCATTAATAATGGAAATTAATTTCTTGGAACCGTTATTAAATATTTTTTCCCAACATACGGCATCCCGGGGTCTAACCACCTTAAAGGAGTTTTAGAAATTCGAACAATATAACTGACCTAACTGACATTTCAAGTAAGAAAGGTTACATTGGTAATAAGGAAAGAGGATCTGGAAAGGGTAAACGTATGTAGTAAAGTAGGGAGAAGAATTAAGAAGAGGAGAGAAAGAATTAATAATCTGTGAATAAGTTTCTGGTAAAGATTCAGTATCATTTTGCTTATTAAGACCATGTTTTTGTCTTTTAATATGAATCATTTCAGACACCAATCTCTTGTTGTAGGAATATTCAATGTCTAAAATTTTGACGTCATTCGATCTAAAATTGTGGTCAAAGTTAATGCGATGATTTGTTATGACAGTGGGAGAACCTGTCTTTTTTATAATATCAGATATATGTTCATTTAATCTAGTATTCAATTTTCTTTTTGTTTGACAACATTAATTATTATAATTTTGATATGACAGCTTATTTTCTAATAAATAAATCAAGTCAAGTTTATAAATTTCTCAAAATGGTATCATTTGACCTGCCAATGAATCTACGTCATACACATTTGATGCTTACCCATTTATCTATTTCGGGGATCGAAATCCTGCGAGGGTGTGCCGTTCTTTTTTGTCTAATCAGAGCGAAGTGAATTAACTCCAACACGAGACCGCGCCTAAATATTGTTCGTGTCTTGCGAAGATCAACGATCCTTTTTCACGTAAGTTTGACCTAGTCTCAAACACCGCGAAAATTAGAAAGTCGATACAAGTCATTTAAATCATATCTTCTCTTATCGATTATATTATAATAGAATTCATTACGGGGCAAACAATTCTGGCTGTTACGCAACAAGTTATTTCTCGATTTAACTACTTTCTTAAGTATTCCGATAACGTATAAACTTTTAGGAAACTTATTTACAAAAAGAAGATTTTTCCCAATTAGTGACTTGTTTTAAACAACTTGATACTTTACAAAATTTGAAAGAATATTTATTTTATTATATATATACACAATGTATATATAAAATAAAAAGATAATATTATTTAAATGTATTTTTAAAAGAATTTTTTATTTTTAATCATAATTTAATTATTCTCTCTCTCTCTTTCTCTTATATAATAATTCATGACATTCTAATTTTTAGAATGTTTCTACTTAATTTAGTATATTTGCTAGTCGTAAAAAGATGCATAAAGTTGATATATTTCAGTATTCACAACAAAACCTTCTAATGAAAAGACGATTTATTTCCATCCTATTATAATTAACACAATGATTTATTATACTTAACTAGTTTATTACACTTTTCTAAAAATTAATAAAATTTTCCATAAATAAAATTCATAAAAAAACAAATTAATTTTATTATGCTCTTTTAATTTTACTGTTATTAGAAGGATAGTAAAATTATTTCAGAAAACGAAGATATATATATATATATATGTATATAAATTCTATATTTAGTGAGTAGGATTAATATAATCTAAATAAGGGCCATATCTTTAAATCTGTTTAACACATAAATACAGCAATAATATCGCAGATATAGAGGAATATCGCGTCTGCGTTACTCGCAATGTGGATAGCAACTGAGTCAAACACGTGCTGCCACCCTTTTGACATCCGACTCAGAATTCTCGGGGGTAGTAGCGTATAGCATGGAGGGTGAAAACGCGTCATGATACGTCGTCGCAACAAAACTTATCCGCGAAAACAATAGCACTATATAACCAATGACGTACGTGTAAAGATTTTATCGCGGAATCAATTAGGATAATTGTGCGACCGAATACAAAATCAAATGTAACGTTATTTAACTGCTTTATTTAATTACAAAATCGATAATTTTATTATCATTAAGTGGGACTAATTCATTGAGTAAATATTGACAAATATTAACAACTTAGGAAAATTTAATACTATTTTATATTAACATGTGGTATACTATGATATATTATAATTATTACAATAAATATTTACTACCGATTATTAAAATATCATGTGTTTATTTCTATTTTATTTGCTATAATAATGTATAGAAGAGTGTTTCGTTTAAGAGGAGAAAAAATAAGAAAAAGATAGAAAGCTCAATTCATTATGCGCTCTGAGATGATATTCTCTCAAGCGCCGAAAAGCAAATCGAAGATAGAGAGAGAGAGAGAGAGAGAGAGAGAGAGAGAGAGAGAGAGAGA
>NW_017276028.1:708886-724065 GCF_001594065.2 Cyphomyrmex costatus
GAGAGAGAGAGAGAGAGAGAGAGAGAGAGAGAGAGAGAGAAGTGATTCTTAATCTATTAAATCTATTATAAATCTTTAGTGATTTATATATTAATTTATTGTAAATAGATAGATAAATACATTTAATTTAATAATACATATGTATACATATATATTGTAATATAAACATTCTTGATGGAAAGTAAGACATTTTTTTTCCAATTACAAGGTGTATAATTCTTAAATTTTTATTTCATTTATTATCTTTATTTTTGTGCAGTCATATTTTCTTTCAATTTCTTGCTCTTAAAACTCGGTATCCAGCTAAGTCAAATGAAATTATCAAATGTCAGAAATGCTTAGAGAAAGTAATATAAATTTTTTATACAAAAATATGAGTGAAAGAAATATGAGACGCTAAGAAAAAATTTCAAAAAGCTATAAAAATTGTATCTATTTGTTTCGTTCTGTATAATTTTTGCGCGTATATCTCCCACGGGAATTGTCCTACTTGGAAACGTTTAATTTTATAAATTACATCGATTTCGTGATATATGACTAAAACTAAAGAATTCATGACTCATTATTTTATTGTACATATTTATATACACTCTCTTATTGCCACCTTTTTTTTTTTTTTTAGTATCAAATCCCGATTGTACTCTGATACCATCGTGAGCACGATTATCCCCCGGCGCGGCGGTGATGGCGCGCAGTCGTGTCGCGTCATCGAGTAGTGCGCTTGTGCAAGCCGAGGAGGTAGAGAACGAGGACGTAGACGTGGTCACCGTCGAGGGGTAAGGAAGGAGAAAGAGAAAAAGAGAGAGAAAGAGAGAGAAGGAGAGAGAGAGAGAGAGAGAGCGCGAGCGACATCGTCATCGAAACCGTGGTGGTCGGCGCGGTGCTGTAGGGACGACGGGGGTTGACGGTGCGGCGAGGAGGTGTCGGAGGGCCGTGAACGCGTCCGCGGGTGTTCGCGGCGTCCGGCGCTCTTTCTCGCAGTCTGATGCCGCCGGTTGTAACGGGTTCACGCGTGTCACCGTCATTCCGTAGTCCGAAGCGTAGTCGCGACGGCTTTCAGGGGGCGAGAAGAGTCGCGCGATTGAATCGTGCCAGCGTAAATTTGCGAAAGGTCGAACGATCGAGCGGAACCGCGCAAGCGGAATCGTGATAGCGTGGAGCAGCATAGATTCGCTCGAAAGCGCGACCGAGCCGCGGATTTGAAGAAGGCGCGACCGAAGGGGATCGCCAAGAATTAAGCGGAATTGTGCGAAATTGCGGAAACGTGTTGGTTTGCGCACAACTACGGTGAGTGAGTGACAACTTCTCTCGGAGAAAGCCAACCGAGCCCACATAGGAGAGAGAGTTGGGCGATCATCGTTCGATGCCGCCCTGGCGCCGTGAACTGCGGTGGTGAACTGCAGTAGCAAGATCGCGCGAGGATGAGCGATGTCGGTCGATTGTCGCACGTTGAATGGGCAGGTAAGGAGGATTACTCCGGGAGGCACCACACCTCGTGGTGACACCGCGACACGGTAATTACGGTCGCGCCGGTGATCCAACCATCTCCGGTCTGCTCCGGTTTTCGTCACGTAATGGCGTTGATTGGGGATCGATTGCATGTGTTGAGGTGTCTGCAGCTTGATGCCTGCCCCCCGTTTACGCTTGTCGAGGAGAGGGTGCAGGTTCTGAGTCGTTCGACGTGGACTGCTGCTGTCCAGGCCGGTAGCGAATCGATTTTTGCGTGGGGGAGAAGCAAGAGGGTAAGGAGCCGAGCGAGCGAGAAGCGAGCGGAAACGGGGGCAGGGGTGCATCGTGTGCGTGGGCATAACGATGTGAATGTATGTATGGCCGTGTATATATTATGTGCGTGTGCGTGTGTGTGTAAAAGTATATTTATGTTGTATGTATGGGTGTGCGAGTTCGGGGGTGACTTAAGAGAACGGGTTGAGGAACTAGTTCGTGAGCAGAACCGATCGGGACGGGGATTGGAAAAGATCTTTCGAGCGCCGCTTCGAGATGATGATCCCGTTTCTGTCGGAGACCGGCGACTTCCGGTTGTCCAAACCAATCTCGCTCTCCCGCGGACGGGAGAGGATGATGAATAAATCGCGGAGTGACGTTATATCGTAGTAATTAGCGATGTGTGATACCTGACGAAGTGCCGTATACGTATCGCTGACATCTAACTTTCTAATGGAGTCAGTATCAAATGGCCCTAACTGAAATTATACTGTTTCTTCAAAAGGGCGGGTACAAGTAGTTATAATGCACGCGCCATCCACTATTGCGCTACAATCACTTGGACTTACTTTGCAACCGCACCTCGCGCGGACTACTTGCGGTAAAATCAAATACGATTATTGCACGATTGTTACATTTCGTAGCAAAGCGATCAAAATTGAAGATTGACTTACAATCGTGCACATCAAAGTAAACATGAATCAATCACTCTAAATCTGACTTGTGTTTATTTTTATCAATGTAGATTAACTTTAATTTAATTTCGATTTGTTCTTTTATAATTCCTGAAACTAGAAAAAGATGAAGAGTTAGTTGAGCTGAGATTAAAATTACACTACATTGATAGAAATTATAGGCTTGGGAATTATAGGTCCTGTTCCACCACTGCTGTAAGATTGACTTTGATCTTCCGTTTTCTTCACTGCTTTGTAATCCAATTAGATCACTGGTGCTCGTTTGTGTTTTTCGAAAGGTTTTCGGTGTTTCGAAAAAATTCAAAAAAATTCTGGTACACTCTTTTAAATGTATGATTTTACAATGATATGATACAAAATGTTTTTCATTTTTTTTATACGTGTCTGAATTTGCGGAAGAATAATTCAAAGTTAGAAATTCGCCTGGGTCCTCAAAGTCTTAGTTGAATCTCGGAGGATTAACTTCAGTTCAACTTACTTTTTTCATATTTTTCTAATTTTTAGAACTAGAAAAAGTTAGTTGAATCGAGATTAAAATTAAATTGCGTTAATATAAAAGGAGAATAATTCTTAGAATTAGAAAAACAAACAGTAAGTTAAACTGAAATTAAAGTTAATTTTTAGTAAAGTTAATTTAAAATTAATTTTTTTCAGTAAAACTGAGTTAATTAGTTAAATAGTTATTAATGTCAGATATCACGTTTTGTGTGATTGAAGTTTCTTCATGGTTTCGATTAACAATCATCGCAGTTATGTAGAGTTGAATTATTTTATGTATTAGGTGTGATAGAAATTTACTTATAAGGATGATTTTACATTCAATAGATACTCATACCATTATAACCCCATCCTAAATTCGTCTGTTTCCTAAAGGGATCGTCTCAAGCGACATCGAGCTTTTTTGTGTTATCTTCGAAACACGCGATGGATTCGTATATGTGCACTTATACTCTTATCTGTGTGATAGTAAGAGATATCAGGGTGTGACATCAGTTCACTCCTTCGTATAGACTTTTATTAGGTATTAAATTAAGAAGCAAAAGGATATAAAATATGATAAAAGAGGATTAAAAAGTATATAAAAGATTGTGAACGATATCTTTTAAAAATAATGAAAATAAATTATTGAATAAATTGATTTGCGATCAATCAATATAAAAACATTGTAATTTTATCAAAATTACGAGCAATTAAAGCAATGTTGTAAAAAATTGACTTTTTTAATACATTACAATTCAGAAAAAGTTTATTTAACAAAAATATCGATCAAAATGTAGCTAATTGTATAAGAAAAAAAATTATTGGAATATACTTGCGCTTAGTGATAACAAAAAATTATAAGGAAATAGATAGTTTCTTTCTATGATTTTCCTAACTCTTCCTTAAAAATTATGATATAAATAGTTATCACAAATAAGAGTTTGAAGTGAAGATGATAATATTGAAAATACAAAAATGTTTACTCTAAAAATTGTGACCGCGATATTTGAGCATTTCTTTAGCTCTTATCTAGTCACTTATCGATTATTATGCTTACTTATACGTATCGCTAAATTGATACTGCTAATTGTAAGAAGGAAGGATTCATCATTCAGATGATGTAAAAAGGCTTCTACAAAAAAAAATATATATATCATTGATAACGATGTCCACTCAATGTAACAGTGATTACACAGAATTAATCAGAAGAGGATACTTGAAAAATTGCAATTTATTTGGTTCTTTGATATACTTTCTTAATGACGATATCATTGACAAAGGTAAAGATAAGTTCGTAAACTCTCATACAGAATTCAGATATCTATAAATGACGCAAACTATATAAAATTTTCTGATAATAAAAATCTTTTTTTCTTTTCAAGTTTTTGCATAATAATTCATGTGATACGATGATAATTCCGAAAAATTGTGAATATATAGAATTGGAAGAATAAAGTTGGATGAATTTAGATGACTGGGAAACTATATATACTATAGATATATATAATTTCACTAATTTTCATTTCATACTTCTTATCTTTTATTTGTCTTTATTAGTCATAGTTAACTTACCTCGTACATTGTTGAACTTTATGCATAATTTAAATATAAAGTAATCCTAGAAGTGAGTCCATTTCATCAAAAGTTTATTTCTCTGACCAAGATTGATTAAATTTGTATTATTTGAGTAAATATTTGGATCGTATTTCTCATATTTCTCACTTTTAATACTTTGACTGCTCACGATTCATCAAAGCTATAAACAATATATACAACATAATGACGTTCAATACAAAAAATTCGGCCTTGAAAAATAGCTTAGACGATTCATTCCAATTTTCGAAACATATTGAAAAGCTATGAAAGAAGCGACGGACACGGGAATATTTCGTCGACTCATCTTTCAAGCGCACATGTCTCGGTTGTTGTGTACCATTCCTGAGGTACGTCTGAGTAATCATTGAGACTCGCGGAAACGTAGCGGGAATGTCGCTTTCGTTCGCGAACAAAAATAGTCTTCGCCACGTCGACTCAAGTTCTTGTTAGTTCAATTTCAAGTCCATTCGACGTAATTGTCAAAGCTCGTTCTTAACTCTTTGGATGATTGATCATTAACAATTAAATAATTTTTAATTTCTTTGTGTTATTAAATTATATTGCAAACGTTCACGTAATTTCACGGTGTGTCTGGATATCTAATAAAGTGAAAATTTAAGTATATACAAAATGTTTCTGAAGAATTAGAGAGAAAGCAATTTTCCATTTAGTGTTTTATTAAATAAATTTTATATGAAATTTTATTATAATATAGAATAATATAAAACATGTTTAAGTAATAAAGAAAATAAATAAAAAAAATTTTGATAAACAATAGAAAACTGAATAGTGTTTTTATGGAATGTTGATTAGTATACTGATTATTAGATATATTGATAAATAAATTTTCATATCGTCTACACGTATATTGCAAAATTAAATATTACTTGTGTTTAGTAACTGCTAACTGACTTATTTTTTATATGCAAGTAATTTCTATTTGTTTTAATATTTTATCCTTTTAACGATTATTTAATTTAATTAGTGACTTTATATACATATATGATAGTTATAATTTTATTAATCATATAAACGTTATATCTTTCACGGATTATCTTCGAGTTTATCTTCATACTCATTCTTGAAATGTCAACATTTGATTCATGAACGTTGCAGTTTATTTCATCAAGGCGACGAACAGTCTGCTACTCTGATGAAGTGAACTGCAACATTCGCGAAATGTTGACATTTAAAGAATGGATATGGACATGTAGATGACCTGTGAAACGTACATAACTTCTACGTAGAAAGTACTCGTGGAAGCCTCAAAAGTATAATCTTGCTTATATATTATATAAAGTAGTACTATAGAGTGAACATTACACTTGTACGAGTAGGTGCAGTGTAAATAATTTTATATATGCAGTTTCCATATTTATGTTTCTTGCGTATTTTCTTTTACTATACTTTGTACATATCTTAATTTTCTCTTTTAATCTGCTATTAATGTATAATTGACGTAGCATGTCTATGAAGCATTAAATAAAACGTTCCAAAATATTGGAGATTTTCATGAATCTCCGTTCTCTATTTTTATTTTTTTATTTTCATCCTTCGTTCTCCTTCCTTCTTGTTTCTCGTTATTCATCGCGAGGCATTCACTGTAAATCGGGCCTAACGAACCGCGATCACGAGGTCGGTAAAAATCGATCGCGCATCGGTATATCTACTACTATTCGTCGTATATTTGGGTACGTGTCGTACGAAACTTCTCGCCGTTCTTTCTCCTACACGCTTCTGACCCTTTTCCGTTCTCTGATCCTCGTCGGTCGATAGACCCCGATTGGAGGTTGCTCGTAGTTACTCTGTCCTCCTCTCTCCTTTATCTTTCTCTCTATTATTTCTTTATAAAGAACATCACCGTCATATTAGGAGTAGTACACGTAATAAAGTATCATACGTACAGAACGTGATCAATGAACATTAGGATTAAGAGGAATCATTAATAAAATATCCGTACTTCAAATCACGAAGCATTTAGAAGTTTGAGTTACTGTGTAAATATTGTTATCAATGATAAACAATCTTATTTGGTACAAAATTTTATTATATTATTTAAATGATGAATATTTTTCTTTTTATCTTGGCTTTATTCTTCTCTTTGTATCAATTTGTATAATGAGTATAAGTATCATAGTTGATAAACAATATAACGATTGAGAGATAGGATATGAAGTATAATATCTTAATTAAATATTCATTTCTCAGTATTTCTTTCAATATTTATTATAACTTTATCATATATTTTTAAGATAAAATTAATCTCTTTTCTATTGCTTCAACCTTTTTTGCGGTATTAATCATGTCGACATTTAGTATGAAAATATAAATTAATCTTTTACGATTTCTTAATTTATCTTAAATGATTTGGCTATTCTCAAAATTAATCTAATCGTGTTGAATTGTATGTCTCGAGTGAGTATCGTCTTACGATATGTCGATAAGCGACCAGTACATACCTCCATTCTGTAACTCTTCACAGTTCACAACAGTTCAGTAGTTATATTGTCGTTGCACAGTTTTTTTTTCCTTGTATAATATCTGCGCAACGACAATATAATGACATTATTATTAAGAGATATAGAAGCAGGGTACAGAGTACCTACCATGGAACATGTCGGTATGAATTCCCCGATCGGAGTTATTCCATTTTCCCTAGAAGACACACAGAAAACACAATAGAACTCTAAGGAATAATTGAATAATTCCGATCAGAATTCGTTTCGACTTGTTCCATGATAGGCGCTCAGAAGTCTTTGGCCAGTATTCATAATCCGTTCTTATTTCAAGATCGTCTCGGCGCTCTGATTAGTTCTTGACATCTGAAGACTACTTGAGGCACTCTTAAGTATCAGAATCAACTACGAATACCGGCCTTTGATAGGTCCTCCATAGGTCCGTAAGCCAAATGAAATAATGGCGATAATGGGTGATGTACGATGGACAAACGATCTTCGAACAGAATACGAGGCGAATTGAAACTCGCCATGTTGTTCTCCAACTTGGGCGGACAAGCAGGAAAACGGATTTGGTTTCACCACAAGTTGCTGGCTGAAATCAGGTCGCTCGCTTGCCAGCGAAGTGTACAATAACCATTCGTCATTTCGTGGATAAGAGTATACGTATAGATAATATCTGGAATGTGAATATTACAGCGATCTGTTACAGATCATACTGCAGTATTTAATAATCTATTTGCATATATATCTTTTTACATTTTTGGATTATATTTACAGTTAGGTAGATGTCAGTTTTCTGTGATGTACATTTGAAGATGA
This sequence comes from Cyphomyrmex costatus, assembly GCF_001594065.2. Lineage (NCBI taxonomy): Eukaryota > Metazoa > Arthropoda > Insecta > Hymenoptera > Formicidae > Cyphomyrmex > Cyphomyrmex costatus. Next base: position 716,658 of record NW_017276028.1, read on the forward strand.
TTGATTTTACATTTTTATGCTTTAAAGTACGAGTATAATTTTGTCTTGAATAACAGCGTTAATAGTAAAATATTCTTTGTAAATAATTATTGTAAAAAGCATGATATTTTGTATTATTTTCTAGAGAATTCGAGAATACGACTTTATATGTGTTTTAAAAACTACTATGTAATACTCATACTTTTGATATAATGCATTTGTACTGCATAAATGAGCTTGTAAAGGTTGTGCTTAATTTTTAATTAATAATTAGCAATGTGACGTCTATAGATTTATTTTAATGTCGAAAGTTTCCATTTATCGTGTATTATTCTTGCTTTTTCATAATTACAAAGTTACAAATGTGTCATTTACATTAATTAGAAGCATTAATTAGAATGAACGAATCATATTGATCTAAAGTTACATCTATTTTCTTTTCCAACAAAGCGAATTATTATGTGTAATGTACGCAAAAATTTAAATATTACATTTAAATTATTAAATACATATAACTTAAATAATAACATTTTTTATTTTTTAAACTTTAAAGACTTTAAACTTTAAAAACTTTAAAGACGATATGTGTGTAATATTAATATCACATATCTCCTTTAGTTTAAAAAATAAAGGGAACAATTATTTTATCTACTTTTGTCTTGCTTAAATATATAGATAAACATTTTTAATTTGTTATAAATGAAACATAGGTCGTCATTGAATCATCAAGATATCGCTTGATAAAAAAATTAAGCAAAAAGCTAGGTAGAATTTGATTTTAACTTATAAAAATAAGTTTCATGGAATACATGATATTTTTGATTGTTAGAATATTTGTAAAGAAAATTTAATATATGCGTTAAGATTTAATTAGAAAAAAGTAATTTATTTATGTAATATTTTGACTATCTGTTTATATTTAACATTTATATTAAAATACAAAGCAATTTAAAAGAGTATAGAAATTAAAGAAATCACATATTAAATAATATACATATAAAATAATTTTTTAACATTCAAATTAACACATAAATATATAAATAAAGAAGTTCATTATCAGTGTAAAAATCAGTTTTTGTAAAATAATTTTATTAAACAATTCTCAACAATTAATTTATAAAATTTAATAATATAAAGATATTAATTGAAATACAGTATATTAACATACAATTTCCTCTCCACTAAAATAAATTAACACTCGATGCCGAAACTATTAGGTATACAAGGCAGCTCGTTGAATATCGACGTAAGGGAGATTAAGGGGCTCAAGGGTGCGATTAAACGATCCGTTCTTCGAGGTCACGTGGCGTGACGGCGAAACCAACGTCATCATCTCCATACCGATATTCTTTTGATCTGTCAAGGACGAGAGTTCGTTGTCTAGACGAATCGACGGTTAAGTAGCGCTCTTCAAACGCGGCGGGACGCATTAAATGCCGAAGCATTTGATGTCAAAAGAGGCGGTAGAAGGGCACAGGCAGGTATATAATGATAGCGTGGAGGAGACTCGATGACGATGGCGGACATTCGCGGAAAGGATTAAAGCACTGGATCAAAGTGAGATAAGCAGTTCCTGTCGTCGGCAGAAATTCCGCGGAGCACGATCGATCGTAATGCGAAATCGTAGAACCCACTTTAATCATTCTGTGCCTGCCGTTTCTCTCGTGTTTTCCTTTATGAAGTGAAATTTATACGTTTGCTTGTTCCAGGTACGTACTTTAATAGAAAACAAATACGTAGTTCCGGTAACTACTAGGTACAATATATGACGATTCTAAAATTTAAATACTCCTCAACTAGTTTTATAAAGTCATGGGGACAAAAGTAGTTCTGAGGACTGTTAGAATTGTAGTTATGACAATAAATGTGACGTCTGATAGTATTATTTCGTTAACTGTATGTAATTAATAAATAACAATAAAATAGAGAAATTATATAGTTGTATAGACTCTTTATACATCATAGACGTCCAGTTATATTCTCTCTTTCGACTTAGAGACGAACTTTTTCTAAAATCAGTTATAATTATATAATATGACACATTTTTCGTATTAATAATAATAGACAATCGATACTGATATATCATTTTGATTTTGGACAATATTTATTAAACAAAAATGCTAAAATTATATAAATATAAATATAAACTAGAAAGTGCCTTCTGTCAAATAATATAGCAATTTTTATAATAATGTTTGTAATTTTGCAATAATTAATTTTTTCGTAAGATAAAAAATAGTGAACGTTTGACAAAATAATCATCTGTAATACCATATAAAATTTTCTAAAATCTTTTTACTTTGATATAAAATATTTTTTATTGATTTATATGCATACTTTATTCTACTCCATAAGATAAAAACATGTAACGCGCAATTTCTTTTTTTGAGGGTTTTCCATAAATACACGATTACCTTCAGCTTCGATAGGGTTATTTAATACTACACACAACACTGCAAAAATTAAGTGAGCTTACGGGTCTGTCTTACGGACAGATGTTGGTTTACGCTGCATCCCGAGTTTATATTTAAAACCGTATTATGAAAAAAAATGAGAAAAATATATAAATTAAGCTGATTTAGGAAGCTTAATACAAACATATATAAAACGATGTAATATTATTAATAGGCATTATTATTTAAACTACGCAATTTGAAGAAGAAAATATTATTTACAGTTTTTAATAGGTTATTCAACATTATTCAAATCGATATAAGATGCGTAAACAGCATCAATAATCGTTAATAATTGTTAGTTAATTTGTATTGTATATATCAATTTCGTGATATTACTGCGGTAGTTTATTAGTGTCCACGTGTGTTTCAAGTCTAAAAAAATTTCGGCGCGCGCAATCGAAGAATTACATACATAGTATATAAATTCACACGCAATTATTTAGAAGCACCCGTGATCCAGCTTAGACCGCTGTGGCATTGTTTCATTCGGTTTGAAATTTAACAGCCCAATAAGAATTGATATTGAAAAAGAAAATCTTAAGAATTTTATTTTTACATTTGTAGAATTCGTTTTTCAGCTGATTTTGTATAAAGATAATATATTTGTGTAAATTATAAGTTTTTACTTCTTTAATTACTTAAACATATCATGTTTTTATTAGTATTAATAAGGTGCAGTAGTTTCCGAAGAATAAAGGATTATCTCTTTAGTTCTACGTCAGTAAAGACGACTTTCCTCTCTCTCTAATATATTTTCCGTTAATAATACTATTTTACATTACTATGTATATTTTTTATGTTTTGTTATTTTATCATTTTATTTTCTACAAATGATTAACATTGTTAAGTTTATTTAATTAGTACAATTTTCTTTTACAGCAATTTTATAATACATATATTAAGATACTATTTGTTCTGAGATACTAATTCTTAATTTTTTTTAATTGTTGCTGGTACTATTTTTTTCTCTAAGTTAAGCGATGGTTATAAATAGAATATTTCTTTAACTTCCTTTATCTCTACTTTTGTCTCTTCGTGTACCTGGTCGTTCAAAAAGAGACGAAAAATTTGGAAAAAAATAAATTTTGACTGAGAAAGTATTAGCACGCATACTACGGGCCGATGTCTGTATTTCGTGTACATATTAGCGATGTTTTTTTAAATGAGGTACTTATACCTTTTAAAGATATAATAGCATGAGATATTGTGTAAAATTTTACTCGATAAAAAATAGCTGTGAGATACAAAGTAACTTCGAAGGGAATAACTTCGAAGGGGGCGAATACACTTTTTTAGGGCCATCGCAAGCTAGTGTGCAAGTAGCGCATTGCACAAAAGTAGATTAACAAAAGAAAGAGAGAGAGAGGAGTGTCAAATTTATAGTTTTAAAAATTAGTTCTTCATTTTTAATACCAATTGCGTGTGTTGCGTTTGTCAGATTTAACGTTTCTTCCAAAACGTATCTGTATATTTAATTTAGAGATTTTATACCGTTAGTATCGTAATTAAAATCTGAAGTCATTGTACCAGATAATTGTTTATTTTCCTGTATTACTAAAATCTTTCAATAGATATAGTATACATATACATCCATAACAAGTCATTTTAATACTAGACTAGAATACCAATGACATGATTTTTTAGGATGAAAACATTTTTTTTTTATTAATGTGAATGATAAAAATTTCCACTTCTTACGTTTCTGTCTCCTTTTTCCTCTTTCAATAATAAAGTGAACGATCAATATTATAAAATAGAAATAAAATGTGTACTCTTTAAAGATATTAAAAAATTATTTTTTTAAATTATTTAAAAAAATATTTTTTTTAAAGATCAATAAATAAAAAAAATATTAAGGATAGTGGCAGATCTTTTTGCACAAATTACTTCAATGGCGGCCTTGTTTAACTCTATATTTATAATTATAACTATAACTAACTGAAACCATATTATATATACATATGAATGAAAAGTAAAATTACTAAAATTATCAAATTAGACGTAATTATAAGTCTATGTATAATTCATCGAAGAAAGTAATCACATAATAATGTTAGAGACGTATAGTTAATATAATATTTAATCAAAATGCATATATACTCTTAATTTAATTAAATTCATCATAATTTATCATACTCTTAATTGTAATGCTTATCTTAATGGATCTATTGCGATTATCGTAATTTAATGTATACCTAATTTTACGTATTCCTGAAAACTTCGCTTTTGTAGAAAAGTAACGTAATTGAGCTCCTAGGCCCCTCTTGTATACGAGCGTACACCCTCTGAATTGCGATCTCAGTGGCGACATCCTGTCTGTAGTCCTTACCGCAGTAACCCTCGTGTTGTGGGATAATGACCCTGCGTGTCCGTTCGCACACTGCGTTTTCCTCTTGCATTTTAGATTTATTATTTATTAATAAAACAAAGAAAGAGAGAGAGAGAGAGAGAGAGAGAGAGGGGTGGAAGCGGGCAAAGAGCGAGAGATGGTGCCAAGAGAGAAAAAATGTCAAACTTGATAGAGAGAAGTGTGTTTAATTAAAGATTTTATTTCTCTTCTTAGTAATTCTCAACGCGTTAAATTATTTTGTTTAGGATACTGAATTAAATAAAGATTTGAAACATTTAACTTGTGCAAATTTAAATATTTTCTGAGAAAATAAAACATTTTAAATAGTTAGTTTATGAGCATAAAATTTACGTAACAGATAAAATCTAAAACAAAAAGAAATGCATTATAAAAGTTAAAAATAATATTATAATTATATAATGTAATTTATGTGTGTGTGTATAATTATAATAATATTATAATTATAAACAAAAGAAAACATGAGTTACTTTAGAATAAATATTTAGGTAAAATGGATGATGAATAATAAGACTAGAAATGAGACCATTTATGTAAGAACATTACCTAAAATGGACCATATTTTAAATAAGTAATTATGTATTTTTATACCAATTGATTAATTTCATTATTTTGTTCATAAAAATATTAAAGTACGATTAATAAAAAATGAATAGTTTATTAGTATAGTTTATATTGATTATTTAATATTTTATATCAATATTTGTATTTATGAATGATAGTATAATATATATAGTAAAACCAATATAAGCAAATTTTTCTTGCGTTAATGAATAAGGACACCGCGTGTCATGAACACGTGAAACTATTTTATAATACCTATTATCGATCTTTTGTCTTTAGAACTGCTTGATGAACAAGGAATTAATCTATACGTAATAAAATAATAATAATAATTTTATATCAGATCAAATTAGTGCCATAAAATGTAATAAAATTGTATCAATACGATAATTTTATGATATTATATTTAATATATAAAGTAATTTAATTAATCCTAAGTTATATAGAAACGATTTAAATATATTAAATCTTACGTCTACAAAGAGGAATATTTAATAATATAAAGTTATTTGTGAAATCTAATCTATTACAAATAACTATTATCTGTAAGTTTATTAATAAGAGATATTAATTAAAATGTACCCCCGTATAACAAAAAAATTAATTAAAATAATTTAAAATTTAATTATCAAATTTAATATTTAATATTGTAAAATAATTTAATATTGAATTAATTTTATATGAAAAGAGGAACATATGACACAGATGATTTCAATATTATAAAACATTTATATTAGAAAATTTGAAGACTTTTTTTGGTACTACTTAGTAACATATAACGACAAGAATCATGAATTCCTAACTAAGATACTAACATAATTATCTTATTATGTTATTGATCTTCCATGTTAGAAATGGCAACATACGCAGTAAACTAAAAATTTCTACGTATTAAATAAATTAATGATTTTTTAACATAAAATAGATCTCTCTGTTACATTACATATATGTATATGTGCTACGATCAAACAAATTACTGTTGAATGACGAATTAAACTTAATGTTATTTATAATGTTTAAATTTTTTATATAATACGTAAACTGTAGAAGTTCATGCAATTATCAAGCAATTTTTCTTGTTCACAGGTAAAACAACAGCTAAGCGATGAGTTTTTTACGGTCATGATCGGATGGGACAACGTGGGAAAATCAAGAGGGAGAACTTCAGACTGCTGAAGGCTCATTCCTTTGGTCTTCAACTAGGCACGTTTTTAAATCACGTTCATCGACCGCAGGGAAGTTTGACCTGGTTGTGGTCGAAGGTAAATCTCCCTCTTTCTTTGACTTTGTCTTTCTTGTAATACACACATACACACGCGCACGCGCGTGTGTTAATTTACAATTAAATTACCTTGTTGAATTAATTCATTCTTTACGAATCATATTCAGATTAGATGTGTATCCAGCAAATGAAAATTACCGCGGTAGAATTCGACATGTTTTAATTTCTATTGTTTGATTTTTTAACTTTTGACATATTGGTATTTTTGACAAATTAGCTCAGCAAATTAAAGATATGCTTATATAGAGGAAAACTTTTCTTGTATACAAAGTTCTTGCGATATTTAGTCATGTTGACTGTTTTGCGAATTATATTAAAGGAATTGTTTATGATGATTTTGTCGTTTGAAATTTTTTGGCAAGCTGAAAAATTCCATTTTCGTTTATTGTATTCTCTAAATGAGGTGCATTAAAAATCTAAATTTGCCTAAGTTTAGTATATTCGCAGTTGATTATATACATATTATTGATAGGGTGTATCAATTGCACACGAGCCAGTTGCAAACAAGCCAATCATAGCGCTAGAAAAAAAAATGAAAAATTTCCCTGCCAGAAGTTGCTGTGATAGTATTGTATGATCTCAATAAGATTTTTGGTTTCTTTCATTATATAATGTCAATTTAAAAATGGATTATTATCATTATTGAGTTACATTCGAGAGCTTATTTTTAAATAAAAATATATAAAAAATAATTAATAATGGAAAAATAATTGTAATATTAAGTATTTTAAGAAATTATATATATCTAGGAAAAAAGTT
>NW_017276028.1:724086-879048 GCF_001594065.2 Cyphomyrmex costatus
ATATATATAATAAAATTATATATATTTTTATCTTGTAAAGAAATGAAAATGTGTTAAGCAAACCTGAATAAAATATAGGGTTGAAAGAGTAATAATTTTTGTCTAATTCCTTCTCGATATAGTTTGCGGCGCTAAGCATGGCGAGGAGCAACAACAACGGTTGTGAACACGATTCCAAGTACACTGTCCGTCGTTGCGATGTCGCCGTCATGTCACGTGGTAAGGCAACGTTCCAGCAGCATGAATCGATTGGCGTTGTTAACGGAGGCAACGTCCAGCAACGTAGCAACGACGACAGTACCGGGAACAGCAATGGCATCATCACCGGCAGCAATCACAGTCAAATAGAGGGTACGGCAGACTAGAATTATTCTCTTGGACGGACTCGGGGCGCACTTCAAGATTAATGTGAGTATTTTTGCATTTATATTGTTTTTTTAATAAATTTGAAAAAAATTTGTATTAGATAGGTTTTACAAAAAAAAATTTAAATTAGTAAATTTTAACCTTTGCTGAACGATAAAGTTAATTCGGACTCTATCCATGATTGTTTATCGTCTGAGGAGGGCTCAATCCTGGAGCCGAAACTAGTAGCGCTAAGTTAATTTATATTAATTTTAAGTAAATTTAAGTATTTCTTCATAATTATATTTTTATTTTTATAGTTTTTATAATTAAATTTTATTTTATTTTATTACTTGGATTTTTAACATTGCATTAAATGAATTTATATTTTGACTCTTACATCGCCCTTGTTATTTATTTATTATTGTTATACTAAGAGTCCTTGATTATTTTCATCTTACTTAATTCGGACTCTAAAACTAGTTTAACTGTTCTACAGTTGACGACGTATCATTTGTTTAGCGTAATAACGAGACAAACCTAGAAATAAATCTAGACGAGAAAAATCTATTTTTTAATTACTACAATGTAAATTAACTTTAATCTTAATTTATAATTCACTTTTTATCTCTTTCTAGTTCTAAAGATTAAAAAAAAAGTAAATTAAATCGAGATTAAAGTTAATCTGTACATTATTATAGTAGGAATGAACATAAGGTAATAATATGAATAGAGAACAATACGTTTGGAATAAACAGATTTCAAACAAGCGAAGAATGGGTCTAAATTGATTCAATATTTATGGGGGAAGACCACTGTAAAATTTACAAAAAATCGAAAAAAAAATTTTTTTTTTTTTAAATAGTTTGAAGCTTATAGAACAAGAAACAAAAGGTCCCAAGTATATATATTTAATTTTTTACTTATTTATCGTACATCGGTGACGGTGATTGTAAAACATACAAAGGTATAATGCTAAAGCACGTACGTTCAAAACATCAAAAGAAGGTCGTATCTTAAAACGGCAGAGCAAAGCCAGAAACGATGATGAGGAGAATAACTATTACGAGGCTGGCATGGCAGATTAGCGGTAAGAACAAAAATATTTGCATTATATAATATAAAAAATACGTAAAACTTTAAATGCGTTTTTCTCGAAACTGTATTTTTCAAAACGGTGTCGAAGGTTTTTCGCGTTTTACTCATGGGATTAACGTGAACTTCGATTTTTTGTTTTCCTTATATTTTTCTCGAAGCATTGACTGACAATTTTTACGATATTATTGTTATTTTGCAAGATGTTAATAAATTAATGAACAAAATTTGTACCAACAACCAAATAAAAAATTCAAAAATTTTTTCAAATAATCCAATATGGCGGAATCGTCGACACCAATAACCGGTGCAAAAAAAATTTGCTTTTTTTCACACACTACTCATAAGTGATATTATAATTTTTTCTTCTATACATTTAATATCTTTGATATATACTTAATTAAAATACCAAACCACAAGTTTACAGCTCTTTTATTTCGTCTACAATCCACGCTTAAAAATTGCCTATTTTTCCAACCGATCACAGTGATCTCCCCTCTTAAATGCTGTAGCTTGTGCGGTTGTTGAAATTAGTGCAAGAATAAAACAAACGATATACTGTGTTATGTATTTGTAGATTTTACTTATTTATTATTAAACACATGCGTCGATTTACGAAAAGAGAAGGGACTCTCTTTTCCCTTCTCTTAAGAAGATATTTTAGAGATTAGAAAATTTGTTCTTTTAACGATGCGCTTTCGTCAGAAATTGAAGATTTTTTTCAAACAATTAATGATTCTATAAGAAGAGTACATTATTTCTCTATCTTGTGCAAAAATGGTTATACATTTATATATAACAATATAATACGAAGCAACTGTAAATTACATATCTAATTAAGAAGTTGTTTTTTAATTTGCAAATATTGCCCTAAAATTATTCTGTTCTTTAGGATGATTTTTCCCAAGAGTATAGTTTAGCATATTATTAAATATGTAGAGTGTTTCGAAATTCGCGATCACGTTCAAACAAGAAAGATTAATTAAAAATGTTATTTGCAAATTTTTCTTTTAAGCAACAGTTCTGAGATATAAAGATTTAAATATAGCTAATTACAAATTACATTTAAATTGTCACTATTACCTATTAGTGCTGAAGTGCACGCTTACCAACTCTCACTAAACTACTACACGCGCGACTTATGGACAGATAGATGGTAAAATCTAAACATAGTTTACAGCTGGCTATTTTCTTTTCACAAAAAACTTTTTTACTGAACTTTTAGAGAATTTTTTGCTATTGTATTTCAAATCTCGAACTTTGGGACACATTCTGCATATCATTAAATAAAATAGTAAAACGAATTAATTGATATATAAAAAAGACGTAATTTTATATAATCTATACAAAAATTACAATTTGCAATGTGCGATTGTATATTTCGAAATGAACTTTGTTTGAAACTTCCACGAATAAATTTTAAAGAAGCTACGCGGTTTGCAGGTTATTTCCGTGTACTGATACATCGTTAAATATTTTTAGTGATGTATGAATTCTTGGATCCGTACAAAACGACTGTTGACAGAAAAAGAAAATTAATTTAATCGTTTAAGAAATATTGGTAAATATTAATATTATATTTAAATGCATATGTATATACAATATTTACTATCAGTAAAATTAAACTTTATCACGTGTCAAATCCTTTGCAAATACTGTAAAAATTATAAATTTATTCAAAAATATTTTAAAAAATTTTAAAGAATATATAAAGGAAAAAAAACTTTGACGTTTTTTTTAAACTGGAAAAACAGTAACATACATTTTATATGTAGTAATGTGAAATCGTTTACATGCCCACACAAAACACCTTCGCAATATATACATACATCGAGGACGTACGTATTAAATATCATACTGGATATTCAAGGATATATTTTATAAAGGATTAGTTTGTACATAATCTGATTGATCTTTCAAATTGCAGTGCGAACGATTAATTAACGTAAATGTTGAACCGTTGGCACAACTATATATTGTTACCACGCGAATTTACTGTAGAGCAAACGAACGAACAGAGCGGATAGAGAGGGCGCGAGGGGGAAACGTACGTGTCGCGCAGTTGTGCAAACAAATTCAGCTAATTAATCGGGAAGAGCGCGACTGTTCTGCAGTTGGACGCCTACATTCGAGTTTAGCTTCTTTTCTTTGCCGTTTTCCGCGCGTTACTCGTTATTAGAGTGAGACAGGACAAGACTTTTCTGTTCCTTCATGGAAACATTAATAAGTGGCAAGTTACGTTCTGTCATAAGCAACAGATTTTATTATATAGTATATGGTATAAAATACACATACAGTGCCTAATGGCCACCCCTTTTTATCCCTATTGTTAACAATATATAGACCTAATAAATATAGTATCACAAATTAAATGATAATTCTAACTAAATTCTCATATAAGCATAATAATCACTTATGTTAGAAAAATTATCCATGTTAAAGAACGAAGTTTAATTTTTACACAATATAGAGTACATATTTCGGTAGTATAAGTAGCATCCGTTCTGACGAGCACAACGATATATGATATAATAAAATTATTTTATAACAAAATATACAAACTACACAAGTTGTTTTGATTTAAAGTTTTTACAGGGATTATTACCATTTCAGTTTTGGCCCTGTGACGTGATTAACTTCCAAATTTCCCATTGACAATTGACATTTAATATGTTATCACATCTGATTATACTTATTAAGATGCTACAACTTTTATTATGCCAAAATATTTACTCTATAGTGTAAAAATTATGCATATTTCTTTGTTTTTCAATATGGATAATTTTCCCAAGTGAGAGAACGGTTTAATTTGGTACTATATCTGTTAGATTTATCTCTATTAGTTTACGAGATAAAAAAGGATGATATGGGGTACCTTGTTATATGTATGTAGTTGTTTTTTTATTTTCAACTGTCATTCGCATTTGTAGTTTACTCATTCGAGTGAGAAAATAAAATAAATGCATATTAATTTGTTCGTATATGTACGTTAATTTTTCAACGAGCTTCTAATGGAAATTAATGGAATTATTGGAAATTTATAGAAATTATATCTGGAAAACGAGATTATTACTGTCATTATATTACTGTCTTTATTAAGAGTAACATTTAAGCTTAAAATTTTGTTGCGTAATAATAATGGAGAATTATACAATTGTGACATGAACATGTAATATTCAACTAATATTTAGTATACAATGTTATGTTCTATAAAACGTAGTACGTCACTAAAATTGTTTAACTCGATATGTCAAAATTAATAATTAAGCTTAAATAAATTTTATTTCGAGAAATAAATGTCCGATTAACATTATTCATGCAAGATCCAATCGTTATCTATTTTTATCTATCTTTTTAACAGATATTGTAATATATTTTTTAGATGTATTCGGTATCTTAAAATTAAATTAGAATTGGATAGAGATGGATTGCTGAAATAATGCAACAAAATTTGAGCTTCTATTCCTGTTACTCATCAAACATTGAAATTCCGTCGCCGTTTAGTTTTGTTCATATTTCTGTTTCAGAGGACGAGAGGGTGAATGCATCTCGCAGGATGAATTCGTGCGCGCTCTACTTTTCCCAACTGCGGGCTATGCTCGTAAGAAATCTCCTGTTGAAGAAACGCGACACGCGGAAAACGTTTATGGTATGTTTTAATCTTATTTTAATGTATAATATTTACTGATGCATTTAAAATTTTCTATCGTAGTAGCAAAATTGACGCTAATATAACATAACATCTCTTTCGTAATTGCCAATTATTTTCGGCATTCAACTTTAAAATAGAAACCCAAACACTGTCTTAGTCATTGTATGTGATTTCATTTACTCTGTAATTCTTGAAGAAATATCGTTAAATTAAAAATCGGCACCTGTCGTGGAAAATATGTCACCGGCATGTGCCAAATGAATATTCATGCCACAAATATGTCATCACGTGCAGAAATATGTTGCCAACATCATTCTCGAAAATCTCCTTTGGGAAGCAATAGTTGCTTTTATTAAAATCAATTGGTCGCAGTGAATTTAAAAGCTTACTAAGGAGATATTAGAAAAATTATGTAATTGATATTTGTCTACACGTTGATATATTATATTTGGATCAACTTGTGTTATTTTCTTAATATGATTGAAGACATAGAATATGTCAACGTCAAACATTTGCGGCACTGTTTATTGGGAAAAATGTACAATAAGAGACTTTATAGTTATGCGTCTAACTAAAATATATTAAAACTTCTATAATACATATATGAGATTCTGTCTATTTTGATTTTAATTTACGATTTTTTTCCTAAATTTTAGATTGAAACATAAGTTATCTTAATATTTTCCTTTTTAATCTTGATGAACAACGCACAATGGATAAGATATATACATTGTTTCAACGATTTAGTATAAGTGTTATATAACTTCACAGTCGAATTTTCGCGGAGAAATAGCTAATTTCACATTTATTAGGTAATCCGTAGTACCATATTGGAGACGAAAGTAAAACAACGAAAACGAAAAGACGCGGACGTCTACCAGAATGGCGACGGCACGACTGCGCCTTGTCGCAGACTGCGTTCGCCAACTACGTTACCAATCGGTCGTTTTTGCGTAATCGCGGTGCCAACTGGGCCAAGGGTTAACAACGGAGAAGACGCTTCTCCATCTCGATAATTTTTAATTTTTGCGCTTTTTTTCACTCTATATTGTATATATGAAAAGGTTAATTAGAGTATAATTAAATAATTACTGATTAGTATAATTAAAAATTAAACCATAACAAGAGGAAATTATATAATTCTAATTTTTTCAAATTAAAATTATAATTTTTTATAAAAATAATACTTAAAAATTATTTATTATTAAATACAGTAATTTATATAATGTATATAATATATGTATAATTAAACTTAACTGAATTAATGAAAAGTTTAAAAACCATTATAGGTAGATAATTCGATATCTCAAATATAATTGTCTTAACCATCATAACTTTATCATAAAAATTAATTTTTTTACAGATATTTTGTATGTATTTAAATCTGTAAAATTTTATTCGTGCGTCAAAATAGGTACATATTAATTTTTAATGTAATTAATTAATTTTTTAATTAATTTTATATATATATATATATATAGTCTGATTTTAAATATAATTACTGTTTATAATTTAAACTCTAATAAAATTTTTGCCAGATCTAGAACACTTGCTATAAATACATATTCCAAATATGTCAATCACAAATCGATGAATTAGATTATCAGAGAATATAGACTCTTCTCAATTTTACTGATTTTTTAAATTTGTGATAATTGTTAATTTTTTTAATGCTCATATTTTTCGAGATCTAGGATATATTTAGTATATGTATAATATATTCTTTTTACGTTTATAAATTAATGAATTATCTATAAAAAAACTCGAAATGTGATTTTTTATTCTCTTTTTTATCTTAATTCTTAAATAATCAATCTGCATTTCAGTATAATAATTTACTGTATCTAAAACTTAATATTTATTATATTGTTGAATTTATTATATTTTGGGATACATGGCGAGAAAAAATCCTTTTTTCGCTGTTTGATATGTATTCGCGCATTTACATATTTATTATACATTTTTATCTAAACTTAACTATAGTATCAAGGTATTAGGAGAAGAACGTTTCATTCCGTTGTGATAGGATCTGTCGGGAGAATCTGCAAAAACCCAAAAATTATAAATTATCGTATTATCTTCATTCTGAACAGAACTTTGTTTCTGTCAAAAATTTCAAGTACCATCACTGTAACAAGTTCACTTTTTGCGAGCATTCCTCTGTTTGCTATCTTTAGCTTTAAAGATAGCTGGATCAAGAACATTGATGGGTCCGTTGTTCCACAATGAAGCAGACACGGTCTCAGTAGGCTCAATGGTAGATGGCAGCAAATGAGGCCCGACCAGAAAATACGCCTGCTCGACCCAAGTAGGCAGAGGTAATCCTGTGACGCAACACTGCCACAGTGGCAACCCCAAATGAGCCAGCATCATACGGAAGTATACGGTAAAATTATCAGCTAAGTGGTACCAGCCACTGCCTCGATGGAGCCAAATACTGGGCGAGTCTTGTTCCTGTTTAGAACGATATGCCAAATAAATCCTGCCATTTTCTGGTCCTGGGAAACACTGGCCAATTTCGAAGAGTTTACAATCGCGTGAATCCCCGGAGAACATGGTGTCTTGTAGTTCTGCGGTGACGTTTCCCGCTTGGATTTCTGTCGATTCCTGCGTCGATGGTCCTGTCTGCCGATCTTTACCGACATATCTCTTCAGAGACGCAAGACCGCCAATTTCCATACGACCTATTGAGAATTCTTCGCCTACGTCGATATGAAATTTTTTAATTAATATCGGAGAATTACAGTCATTAGTTTGAAGCTAACAATTTTTCACATTACTATAGGCAATGTAAAAACTCGGGAAAAGTACTCGAAGCTTTTTTTAGACAATTACGTGATACTTTTTTGACAAATTGTGTTGTTTAGATTATCATCTCTCATTACTTAGACAACTAAATCGTGACTCTATATTGGATAATATATTTCAGTATGCTTGTTTTGTCCAATGACGTCGGATTTTTTGAATCTAGGATCGTTAACAGCAAACGTTGCGACAAAAAAGTAACACACGAGCTTGTCGAGAAATCAATAAACAATAAAAAATTTTCAGTGATTAATTTTTATCTATCATAATATCACAATACCATATAAGATTCCATGGTAAAGTATATATATCTTTGAAAGCTCTTTTTTAGATAAATCCTATATTCTGAGTATACACACAATCGTTGATAAAAAACACAAGACTGGTTTTTATGTTTACTTTGCTTATAAGTACATCTTTTGATTTGTGATATAATAATTGCTAACAGTTATACAAAGTATTCTAAATAAAATGTAAATTATAAAAATAAAAGTTCTTGACATGCTATGGTGATCAACCATTTTTGCTATAAAAATGATTATTCTCGCAGTTTAAACTTAATAATTATAAATTTTTTTAAAATAAATCATAAAACATCTTAGATATGTTGATAACATATGTTGATAAATTGAGATAATAAATATCTATAAATTTATAATGAATATTTACATTACGATAATAAAAATTTATAAAATTATACGTGGAATATACATATATAATTTTTGTAACAATATTTAAAAAAAAGTTTAATGAATATAAAATAATAATATGAATAATAATGGATATTCATTTATATAAATTTATAAAATATAATGTTACGGAGTATATATGGATATTATAATGGAAGAAATATACAATTGATGGGATCAACGAAAAGAGAAAAGTTATGGAAAGATACATTGAATCAGAAATGCAGGATTAAATAGCCATCGTGTTTACCTGCTATATCGAGATTCCATTGTAACAGGAAACCATCGATAGAAGCATAGAAATTCCGGATGTCCTCGGGAAGCGCACAGCAATGGCGTTGCTCCCAATTGGTGATAGCGCCAGATTCACAGCCATTTCGCCTTTCGATCCGAACATTTCTCACGCATGGCGAGTTTTCGAGGATCTTGACTACGCCGAGGGTCAGATTCTCGTAGAAGGAATCCTCGGTAACAATGTCCACGCAGAACGACATTGTCTCTGAATTCTTACTCTCTGTCTTTTGCGCATTTAAATTTATTTCCAAATTTATTTTGTCTTTTCAAAAAATTATAGGAGATTTAGTGTTGTAAAATATATTTCTATTCATTTTCTTTAATCTATTTTTGTAAGCTATCGATATTTCTTTATATTAAAAAGAGCGATAGAAAAAGAGGAGTCGTAAAGAAATCGTATAAAAGGCAATCACAGGACAGAATTATAATTAGCAGTGTTCTGTAATATTGACATGTATATAAAGTATTTACAACGTTATGTCAGACAACGGGAAAATTATCAAAATATTTTATGTTCGTATAAACACTTAATGTTTTAATATACATATTATATTTTTTTCATACACTTTCCATCGTGCAATTCAAATTTATTTTTACTTTTTTATTCTAGCTCTTATATCACCTCTACTTCTTATAATACCTCTCTTATGTAATGCCCGCTCCTTATAGCAGATGAAAATTAAAAGACGTAATGAGCAAGTGAATGGTGCATTAAGTCACAGATGGAAGCAATTACCATTTGTATGTTTATACTATTTCGCTCACGTGCTACGAAGACGAAATATAAGGATTCTGTTCACTGGCATCCGAATATTATGATGTTTTATAATCGACGTTGCATCGATCTGTGTTATGTAATCATCGCATTGATACAGACACGGAAATAATATAAATTTTTACACTACACTACATTATGATTCGCACGTGACAATGTTAGAAAGATCGCTGTGTCTTTTATCTTCCAACGTTCTAGCGATTATCGCGAAGGGTGCGTTAGCTTTTTGTTGATCGCCATGACGACGGAACTTTCGGAGCTCAATATTCCCAAACAATGCACAGAATGTCTCACAATTTATTGTCCCTTTGTTCGTCTATTGTAATTAAAAATTTTTTAAAGTTCTTTAACTTGTTCTTAAGAAAGATTTAGCTTGTCAGCTTTTCGCATAATTTATTTATTATAAACATTAAATGTGACAATGTAGTGTAAAAGATTTATTCCATTAAAGAAAAATGTATTTGAAAAAATCACCACGTCTAATTTAATCTTTTTATATAAATTAACATCACTAATAATATAAAGTGTATAATACACTAATAATATAAAGTTATTTTAATTAATTAATTAGTTATATTTACCATTACTTATGATATGTAAGATGAATAGTTGTTTCTATTATAAAACTTTACTAAAAAATTATTTTTATTTTAATATTATTAAAAAAGAGGTTACATCTCTAATAATTTACAAATTAACTATAAAATTCGCAAAAGAGAAGGGCAATAATTATAAGACAATCTTATATTATGATATTAATAAGTAATATAATATTCTTAAATTTAAATTATATATTGTTATAAATTTTTTTATCATTTAAAGAATTTTTTACAAAGCTTTGTCAGAATAAAGCTTTATGAAAATTTCTTGAAACAAAGTTCTTAATTTGTTAGAAGAAAAAAATATGCAGTATCGAAACGATTCGGAGTATTGTTTAGTATTGTGTTACGAATAGGGAAGCAGAACAGCAGGTGCGCGTGCGGAACATAATAATTATAGGACACGCATGTATGTACGCGAGGGATTTCTGACCATGTAGAATTTATGTTACGTTTTTATTTAATAATGTAAAACAAGGGGTAACCACCCTACCTTATTATGTACTGTGGATAATTAACTGCAACAGACATGAAATAGAAATATTTTATTCATTTGATGTAAACTGTATAATTATGGAACGGTTTATATATTTATGCACAAAATATGCTTTTTAAAAAATATTAAGTCCTTGACTTTTTATCTTTTTTATGTCTTTTTAATAATTAATTAATTTTATAATGATGAATGTATATTCAATATACATATTATGTATTTATATATATTTTTTTGAGGGGGTAACCACTTAATGTAATCGTGGGATAGAGCTCCTGAAATCAGTATAAGATTCGTATGAAATTCTTATGTATAATCCAATAATTATATATGCAATTACAAAGAATAATTGTATAATATCAGATATAATCGTTTATTTTACTAAATAACTTTATATATATAGTAAAGAAAATTATTTTTCATCAGATGAAATCGTATGAAATCAAATAAAATTATGTAATCTGTGGGACAATATTTCAGCTATAGTGGTTACCTCCTCGTATTTTTTAAATATATTATTATTTTAAAAATTTGTCAGTAATAAAGGAATAAGAATTGAAAAAAAAAAAAAGTGAAAAGAGATAACCTATATAGATACGATAGTTGATAAATTAATAACATTAAATTATGTATAGACATATATGTATATACATTTTATCAACTATTATCTATTTTTTGTAGAGGAAAACTTAGAAGTTTATTTCTTTCAAATTGTTTTTTCTTTTATCAAAATATCTACTTAGTGTGCGTGTGCGTGTGTGTGTGTGTATTATTACTCGTATTATGAGCAATGATGTTACAATAAAAATGGAGAGAATTGATGTTATAAGAGATATATTATATAACTATGTATTTATCTGATCTCAAATCAGCATCATTTGATTACCCACAGGAGGTCTTTCTACCCCTTTATATTCTCGGAGCCTTGATCGTGGTGAAGGTCATGATACCCAATCCAAACTTTCCTGCGATGCTGACGCAGAAGCATGAAGGGGATATATTTGAATTATTCAATGGCTACAAAAACAATACAATCGCCGTGGTGCCCAATTCTACGGAAACCCTTGTGAGTATACTATAGTCTTTGAAAATTATTTTCAATCGCGTTAAATAGTCGATTTAAGTATGAATATTTTTAAAACGAATAACAAATATTTTTATTTTCAAAGATTCCGGTGTTATTTCAGTTCTTTTCATATGCTACGAAACATGCCTGTATGTGCATATATGAATAAAATTATTATATTGTTTATTTTATTTTCTTGTTACAAACGATTTTCATTGAAATGATTTTTAAATAAACTTCTATTTTCTCTCAAATCTAACTGTTTAAAAGTTGAGGCTTTAAAACAAATCTCAATTTTTATATTTTTAAATAAAAATATATAATCTTAACTTCTTTAAATATTTTGAAGTAAAATTTTATTTGGAAATAATTTTTTAACTTCAAATTTATTAAAAATTACATTTTTTTGCTAAGTAATGTATATTTTTTACAATATTGTAATTTTATTTAAGCATAAACTGCTTTGATAGATGGTCTTTTTGCCAGATGTTGCAAGATTTCACGTGATATAAAATTGACGTTGTATTTTCTAGAGCTTCTTAAGCTCCATGAATAGCCTCTGGCTCTCTATGTGGGATTATCCAGGTAAGCTTCCCTTAAACTTTATGATGTTCGACACGAAGGATGATCTGCAAGCAGCGTATTGGAGAGATCCTTACAGTATACCCCTAGCAGTTATTTTCGAGGACCCCCAACCGATATCGCAGCGTCTTATGTAAGATAATTTTTACATTGTTTTAACCATTGTTTTAAATGAATTAAATTTAGAACAAAAGCGTGTGCAATTTTTTTCAAGAAAAAAGAGATTCAGAGAAAACGAAAATTTTTTTATAAGGAACATTTTTATTTCTTATGTTTGTATATTATATTATTTTTTAAAATAAGAATATCCAGTCAGCAAGAAATATATCGAAACATTTCGGTAATGTTACAATGTTGCTGAAATGTCACAATAAATTTCTTGCTTACTATACAAAGATTTTTATAACAAACATCACATATAATAGCGAACATTATTCTTAAAAGCAGAATTTTTCTTTTTTTATTATTTTCAGTAACTATATAGGGGAAAAATAGTTTAATTTTTTCAATAAAATATGTGATAGATTCTAATAGATTTATCTGATCTTACAATTAATTTATCTTATTTGACTGTTGTAATATATTATCATCTCTTTAATACTAAAAGTTGCTATCCCTATAATTAACATTAAAAATATTTTATGCGTATCATAAATTTCGACAAATAAATTTCAAAATCAAGTCTATAATAATGAATACTATAACATTAAGTATGAATCATATTAATCATAAATTTTGCTTCTTTTATTTTGGTTCGATTCTGTAGAGAATGTTGGCTCAGCATCTTTTATTAACATACGAATTCTTTCATGCTACTTAGATATGAAATTAGAACGAATCCTTCATACGTCTTGCTGCCATCGCCAACCAAATTATATTCTGCTCCGGTCAGTTGTCGAAAGAATAAGACTAGTCACTGGGTAGTCGATCTTTTATCGATAAAGACCGGGGAAGCTTGTCCCGCAGACAATTACTTGCATTCCGGCTTTATGGCCTTGCAGATGTTGATGGATATCACAAAGATAAGAGTAAGTCTCTTTCTTTTATTTCAAAAAGCTTATCTACTAAATATTCATTGATTTTATTTTTGAGTCACACGTTTATTGCTTGACAAGAATATAGATTTATTCTGATAATTAAATTAATCCTGATGTTATTATTTGCAGTTTGTAAACCCGGGAAATCCCGATGTGACAGTACCGGATATTAAACTCATAATGTTTCCCAAGGAAGCGTATACTGCTGGTAAGCAATCTTACCAGAAATTTTTAGATTCACTGATTTCTGCCATACATGCCGCATTTAGTGTGTAAATAATTACATTATTTTCTTAGACTGGATGTTGGCCTTCAGAGTTGTTATTCCACTTTACATGGTTCTTGCGCTCTCGCAATTCATTACCTATCTTCTCATCTTAATAGTTGGTGAGAAAGAAAATAAGATTAAGGAGGGAATGAAGATGATGGGTTTAAACGATTCCGTGTTTTGGTAAGATCGTAAATTTACAAATAATTCTATCTAATATCGACAGCTTTTTAAGCTTTGATAATGTATGATTTTGAAAAAATAATTAATTTATGTCAAATGTTATTATTGATATTCTCTTACAGCGTCCTGTATGTATTCCTTTTCTTCTTGTAGGTTGTCTTGGTTCATCATTTACAGCATCTTCGTCTTTTTGCTCTCTGCCGTCGGAGTGGTGTTGCTCTTCACCCTGCAAATGTTTCAACACACACATTTTCTGCCAATATTCCTTTTGGTAGTTCTATACAGTTTTTCCGTGATTATGTTCGCCTTTATGGTCACGCCATTCTTCGATAAGTCGCGCGTAAGTAATTTTTAATGAGATTGTCTTCGTGCATTTTTCTTTTTGTGTCTAAAGATTTAATTTTATTCCAAAAAAAGGAACTTTTGTTTTTTTTTTCAATAATTTTTACGATTGTGTATGTCGTACTATTATTAGATTAGTACAGAGAGAGAATATATAAATTATTTATTTATTTATATTTTCTTAAAAAGAAGTTATGTAATATGATTAATTAAAATATCTTTTTATATGTTTTAGACGGCTGGTGTTTTAGGAAACTTTGCTGTTACAATACTGAGCTTTATATACTTCATTCAAGTATTTGTTAGTGATTCCAGCTCAGTTACATACTGGTTGGTTTCTTTGATCAGTCCAACTGCATTCGCTTTGGCGATGGATAAGGTAAGTCTCAAAATATTTTCTTAATTCCTTATATATGTATAATTTTGAAACAACTAACAATAATAATAACAGTTTGTTTAATTTTCTTTAAATGATTATTAAAACTGTAATTTGTATTACACATTTAAAAAAAATTAAGCAATTTCTCTTATATTGTTAACGAAATATTTTACTTAATAAATAATTTAAGAAGGAGAAACTTGCAGAAGTTTTTATATAATTGGTAATATGGATTTTTTATATATAGCCTTATTAAATGTTGTTATATATAAATATATATAATTCTTATATAACATATTCATAAATATGCACGTTATGTCTATATTATTATATATAGTATTTGTATTTGGTGTTTATGCTGGATTGTGTATTTTACAAAGCTTGACATTGTGTTATCTAGTCTCTGGTATTGGACCTGCAAGGTGAAGGAGTAAATTTCGACAATCTCTGGTCCGGCCCAGGAATACCTTTTGGTGGCAGTCTTATTATGATGACTTTGGATATCTTTTTGTACGGCTATCTGGCCTATTATCTTGACTCCGTAATTCCAAGTAAGTTTCTTTTTCATGAGTTATTGCAATGCAAAATTGCTTAAAAATATTTAAATTTTGTTTAAAATTAATGTATGAAAATATTCTTACGTTAAAGTAATTCTTAAAACAATTTTTTTATTTGCGGCATCATGATGCGCAATTATTTTATATATTGTATATATGTATATGTATATGTATAATATTTATATGATATATGATAAACTTAAATAAAGTTTAATGTAAAAATCAATTTCTAGGTGAGCATGGAACAAAGAGACCACCTTGGTTTTGCTTTTTACCTGGATTTTGGTGTCCAAAGAAGGTTCAAAGGGTGAGTCCATAAGTGTATATAACAAAAATATAAATAAAATTAATTAGATTTTTCATTGAAATATATTATATATGTATGTATGAATATTTATAAGTATATATACATACACACATTAAATAACTATATATATTTTTAAATTACCGAGACGGATTGATATACGAACTAATTGAGATGTTTTAAAGTAGCACAAAAGTTTGAAAGGTTTTATAAAAACGTGTGGAAAGCATTCTAAATTATTCAAAACGTTCGTGTGTATGTATGTTAGTCTTTTTCATTTTAATAATAACGATGATAATAATAATAATTATTTTATTAAGTTAATGAATAGAATTACACGTATAATAGGGATATTAATTGATAATGAGTTGAGGTGTGTCACAATTGTCGTTCTCATAGAAATATTTGCAGGTGCCATCGTCGAACGGTGAATCAAACTCGTTTATTCCGGGTGAGGAGGCGAATCGCGACGTGGAGCCGGTGGTGCGCGAAATGAAAGGCCGCGAAGCGATCAGGATAGCTGACCTCTACAAATCATTCCACAAGTGCAGGCAACCGGAGATCAAGGCGGTGAATGGCATCAATTTGACTATTTACGAGGGTCAAATCACTGCTATTCTCGGTCACAACGGCGCCGGCAAGACCACTCTCTTCAACATCCTCACAGGCCTGACCGCACCTACATCTGGCACCGCTCTAATATTCGGTTACGATGTGCGTGATTTCAACGACATGCGAGCGATACGCAGCATGACTGGAATCTGTCCGCAACACGACATCCTTTTCGATCTACTGACGCCGCGCGAACACCTTGAGTTCTTCGCCGCGGTGCGTGGCATTCCACGCTCGATGATACGACATGAGGTACCTAAAGATTAAAATTAGTGTATTCTATATTTATATTATACTGATTTATAGTATACTACTTTGTATAATAATTTGTATTAATAATGAAGCTCGATATTTTTATTTATAATATTTAAAATAGAATAAAAATGGATAAAAAAATTAATATTTGATCTCTAGGTGAAGAAAACCCTAAAAGACATTGATCTAGTCGAGAAGGCGGACACTTTCGCACGATATTTAAGCGGTGGACAGAAGAGAAAACTGTCTGTGGGAATCGCAATCATCGGTGATCCCAAAATTATTATTCTTGACGAGCCTACTGCCGGAGTGGATCCTTATTCGAGAAGACAGTTATGGTCTCTTCTCCAGTCGAGGCGACACGGAAAAGTGATTCTGTTGACAACTCACTTCATGGACGAAGCGGATATACTTGCTGACAGGAAAGCAGTAATCAGCAAGGGAAAGCTTAGATGTTGTGGCAGTTCTCTGTTTTTAAAGAACAAATTCGGCATTGGATATCATTTAACGTATGAATACCGTCATTAGTACTTATTCTTGTATATTACGTATATACACGTTGAAAAATTTTTATTTGAAAGAACACAGAAAAAGAATTTGTTTTACATTTATTTATTTCAACTAATTTGATGTAGAAATTATTTTTTATTCACTATAGAAAAGCATATGAGATTGTACACAAATTCAATGTTGTATATTATCAGAGCTTAAAATTTTAACAAAAAGGAATTACAAAGTGTATACAGTTGTTTGTTAAAAATAAAATAATTTTGAGCAATTAATAAATATTATATTTTGCAATTATAGATTAGTTTTGGAGGGTAATGCCAGGGAACATGCTATTAGCCGGTTAGTAACTTCGCATGTGAGCAAAGCGGAAAAGGCAAGACGTCACGGTCGGGAATTGAGCTTTATTCTGCCTCACAACTCTGTAGAAAATTTTGCACCCCTTTTTTCCGCCATCGAGCATGAGATCAAGACTCGTACGAGCAGGCTTGGCATCAATAGCTATGGTGTGTCGATGACTACTTTGGAGGAGGTATTTTTGCATCTGGAAAAGGACGAGGAGACCGAGTGTACAATGGACAATCTGTCGAAAAAGATGGTGCGTAATCGCGCCCTCAGTCGATCACTTTCATTACAGTCCAAGAGCACGTCGTATCAGAGTTTGCAGAACGAGGGTGTAATCGTACAAGGCGACGGTCAAGGGAAAGGTACGTGGATCATCTCTTCTCTCAACGTTTTATTCTAAGTTTTTGCAATTTAAAAGGAAATTATTTGCTTTTCTCTAAAATAAACTTTTTCGTCAATTATCTATCTATATAAGTTATTTAATATTGAATTAAATTATTTAATATTAAATATTATAAATATTTTATGTTGTTTAATGTTGTTTAAATAAGTATGATAATATTATGGAATTATTTTAGCTAATGATTTGCCGGACGGTATTCATAATGATCGAAATCCACCTGTGCTCGGTCTCGGCCTAGATTCCATCAAGATTCGGCCTAACTTCTTTCAAACAATTTATGCCTTGTTACGTATAAGAGTACTCAGACTCTTCAGAAACCTCCAACTGCTATACTTCACAATCGTCACGCCACTGGCTCTGGTAGCACTCGGTCTCTATCTGAACAGCATCCGAACGGTCGATGTCAAGATGGAGTCGCTAAAACTTAATAGCCGTAAGTGTTTGAAATTATACAAAATAGAAGACAGTTTGGTTCTTTTTTTTTATTTGCATTCAATTTATATATATGTATAATTTTAAAACAAGTATGGCACATTTTGCAAATCAGTTCTATAAAGAACAACATTCCTATTGTTTAAATTGAATATAGTATTTTATAATAAATATATTTTTATAGAATTTCAATTACATATTTAATAAATATGTCCATAAATTCACGAAAATGTGGAATATTATATTTTAATTAAAGGTTGCTGTCATAAATTAATCAGATTCATGAATTTATGGGCAAAAGTATGTGAAAACTTTACTTTATAGAACACAAATTATATTTTTAAAATCGTTACTATTTTTGCAAAATCAAATTAATTATAGCATGCTTTCCATTTCTTAGATACATACAACGAAACCAAGATCCTGTATTTAAATAATACCGATCACGACATTACCAAATTGATAGACAGTATAACTCAAGACGCGAAGCACATAGAAGAATATGATGGCAATTTCGCGAATTTAATGAATATTGCGCCACATACAGCCGCCTTCAATATTAACGATTATAATCTACCGCTACTCAACCTGACCGTCACATACAACGATACGATGCAACATTCCCTTCCGATATTGATAAACATTCTTTCGAACGCTTATTATAGGTGAGTTTATCATATGGAAAAAATAAAGAGACTTCAGTAATTTTGAAATATTTAAGATATGTAAATTCTTTAAAAATAAAAAATGTTTAGGGTGTTACATTTTGACCATGATCCATTTGATGCAACTACAAATGCTCTTCGAAATATTTTTTGATTGGTTATTATAAAAATTCTTTCAATTGGTTCAAATAATTCAAAGTACTTGTAATGCCAAGTAGACTCTTTGTTATAAAAGAATTTTAAAAAAATGAAGTAAAGAAATTAATATTGTTGTAAGATATTATAAACTAATTCCTTCAAAGATTTTTATATAAACAAAAAAGATCATAATTTAGTTAGATGATATGCGCCTCTCAAATTGAGAGAATAATAATTTTACGAATTATAAATTTTTATTTAGATTGATCTCGGGTAAGAATGAAGCTACGCCAATCGAAGTCTATACACATCCTTTCCAGCAAACGTCGCAACCCCAACAGTTCAGTGTCGGCGCAGCCAGCAGTGCTATCTTTCTCGGCATGGTTTTCATAATATTGCCGATTTCTTTAGCAGTAGACATGGTTTACGATCGCGAGGTAAGAGCTCTTAAATCTTATTACCTTATTATACGAGTTACAATATTTTAATAATATTATATATGCTAGAAATTAAACAAAGAATCTATCAATATTAAAAATCTATGTATTTTTTAAATATATTTTTTTAAACTGCAAAGTTTCTTTTATTAATTTTAAGCAAAATTGTTATTTTTTGAATTTTAATTCTCTTATTATGCGTATATTTGTTGAAATGAACTTTTTTATTCGAAATCATTTGAAAGATTCAGCAAGCATAAAGTTAAAATGAAATGTGATATATATTTTCTTTCAGAGAGATTCTATATACAGTATAAAAATATTTTTCAGATTAAAGCGAAGAATCAACTTCGCGTGAATGGCCTGTCGTTCTCCACGTACTTTCTTAGCTACTTCATTGTGTTAGTCGGCCTGATGATTTTCATCTGCCTGTGCATCCTCGGCATCATATTCCTCTTCGATGTGCCTTCGCTACGGGAAATACCGGCCATCATCACCCTCAGCATTCTTATCATGTTCTACTGCCCATCGTCTATCGTCTTCTCTACATGTCTCAGTTACATCTTCGATAAAGTGGATTCCGCGCAAAGCATGTTGCCGAACATCGCGACCTTATTCGGGTTGCTACCGTTCATCCTTGTCATGATTCTTGATATACAAGGACTCGGTAAATAATAAAACCGACGTATTGAAATCATCTCATCATTTTCTTTCAGTGAAACTATAATGAAAAGCCATCTTCCTCACAAGCTTTCTTATTTTGAAATCTAATTTGTGATGTTGTGGAATAAACTTATTTATATCTTTTTTCTTTAATTGTTGAAAAGCTGTATGCCTTTAGCTATAAGCTTTTGATTTTGAATGTTTTCAGTTCCTAACTTGCAGCGTTGTCGAGTTGTCAAACTATTTATATATTATATTTTTCTCTTATCTTTGAGACTATAAGCTTTATAACTGTTTTTTTTATCAAAATTGATATCATTAAAATTATCTGTTACATATCTGTTGCTCAAGGTGGGACAGCTTCGTTCGCGTTGCACGTGGCCTTTTCCCTATTGAACAGCATGTACGTGCCGTACGCGGCGGTGTACTACGTGGACCGCGTTCATTTGATGTGCTCCATCAATGCTGCCTGTCATTATCTCGCCATGTCTGATTACCTCACTGTGGAGATTATATTGCTGGCTTTTGGTGCATTAATACAATGTCCGGTTTGGTTCATAGTACTCCTCGTACTGGACATCAATAAAAGCGGCGGCAATGTCAGCGATGTGTTTAAACACTACTTTCTGGTTAGCTCAAATTTAACGTTATCACTTAAAATTTTTATTACTACTGGTAAACCTATCTTTTTTTATATGCAAACATATATTTTAAAATTGCATCATTGTTTTATATTTATACTTATTATATATATTGCAATATGATTCAAATCTCATATTCTAAGATAAAAAATTGAATTCTTTAATTTTTAAAAAATTTACTTCCTTTATAAGTAATTTTCTTTCTTTTTCTAACTTATTTATAAATTTCTTTATTTGATTATAATATAAAAATGATTATATTGAGAAATAGTATAAGAAATATAGGTATACATTTTCGTTTTTAAATTATATAATTGTTTGCCTATTTAATAAATAAATCGCAGATAAACAGTTTTTTTTAATATAATTTAAAGTATATGGTACATTCCAGTCTTCTATTTATGAGTGAATATTTTAAATTAAATATATTATAAACCTATCAAATATATCTTTAAAATATATTTTTGCAACAAAAATGTGATTTTTTTCCACAGCATGATGGTGATTCCATTCGTGAGGAAATTATGGAAAATTCGGATATCGGCGAACATGAAGATGCAGATGTAAAGAACGAGCGACAAAAGGTTTTCAATTTTGTCGTTTCAGCTCTCGGTCAAGAACCGCCTTTAGTATTGCTTCAAGTAAGTCAAGTACAAATTGGAGACACTAGATTGTCTTCAACACCATTTTGCAATACGAATGTGAATAATCATTTCTAACGTATCTTTGATGCTGAACATTAATTCGTTGACAAAATTTAGCTAACATATAACAATTTAACAAAAAATGGCATTAAAAATTATCTACCATTTTGAAGGTTTCATGATATTGTAGCAGCAGTGTCCAATTTATAAATAAATTTTATTAATGCCCTGCGAAAGCATCAACTTTTAGTTTTAAAATGCATTTTTATTTATTTCGATATTCTGGGAAAGAATTTCCAAATTTGTAAAAGAGTAATATACAGATGCGATATTATTCTACGAAAATTATTGTGTCGGTAAAACAAACGATTTTTTGATCTTCTTATAATTAATAGCAAAATTAGTTACACAAACACAGTTTGTTTTAACTTAAAGCAATTTTTATAACACAAATATTCAAATTAATTCCTTTTTTACTGGAATGCAAAGGTACTCTATATCTCACATGCATAAAATGCATGATTATAGAATCTGCGAAAGGAATATCAACAAAAAGAGTCAGGATCATCCTGCTGTACAAAGCGTGAAGACGAGAGGATGGTTGCTGTACGAAACCTCTCATTAGCGGTAGAACCGGGTGAGGTTCTGGGTCTATTAGGTCACAACGGCGCCGGTAAGACCACGGCAATGAAGATCATCATCGCCGAGGAGGCACCAACGAAGGGTAGAGTGCAGATCAGTGGTCATAACATTAACACCCACATGACGGAGGCTTTCCGGCAGATGGGTTACTGTCCCCAGCACGACGCTCAATGGAAGAATATCACTGTAAGAGAGCATCTGGAATGCTACGCTGCGATTCGCGGTGTTCCTTGGAGCGAAGTCGACAGGTGCGATCTTTTAATATTCACTTAGTAAAATATAATTAATTTTTTAGGGATATAATTAACTTATATAAACAATTGTGAATCATTATAGAATTAAAAAAAATCTGTTTAATACTTATAGAATAAAAGTTCTACTGCAGTGTCAAAAAATAGCGTAGCATTAATTAAGTATTTTCTTTTCCATACGGCAATCTAGTTTTCTGATGTATAAGTCGATACTAGCATTTCTAACATAATTGATAGAATATTGTTTTTTTAATTATTATGTTGCAGAATCGTGGATCAGTATTTAACCGGTCTACAGATTCACGAACATGCTGACAAGCAGAGCCAAGAATGTTCCGGCGGAACTAAAAGAAAACTTAGCTTCGCGATGGCAATGGTCAGTGGACCGAAGCTGATTCTTATGGATGAACCAAGCACGGGTATGGATCCCAGATCAAAGAGATTTCTATGGGATACGATTCTCGCTAGTTTCCAGGTAAAATATCATATACTGTAATTTAAAATTTTCCTTAATCAATAGATTTTTTTATAATATATTTTTTTGTAATTTCTACGAACTAAATAAAAAAAGTATAAAATTAATACGAATAAATATAGATATAAGCAAATATAGAAGAATAAATAATGGCAATACAATTATCAGAATGTATCAGCAATCAATTCACATTGAAAGATTGAAGATGTCTCGATTCGACTACATTGAAACTTTTCTTCTAAACATTTTTTTTATTAATAGGGTGGTAGAGGAGTTATACTGACTACCCACTCCATGGAAGAAGCAGATGCACTGTGTTCAAGAGTCGGCATAATGGTGAAGGGTGAACTGAGATGCATCGGCTCGACTCAGCATCTAAAAAATCTCTATGGTGCTGGCTATACTCTAGAGATGAAGCTGCAGGGCGGTGACTGTACACCGACAACACCCTCCGGTGACAGGATCACCGGCTTGAAGGAATTCGTCGCCGGCCTTTTCCCCGACGCCACTCTAGAGGAAAGTTTCGCTGACCGGCTAGTTTTTGCCGTGCCCCAACATTCTGTGACCTCACTGGCTGAATGCTTTACACAATTGGAAAAAGGTGAGAAGACGATTTGAAAAATTTGAAGAAGTTTCTTAGAATTTAATAATCAGCTTGTCATAGACCCAAAGAACACAAAAATCTAAGGACTTTTTTTATATAAGCGTATTAATAAAGACTTATTCGAATTAAAAGATAATTAGAAAAATACATAATTTTATTGATATCTAAGTCTGGGATTTTTTAGTTTGGATATTTTACATATAATTTTTTGTAGTTGTAACAATTTCGAATATCACACGTCTTAATTCTTAATAGCAATTGTACAATTTTTAATTAGCAAAATTTTAAACAAGAGAAAGAGAGAGAGAGAGATTTGATATTAGAAATTTAAAACTACTCAGCCTTTCTCTTATATTTTAAATCGATTGTGAAGGAAATTTTCGTAATTTTTTGAAAACTTTTGCTTGCAGCCAAGCTCGAATTGGACATTGAAGAGTACAGCTTTAGTCAAACTACCTTGGAACAGGTGTTCCTTAAGTTCTCGCATTAGAACACTTCTCTGGAATAATGATGTGACGTTGTTATGTAATATTCAGTGATAAACTCGCGATCAGTGCGCGTGAAAGAACTGTTTATCTACATATGAAGAAAAAGAATGTGTTGCAACATGACAGATATGGTCAGTTCATTGGTTTTTAAAATTTCTATGTCTTTATTAACAAATTATGTGATTGCGCCAATGACAATATGTGATAAAACGTCATCTTTTTATTACGAGACGTCACAGATAATAGAATGGCAAGTATAATGGTTATCTAACAATTCTAGTATTGCAAAGGAATATCGAAGAGATATCAGTTTGTGCCTTCAAATTCTTGGAGGGACAATGAAGAAACGAACAGACAAAATGATGGGATAAGAAGAGTTTTTGAATAATCTTAATTTTATTTCGAAGTGTTGCAAGGTGACGAGCTTTAGAAGCTTAATAGAGAAATGAAGAAGGAATATAATGGAAAACAAGGAACAATTATTTAAGAATCGTAGCGTTTAAGATAAAAAAAGTAAAAAATTATTTAGTTGTTGTCGAAGTACTGAAGAAACAATGAAAAGAATATAGAACAATGAAGAAAGAGAAACCATTAGACAGGAATGGTGGATTACATTACCAAGAAGAGAGACAAGTTAAATTCTGGTCTGTCAAAGCAAGAGTGAGAAGAAACGTAAAACGATGAAGGAATAGTTAATCAATTATCTCACCGTTATACGTTTGATAGCAGTATTAAGATGACAGAAAAATATAGAGATGACAAAATGGTGAACAAATAGATAACTGTATTAAAGCCTACATTTGAGGGAGTGTTGAAGAAACTATTCGCTTTGTAGCTCCAAACTGATAGAATGATGAAGCGACAAGGGAGCTACGAGGGAACATACACATACACAAGTTTAGCTACTAGTTTTAGTTTGCAATTTTGAAGGAGTATTAAGTGACAAATCGTCTTGCAGCTTTATCGAAGAAGAAACGTTGGCGAAACAATATAGTAAAATGGAACTTTAAAGAAGTATTAACAAAAGTTCTTTAGTTCTGAGATTAAAAGGACTATATAGAAAAGAGATGAAGAATTTAATAATTGCTAGGCAAAAATTGCCTTGTCACTGTAAAATTAATGACGAGAGACGACGGGGGAATAGTTCATTAGGTCTAGCGTGGAAATGTTTCGAGGAGCATCGGGACAAATCAGTTCAAGTTGAAAAAAAGACTGGAGGATGATGAAACATGAAGTTGACTCTTTAGATAGTGCTTCGAGAAAGTGTTGAAACGCGAGACCGCCTTCGAATTATCGGAGGAACGACGATCGATAGAATCGTGGAACAGTTAGGAACAAATAGGAATCTAATAATAGTGTCTTTCCTTTAGGAGAACGTCAAGGTGACAGGGTGGACGAGGGAGAGACATTGACGGTGGTGTTACTGTTCGCGCTAGTGAACGAACACAATCGTCCTTCGCGAAAAATACTCTCTCTATAAAGTTTTGTGTATTTATTCTATAAATAGTATCGCGGAGGTATATATCGTACATGGGGGTATAGTCGCGATTTTTGAACACGAGCTCCCTTTTAACAGTGGAGTATCGTCGTTCTCGCAAAGCTTTACGCTCGAAATTTCGCACGAAATTTTTATCAGACGTCTCTATCTCTCTCATCGGCACCGTTTCATCCGTAACGTCGCGTCCAAGTGGTGGATCCTCCGCTGTCGGAGATCGGCGTCCGAGGGTGAATGTCGAGTGTAAGCGCAGTGATGCGCGGGGAGTGAACGTCCTCGTAGGGCGTAGAGTTCAGATTACGTACTGATAGTTCACTTCGTATTTGAAAACTTACCGATAATAGATCTCGTATCGATATTGCACTGGAATTGGAGCGCACCCGTTGTTTTCGGGCAGGATAGCTCGTTCATGATAGCTGCAAATCGATAGACCGGCTCGAAAAGATGATAACGTGAGATTTTGGTCTTCGACTGGCTCAGCTATCATTTATAATCCTGAAAAAACCTTTATACTGTATGATCACACACATATATGCCAGTAAACCGCGTTACAAATCCATCACTCATTATATGTATAGTATTATTTTATGAACTTTATCCGATTATTTTGACTGCAGAAAATAGATAACAAAAAAATTTTGATTAAAGTTTTTTTAATTTGTAAATTATTGAAACTTTGTTGAAATTTAAGGATTTCTTTAAGTATTTTTAATATTTATTTTACACATGCACATATTTCTTCTTTTAATAAAACTAAATAATTTAATACTATAATAAGGATTAAGACAAATATATATACACAATCATCAATATTCAATACATTTCTATCGAAAATTCAAATAAATGTCTGAGGAATATATATATATACATAATTAGATACTGTAATAATATTTCAACAAAAAATGGTAACTTTATCACGCAAGAAATATAATACAGTACAATGATAAGATATTAGAAATTAAAATAAATAAGACGTATAAATTTAAATTTAATCCATTTTCTTAATAAATTTTGAAATAAAAGGCTTGATTACGAAATAAAAAAATATATAGGTTTCTTCTTATCCATCTATTTTCTGCATTCAACTGACGAAGGAACGCAAACAGTATCATAAGTATTTTCTAGGTAAAATTACAAATATGTAGATATATTTTTCGAGTTAGATGATTGAGAATACATTTGTAACATAAGATTTTTTGCCCACTTTTTGAGCCGAGCTATCGAAGTGGCGTCGACGTGAGTCCTATTGGACCGTGCTGAATGCATCGAGTTACGAGGAGTGTTCGAGAAGTAGCTTTCATCGTGGAATTACCGCAAATGTACTGATTACTTAAATTAAATCTTTCAGCCAAGAGATGCTTTTTAGGCGATATTTCGGATTTTGAGCATTGACACAATTAACGTTATAGATTCGACATAATATTTGTATATTTATTATTATATATAATTTCCGGGAAATTATGAAAAATGCTTCCTGGAAGGCGTGAATGAGAAAACACCAGAGTTATATTCAACGGGATTTATATTTAAGGGATATAAAAGATTAAATAAGAAAAATATTGCGCAGCTGTAGTCAGTTTTTGTTGAATAACGCTGCGACATTCCGTATATATACTGTGATCGGCAGTTCGGATGGTGTTTTATTCTCTTTTGATAAACGAGGGGATAACGTGCCTTGAGTTCAGTATATGTATATATGTAACTCGAAGAAATCGAGAAGCGTAATTTTATTGTCATGCTGCTTATAGAATAAAGTACGATATTGTTCCTGAGAGGTACGAACTAGTGATCTCTTCTGTCCTGTTACTTTTCTTCCGACACTCGCCAGTGCAATCGTTTTTCCGAAACCCGCGAAGCATCGTATTATTTCTCGAACACCTCTCGACATTTTCTACACGTAATTAAAAATACTTCAGGAAGGGCCGTAGTCCTAAAAGAGAAAACGCAAGAACGACACGGCTTATAGTCTCGCGCGCAACAACTAGAATGTTTTTCTTGTGTGATAACAATCATGCGGACACTCTTTACCGTTAAACATCGATTGAATAATACAGCGAATGATTCCGAGAGAAAAAAAAAACAGTCACAGTTGAAGATACTGTTAATATTGTAGGTTTAACTCTTTGCACACGGCAATGCTGTTTTACACGTCATTATCCTTCCTGCGATTGAAAAGGAAGATCTTGTAAAAAGAAATTTGAAAAATAAAATTTAGTTAATAAAAATAAGCTACTCTCTTCTCTTCTGTGGCTAATTAAAAGAAAAGAACAGAAATTATTTCGTAAAAGGAATTTATATGATAATTACATAATTTTGTTGTTACGTGTGTACAATATTATTATGTGCATATATATAAATAAATCATAAGATTAAATGACATAATTGTTCATTCTTGTGATATATTTTTTCAACCTATATCTTGTCATTATTCGAGTGTAAAGAGTTAAGTCAGTTTATCTGTCAAGAATAATTTTGCATATTTTAATCAAGGAAAACTGATCAACATTAAGCAATATATACGAGAAATTGAAATGGATACGATTATGTAATTGAAGGTATGAATGGTAAAGGGCGTCAATTAAACGCGATCGATCGTTCGATTAAATCGGACGGATATCTTAATCCCTTCCATGAACAAATTATTTGTGAAATGTATACCCGAATTGATTTATATATTGTTTACAAATATATGTTGTACAGACTATCCCAAGTTCACTGTTTTTTTCCTTTAATGACATTTAACAATATATTTTTTGGTAAAAATTTGATTTAGTTTCTCCTCGAACTGAATTCTCCTCGAAAAATTCAATAGAAACATCATCTGCCTTTCTAATTTTTTTACCTTCAACCTTATTATGTCTTATGACATTTTCACTTATCAAGAAGAAAACTTTGAAAATTTTTCGGACTGTGTCACTAATAACAGAAAAATCAGTTTAAAAACAACTAATCTCTTCGTATTTATGTGCTTTTCGTAAAATGAGAAAAAATGAGATGTGCAGTGAATTTGGAACAGCTTGTATATAACGTTATTAATAATTGTCTCAGAGTAATTTGAAAGGGAAGTATTCCCGCAATGTGTATATAAATTTTCTTGGTCCTATAAAAAAAGAGAAGTAATATGCTTTTTATACAAATATCATTCACCGAGATTTCAGAATTCCGCTTTTATTAATTTACGAAAGACCCGAGATGATAACTAAATATTAATTCTTATCATCCAATTTTTCAAATAACATAGTCGAACTGAATAAACTTTATCTGACATAAAAATGATCGACTTATTTCTCTGTCACAAAATAGTAAATATTTACATGTGATCAGATATTTATTGTATAATTTTTAATATTTTAACAGTTTGCGCTATTTTTATTATATATTTTTATTTTATAAAGACACATACCTACACTAGAAGGAAAAATTATTTTTTTAATTAATTTTTAATTGAAAAGTTTCCGTTAAATCTTTATTATTACATCCCTGCAAAAGTAGATAGACATAATTTTAAAAAATTGACGCGAATTCAGCTTGCAAAATTAAATTTTTGATTTTCTCAGCAATCCGTTAAAAGTGGAATTTACGCTATTCGTCTTCTTTTCATTGTTACCATTTACTAATATTATTTTGCATTTTTTATAATTCAATTCGAATTTAATATGACATTTTATTTTTTATGAAACAGTTATTTAAAATCATTAAAAATGACTGAATCTTTAGAGAACGATTTGAACATAAAATGTTAGAATTGAGAAAAGCACAAAAAAGGATTTATCTTCAAATCAATGCTTAATTTCGAGCCTCAAAAAATCATAACACTACAGAATGAATTCTTGTCAATTTTTAAATTTTTTGTCACTGTTTTTTATTTTACAAGACTGTACTAAATGTATATATATATATATATATATATATATATGTGTGTGTGTATGTGTATATATATATATATACGTATATATATACATATATTTCCATTCTTGCTATATCTCGATGAAATTTTATTCAATATGCATAGACGATTAGAATATAATTGACGTCGAGAAATTGTCTGTCCATAGTACTTCGCCTCGGATAGCCGTTGTCTTCGTATTAAAACCAACGGCAGCTTTCCGCGAAAGGTAAAAACTTTGTAAAAAAAACAAAAACATAACTTAGATTAAACTAGGCTTTTCTCGTTGATACTTTCAAGCTTATGTAGAACTGTTTCTTAGGATTTTCAACAAATTTGGTAAAATAGAATAAAAACCAAAAGAATTTCATACGATAAATTCGTTTGGACTGAATTATTTGAATGTCCGCATCCTGTTTCCAATTTTCATCCTCCGTTAAGAAATATAAAAAGGACTACTTACGCGAAAAGTGTCTATTGTTTTCACAATAGTGTCTAATTATTTACAATAAAAAAAATGATAGGTAGAATTTCATTTAAACGTAAATAATTAATTTTTACCATATTTTTTTATTCAATTATTATATATGTATAATAGAAAGATGTTTATACGCTATTAGTGTTCAACAAAACTTGTGCATACATTTTCATTCAATTTATATCATTCAGAAGACATAACATATGATATATAAAATAATTAGATATACGTGTTGCCCTATGTATACGGTTTTATATACGTACTTATTTCAAAAAAATTACTTTTGAACTAATTTCGAGCACTTCGAAATCGGAATAAATAAGATTTGTTCAATTTTTTATCCATCTTGATTAAATTATTTAATAATTTATTAATTATTAATAAATTAAAATAAAATTAAATTAAATAATTTATTTTTAATTTAATTTTTAATATATATTCTTATTTTAATTTATTTAATAAATATAATAAGTATTAATATCATAATTATCATTAATTTATGAAAAAATATAAAGATAATTTTGCGAAATAAACTATTAAATATAAATTATATCTTAAATATATTACAGTTTATACTGAAAAAATAAAAAATATTTTGTCTTACATTCTATTATAAAAAAAGAATATTTTTTAAATGCTATAACATGAAATGTTTTTCATTATGTTTTGAGAATCTTCAAATTAGTTCAAAAATAGAAGATTAAAATTGTTTTGTTTCTGAATTTCGTAAAATTAAAAATGAAAATTATTAGAGACTCGAGTCGTTTCGAAATATGGTTGGAAAAAAATTTCTTTGTCACTTATATTAATTAAAACCGATTTTCATTTTTATTTATGCTTCACGTACACCATCAAAAATAACATAATGCAAAATAACATGAACAACAACAAAATCTATACATGTATACAGTTTTCATTATAAATCGTATAAATTTTACATTTGTTCATGTAATTTTCAACTAGTGTTTTTTTTACAGTGCACATCAATTATAATACAAAATTATACTATATTAGAATTAATTGATACTATTATATAATGCAAAGAAAATGATATACAAAAGTGTAATTTCTCATTGAGTTTTCGATTCAGTTTGTCTGAACGAAAAATTACACTGTTATGAAGCAAAACTAGATGAATGTATCAAAAATGTGTTTAATAGAATGCAAAATAACGTTTCAAAGTATAAGAAATTCTTTAGAATCCCTTTTTGTCGATTTTTATCCTCATATAGATATTGTAATTAAAAGTTTTTATTGGGCAGTTTTAAATTTTGCAAATTTAGAATTGAAATAAGTTTAGTAAGTATTATCTTTACATAAGAGACGTTTTTTTTTTTTCAAATAGATAATGAAGAAAAGAGTTTATTTTTAACGAGGTTGAATTGTTCGTAAACGCATTTACATTGTTATGCATTTAAATAAACTTCCTTATATAAAAGATAGAACTTAAAAAAATAAATATTTCTCCAAATTATTACAATATGATTAGAATTTATCTACAAAAAAAAAACTGGTTTAAAATGTTCAAGTGAAAGATCTACAAAATATTGTTGAAACGCAGCTTTGACAAACCGACACATTTTTTTTTTATGAAAATAAGTTATTCACGCATTCCTTTTTTTTACGAACACATGTACTTGAATGCTCGCATTCGTAATTAACATTCATACATGTGAAAATATTAAAAAATTATTTATATTATAATACAATATCAGTATAATAGTATCAAATATTTAACAATTTAGGGAGTGCAAATTTTTTAATTACAAATAAAATAAATTATTTAAATTTAATAGTATAAGATAATTTAGTATTAAAATAACATTTGCTAATATTGATGCTTGGCAATCAAATCAATATACATATAGTATGTACATATATATATATATAAATTTGATATATTTTCTTTTGACTTAAAAATATAGTTCTCTTACAGTTTTTAAATAAAATAATACACGTTTATAACATATTGTAAGATATTTTAAAAGTACTATGGGATGTCTTATTTCTCTAATTTTTATTTCTTGATTCCAATAGCAATTTCGATGAAAATCATGAGAAACATAATCACATGAAAAGAATTCGTTTCTTATTGAATAATGTCGAGTAATTATCGTACAGAACATTCCTGTTATTAATCAGTTTGCCTGTCTCGTATTATAAACAATAGACAAAGCGAATTTGGACCATGGTTGCTAAATTTACTTATATCCTTCTCATTAAATAAATTCTTAGCGTGATTATCATATAAATTGCCAATTGTCAAATCTAAATGTCAACATAAACAATAATTGGAGCACTTCTTCGAGACTTCTCAACTTAGAGATAAGGATTCAAATGAAATTAAAGTAATTACACGTGACTTAACCAGGCATAACGTCCAGAACATACAGGTGGAATATTAATCACATTCAGCAGATTTACATTTCCATGAATTTCAAACACTAATTCAATCTAAATATTATATATCAATCAATTAATCAATTTCAAAGGATACAGTTATAATTCCTAAATCAGTAATCTAGATTTATAGTTTCAAAATTTAATGGACTAATGATTATCAATCCAGTGACACAAACTTGAGCTCAGTGATCTTTATTTTATCTTATAAAAGACATTTTGAATAGGAAATTGTTGTCACTGAAAGGACAATAATTTGCTTTAAGAAGGCATTGATTTGAGTAATCAATTGATATATGTAAGATGTTAACAATAACCTCGCATAAACTTATATAAAAAACGAGATCAAAGAGTAATCTAATAAATCGTTTCTTATATTATAAATAAAATTAAAAGCTTGCAACCTGTACTGTATCACTTAAAAATACAATCCAGCTTTTTTCTCTTTCCTCTTTATTTATCTCTTTTTTTTTTTAATCATTCATTCGTTCATTATTCACTTTACTTATCTATTCTGAATATGTTATTCAGTTAGTTTATAAATTAGACTATAAGGCATGAAAACATATAAGTAATAGAATTAAAGTAATAAATAAATTATTCAGTTTCCTTAATTTTCGACTGTGATTCTTAAATCTATGACTTGAATTCTATGACTTATGTTCTGTTTCATGTGCTATAATCTTAATAAGAACTTAGCAAAATTCGTGATTCATCATCAACATATTTAGGGATAATCACATATTGCATATGGTCATAATTCCATAAAAAGTTAGAGTAATAAATAAAAGATATAAAAAGAGAAATGCTCACGTAACATTTTACAAAACATGACTCTACACCGCGGCGTATTTTTCAAGTTAGCACCTTCTTCTTCATGTGGATAAGTACAGCCGATGGTAGTCGTTGGCACCGAAGGCGCAATTACATTTGGGACATTTTCGTTGCCGCGTTTCGTAACGTGTGCGTAAACAGTCCCAGCAAAACACGTGGAAGCACTTGGTGAGTACGGCATCTTTCCGCTTCACCTTACAAGATGGACACGTTAAAGTTTCCTTGTACTCCCGCAGCTCTTCCGCCATTACTTCATCCAGGGTTTCAGCGAGCTCAATCTTTTTCATACGCTCGACCTTGCGCCTCAGTTGCGCTATTTCTTCCTACATAATTCATATATTATTTCTATCAATGATGGTAACCAAATACACTAGCAGATACTGTCATCTACTTTCTAATAGTATATCAAAATTTGCATAAATTATTAATTAATATAAACAAGAAAATAATTTTCAGATGTTTTATAATTAATTTTACTCAATTAATTAAGATATAAAAAATTTAGAATACAAAGAAGTATTATAGCTACTACAGGATTATTAATCATTATACCTGTAATCTTTTAGTTTTATATGCTTCAGCTTCCAAGGAACTTGTTTTCTCGGCTACAACCTGTTGCGCTTCCTTCATTTGGGAATGATATTTCTCTGTAACAAAAATTGTATCAATTTCTTGCTTGGAAATAATTACTTAACTTTTATTAAATCATTTACCTTCACTTATTTTTCTAACTAATATAACAATAGCTAATATATGTTGTAAACATCTTAATATATTATTTATGATTAAAAAATTTATATAATTTAAAATCTTAATTTAATGTTTTTGCATTTGCACAAAGAGTCTTACCAAGATGAAGTTTGAGGTCAGCTGCAGATTGTGCACTCTCTATCGCTTTCCGTTTATGCATCTCCATCGCCTGCTGTCTTAGCGCCAATTCTTTTTCTACCGTAGCGAGAGAGTTTTGTAAAAGACGCTCCTTTTCTTCCAACTTTCGTACAACTACGTTGGCCGCTTCCACTTGCGTTGTTAATGTAGATACTTGTTCTTTCAACACATCCTTCTCTTCTCTTGCGAGTTTGTGCAATTGATTACTTTTAATCCTTTCTGTCATGAGTTTGAAATTTGCGTCATCTTTCTCACGTAACTGCTGTATGAGTCTAGAATTCTGCTCTTGCATATCCTCGAACGCTTGTCCCGTCACTTCCATCTCATTCAGAAGTGCTTCCTCTTCCTGCAACCAAATACAATTCTGTTCAACGTTACATTTCCGTTCAATGTTACATTTGGCGTATACTATCAGATTCTGTCACCTATTTCCCAATATTAAAAATTGTTTAACATTATACATAAAAAAATCTCCATAGTAATTATTTGCAGAAATAATTGCTTAACATAAATAACAAAAT
The DNA here is from genome assembly GCF_001594065.2 of Cyphomyrmex costatus. Lineage (NCBI taxonomy): Eukaryota > Metazoa > Arthropoda > Insecta > Hymenoptera > Formicidae > Cyphomyrmex > Cyphomyrmex costatus. The sequence continues at coordinate 758,256 of NW_017276028.1, forward strand.
AATTCTCCAGTTAGATCTTTTATAATCAATTCTACTTCCAATTAATTAAGGTTTAATCTTTTTACAAAATATAGCGTGTGTTAAAGTTAAAAATCATAAGAAAAGTAAATGTAATCTACCTGTTTTTGACAAGCAACTTGACGTTGTAATGTGTATGCTTGTTCTTCTAATTTCTTAATTTTTATCTGTGCATCTTCATCAGCTAATTTCTTACGTTCCTCACGTTTGCTTTCCTGAACACAATAAAATTCACATTGTTATTCGAACAAAAAAAAATCTTCACTAAGTTGAATCAGTAAAAGTACAATAAGTATTTACATAATGTTATTAATATCAAAGAGCAAAATATTTTGATCTTCATTCAAACTAATTATTTTCTTGAACTAAATCGCAATAGGTGATCAAATACATATACATGCATTGCTTATTTCATTAATTTATCATTCTATACATTATTATAAATCATTATCATATAGTAATCTAGTAATTATAAAATATATTACTTGAATGAATAACATACTTGAATCTTTTTAACTTGCTGTCGTAAATCCTCCAACTCTGCTCTCGTTTTACGCTCTGCAGCCATTAACTGTACTTTATCCCGCTGCTCTTTTCCAACACCTTTGTACATGTCTAATAAAAGCTTCATTTCTTTCATCTCATTCACAGCTTTTCTACAATCAAATATTTACTTTTATTTTCTAAAAATATATAGTCAAGACAAAAATATTAATATTTTATTTAAAACACTAGACATCTTCGCAAACATACTTAAGTTGTGCTTTCAAATCCCTCACGAGTTCCGATTCTGCCATTTTTGCGTCTTTGGTGCGATGTGCAGGATCCCGATGTTCAGTTTTCACAGATTCTTTTTTAATATCCTTCTCTCGTTTTATGTCTTTCTCCTTTTTTAGAGTTGGCGAAGTTAATGTTAAAGAATCTGGTGTATTTTTATTGCCTTCACCTTCTCCAACCTCAATTGTTTCTACCTCTTCATCAGCACCCGATTCTCTCTTTATTGTAACACCACTTTCTTCCTTTATCTATACGTGTATATAAAAAATTAATAAGTATTAAATAAAATCTCATTTTCAAAATAAAATAGTTCAATTTATTAATACTTTTACAAAAATTTTTTTCAGACTATATATATATATATACACACACAAACAAATGCATAGAAAATTAATTTAATTACATGGAAAAAAGTTGCTATCTCTTAACTTATATTTATATATTTGTATCATTATACCTGTGTAGAACCTGGCAATGAATTTGAAGCATCTTCTTCTTTTCCACTACCATCTGAATTATTCCCTTCTTTATTTTCTTGCGACGTTTGTTGCCCTAATTTAGTTGTCAATTCCTCTACTTCCTTCTTTAACTAAAAAAAGTGTGATGAAAATAAAACTGTTATCTCTATTTTACAATTAAATAATATACATATATTGAGTGATAATTTATATTATATTTTATTCTGTTATTAAGGTAATATGTAGAGAGCGATTGACTTTTAATCGATAGGCCGTGAGTACCTTAATTATTATTCCATAGGTATGTACATGACTCGATTTATAAAAGGTCATTAAAGAATTAGAGTCGAAAGAACTCAAAAAATTTGAAGAAACATCATATTATGTTCCAATTAGGGGGGTACGAATATATATTCAATAAAGAAGAATGTTTTATGATTGCTAAGTTTAAAAGTTTTAAATAAAAGAATATAAGATAATACACAGATGTTATGTAAATAAAAGTTGATAATTATTTTTAAAAAATTAAATTTTGTAATAAAATGAAAAATAAGAAAACTAATTAGAAAATGGTATACTATATGTTTTTGTACACACTCGAGGTATTTCAGTAGAAGTTTCTTTGTATTTTCGCTTGTACCGATGCACTTCTCCTTTTAATTGTTGATTATGATTCTGAAGAGAGGTTATTAAGTGCCGCATTTCTCGATTAATCGGACCTGTCTGTTCATTGGCAGCTAGATTTTGTTCAAATTCAATGCGAAGCATCTCGTATTCCTTGCGCAATTGTGCTAAAACGTCTTCGAGTTGTATACATTCGCCGCGCAATTTTTTTTGAGCCATTAATTCTTCACTCTATAAAAAGATTTAGAATAAAAATAAAATGTCAATTTACATGCTTGTAAGCACAATATTTGAATATACATATATAGGTCTTACCTCCATCATTTCAATGTGGCGCAGATGTGCATTCTTGCTCGACTGCAATTGTTGACGAGCATCATCCAATTGTGTTTTTAATTGCATAGACTCATTATATAATACGGAAAATTGTGATTGTAAACATTTGTACTCTGTTGTTTCCACAATTACTGATTCGGGAAGTTGCCTTATCTACAAAAAATGGTAAAATTTAGCTATTTAGCAACCGCAAAGTTAATTAGATTGGAATACTGTGATATAAATAAAATTTAGGAAATAAAACTATTTACTTACATCCATTTTCAATTTTTCTACTTCTTTTAAAGTATCACGATGTTGCTGATGCAATTTGTCTAATTCCTGTAATCTATTATTAGCTAATTCACGCGTTTCTTCAAGTTCTCTTTGCATGTCATCAAGCTGTAAATAATATGTATCTATATTATAAATTGAAGAATAGTATTGTAATATTAAACTCAAGTTTATACTCATATCTTTAAATAAAAAAATAAAATTTTTACCTTAGTCTGAGAAACACTAGATGCAACTAAAGTATTCGGTTTGTTACTGCCTTTCTCGTCAGTGCCATGAATTTGTTGAAAAGCTTTTAATTTTTCGACTGCTTCTCCAAGATGATGTTCCAATTTATCATTTCTCGCTCGTACTTTATTCAATTCGTATTGCAGATCGTCGACTTGATTTCGCAATTCTGCTGCAAGCGTATCTTTTCCTGTTATTGTATCTTGCAATTCTGACATCTATGAAGAAATATCCAAAATAAATATTGACATTTTCAATTATCAAATAAATTTTTTTAAAAACTCAATGATATTACAACCCAATTCGAGTTTTGACTTTCTAAACCAGGCTCCTTTCTTGAAACTTCTCAATAAAGAATAAACTATAAAGAATAAGGCTCGATAATAGTAAATTAAAAAAGATGATATAACGGGCAACAAGCCAAAAATAAAATTATCACAAAATAAAACAAAGAAAATATATTTAAATTAACAGACATTTTAATACCGATCGGGTCATTCTCAATGTTAACAAAATTATTCTGAATATAAAAATCTAAACGGAAATTTACATGAATTATTATTTTAGTTTAATAAGTATAAAGTTTAGTAAATTGGTGTTGTTTGCTGGAATGCTTGTGATAGTGTAGTCATTATTATTCTCATCCATAAAGTTAAGGCTAAATCGAGTAAGATATTTTTTTTTGTATTGAAATCGTTGAGTACTCGCAAAAAACATAGGCAGCATTACAACAGTACAACAATTGAACAAATGACATCTTGTTAGAGCAATTGTAAAAAGAATAAAAAATGTCCTATTTTAGAATTTTTCAATAAACATTTGTAGAAGAGAATCAAACCGGAGCTAATTATAAATCTGACTCTCGCATGAAGTCATGCGGCATTCCAGGTAAGGTGTTTACTGAAAGCTTGTAAAATTCCCTGAATATTCCTGGATTTTCTAGGTATTTTGTTCAATATTCTAAATTAAAAGAAGATAATTTTTAAATGCAACTCTGAAATAAATTGAAGTGCTAGTAACAAACAAACTATTGTAAATTAGTAGAAAAGCAGGATTTCACGAGACTATATCTATCATTTTCTATTTAGAGTTGTGTAAAACTTATAGGATAGTACAGAAAAGAATCACTATAATATTAGTAAGCTACTCTCTTCTGCTAAGTATCTTTTACTGTTACCTGATTTTTTAAATCAAAATTCGTGAGACACACATATAAAAACATATATGAATATACATAGATGTATATGCAATATATATTGCTGAACTCAATTACCAACATTATGCATTACCAAGTACGATGATTAAAGAAACAATATTATTAGAAAGAGATAGAATAAGTAAATTCCAAAAATATCCGTCAGTATCAATAAATTCAATAAAAATTCGAGGTAATTTTCTTAGATAGTAAACACCCTGCTAGGATATAATTTTATGTACCTAATGATAATTTTTTAATAATATTTAAAAAATATTCATAATAATTTCCCTTTTCTTCATTTCGACTAACTTTTAATTTATTTATTGACAAATAATAGCTCTACGTATATAATCAATATAAAATGTAAAAAATTATAAATAAAACAAAAAATCAATTACCTTCAATGAGATAGTGTGGTACTTTTCGTGCAGTTGTATATTTGTTGCCTGCAAATTTCTGTTTTCCATTTGTATTTCCGCATTGGCACGACGTACGACTTCGTCAATGTTCGGCGTCTCTTCTGCATAATACACAATCATTTATAATCACTTCAATTATTATAAAAATGTGTGATTTTTTGCTATATATATATATATATATATATGTCTTTTGAGTTTATACAATTTTGAGTTACATATACGTCCATTAAGTTCTTTAGAGATTTTGTGGAAAAATTTGAGTTTTATTGCAAATAAAAACGAGATATATATGTCAATTTATTCGAGTATATTACATTAATTTGGAATCTAATAAAAATTCTGGATGTAACTTACCACCATCAAATTCTCCTTTGAGCGCAAGAGTGATTTTCTCATTTCTTTGAGATAAACGATCAAATGCCTGTACAACTTTAGACACAGCTCGTTTTGATACCTGTACACGGTTCGCTAATTTATCATCCAATTCCTCTTTATCCCAGGAAGATAATTGCATTAGAAATGATGTCGTAGCTTCGCTCTCATCTGTAATTAAAAACAAAAAAATTTTATTTTTAATTTATAGCAGAAAATATTGTTGAACTTTTACTTTTATTTTACACTTTTTTGTAAAGCTTACTTTTATTTTCTGATTCATCGGCAGTTTCGGCATCAAATCTTTGTAATAATACACGTATATCTTCATTGAGTTGATTCCAATATCGATTAACTACATTAAGTACTGCATCATCCTGCATTTGACGTTTCTCTAATTGTTCAATACGTTGTCTCAATTCAGCTTCCATCCTATGCCTTTGCTCTAATCTCTAAAATAAATGAATTATACATAAAAAAGAGTGCATACTAAAAGTTATATAATATTGTAAACAATTTACATATAATTTATATATAAAAGTATAATTTATATCAAATTATAACATACTTTAAAATCTTAAATTATATGTATATATGTATAGGATGACAATTGAAAAACTAAAATCTAAATCATTTATTTTGTAATAAAATAATATTAATATTAAAATAATAAAAATTAAATATTATTCTTAAAAAAATTTAATGTTTTATCTATTCTCAATAAAAAATAATATCATTTTGGTTTCAACAACTTTCTACATACTCCTAATAGCAAATGTCATCTTGTATAAATTATATTTTTATATATAATTAATACAATTTTAATAAAATTATTTAACAGTATAGAATTGTGTAACTATATTCTTATTTGAGTTATTTCTTTTATATACAATTATGTACATCACGTTATTACAACTTAACTCTTACCTTTATCTACAATTATATATATCAACTAATTAAAAGTAATAAAAGTATAAATGCAATGTAAACTTTATGTACCTGTGCTAGTTTTTTGTTTTGAAACTGTAAAACTTTCATATCCATCTCTTCGAGAGTAGATATAGGTCCAATTAGAATTGGTTCAAATTGCACCTTTTTTATAGGTGGTTGGGAACTGGAGTCCCCATTATCTGGGGGTCGTTTCGACATCTTTGTACGCAGTGCTGTGTCTGTCAAATATAAATAGTAATAAAATAATAAGTAATTTACTTAGAACATTGAAATATTTTTATTAAGTTTATGCTGCTTAATGTGTTTCCTGGTGCATAGAATACCATATAAATTATAAAAAGTTACAATACTGGTTTGGAATGGAGCTAATTCCTACATGTGATGTTGTACATCATATTTACATCAAATTAAAAAAGTGGTATATTTACTCCAGATCTCAATGTAAATATAGTACAATAATAAATTCAAAAAAGGACAAGACTTCTACGAGGTTATGTCTAGAACGAGGAAATCTACATAAACGTTGCAGGTGAGTCATCAGTAATAAAAACATTAATGTCTAATCTTGTCAACATGTGACAAGAACGATTTGAGAAGTATATGCGTATAAAAACAAGATATAAAAACAATCTTATATCAAAGAGTCGATGATTCCTAAGATGTCGTCTCGTTTTTTCATGCCTACAATGTATGTAGCCAGTGTAAAATTGTAAGTAAATTGAAGTGGAAACGACGTATAATCAGATTGGAATTTGAGATCGTGCTGAGAAGCACAGGGGCTCTACCATAGACGTTACTAAACCTTTTCAATTTTCGAAGCTCTGAAGAATTTAAACAAGCGTAATGCCGTTATTATTGATTTCGCGCGCGCGAGCTGGCTTGTGGGCGCGGGTATACCTTGGTACGAGCAATTAAACTGCTTCCGCTACTCTGTTGCTACGTCCGCCTTACACGATTTTACGTGCCTCGCTTCCACGACCTCGCTGCTACGACGTCATTCTCCGACAAACTGTGCCTCGTGAGTCGAATCGGTCGTCGCGGACCTCTGCATCTTTCGCGATTTCATGGACGAAAATCGTGGAAAGAGTCGTTTAGAAAGCACGCCAGTCCGTCCGTTGATCCTCCTGCCAACCAGCCAGCAAAAATCACCGTTACGCGGCAGGTCGGAGCAATTCGGAAAGCCGGGCGCAGTCGATATATCTACCCGTCGGTAAAGAAAATAATATGCCGTGTCGATCGACACGGCAATTGTGATAACAAGAGAGGTTGATAATATAGAGCCTCTTCAAAGCTGTTGACCACTGTTGACATTAGTGATACAAGTTACCGTTAAAGGCGCTACTGGGGCCTACCTACTGCAATTGGAAAAGTTAGGTTACGGCTTGTTTACAGTGGTTACAGCAGTTTATAGGCTGTGGTATTTGTGACACGTGTATATGATCTCTTAAAAAACTTCTACAAGATTTTGATTATTCTTTGAGAAGAATTGTCAGGAATTTGACTATTTTTTGAGAGCTATTATTTTTTTTTTTTTTCGGGTTCTTGGTATTATCGTTAAACATGAATTCAAAGAAAATAGCTCTGTCAAAAAGTATATTGGAAATGAAGGTAGGTTGGAAAAGTTTGTAGAAAATAAAGTATTTACAGCAAATAAGCTAATGTTATTTTGTCAAAATGACAACAAATAGCGTGTTCGTTGGGTTGTTGCATGATAATTGCTTGCAGTTCATGAAACGGACAAAAGACAAAGTGGAAAAAGAGCAGTTTCAAGAAGAAGGAGAGGAATACTTCGGCAGCGAGCTTACATCACGCATGAAAAAAGCATCGTGAGTACCTTCTGTTATATTTTCTAGATAGCCTTATACCTGGATTAATAATTATGTAAATTAAAATAATATAAGTTTTTGGATATTTTGCATCTTAAAATATATTTATTAAGATTGTGATATTTTGTTGCTTCTATTTTATGTTTAAGTGGAACATTTCTTTTGGAACCGAGCTATATTTTCTGTGAACAACTTGGTGATGGTAGATTAAGTTTTCGTGGCATGAATCCAAATATAGAAAAGATAATGGAAGCAAAGGAGAATGCTAAACGAGCCAATGAAGATTTGAAACAAGAGACTGATATATCTGATGAACAAATGGCTGTTCAATGGACGAAAATGCGAGCGAAGTTTGATACTGTAAAAAACAGGCATAGAAAGTCGCAACATATAAAAACAAACGATGAAGACGAACCATTAACTAAAAAACCAAAATTTTTGAAACCTACAGAATAAATTTGCATTGTAAATAATTGCATAATAATTATGCACATATATTTATATTAAGTTAATATATTGTACATACAGTTTGTATATTTGATGCACGCATAAATTTTTATCTGATAATGCTTGAACTGATTATTATATTATTTTAATATAATCGTTGAAGATCAGTTAAATATATTAACTAAATATTATTTTTTTAGTAGATAATAGTTAATAGTTATTACACTTAAAATACATAATTTATATTTTCTTTTACAAGCTTCTTTAAGATTTTTCAAGATGAAAAACTTGGATGCATTTAATTTTCACATGTAATTTTCTTCGCCATGAAACCTGACATGGCGAGTAACTTACGAAATGTTTCAACGCAAACACCGCCGGTGCAATCCTTCTGCATTCCTTCTTGCCAAAGCGTATCGAAGCTCTCTTCTGAAAATTCGAAACCGACGTTCTCAAATATGCTTCGTATTTCTTCTTTGTCGCGTATCTATACAACAGATTTGCAAATATAAGTTAATGTTTTTACAATATAAATAGTGTATAATAATATGATGGAATAATATAGATAAAATAGTATAAATTAATATTTATATTGCTAGGAATTTTGATGAATGACAAAATCTTCAGATTTTATAACTTGGTATAAATCATACTGAATTAAGAGTAAAAATATTTAAACAATGGATTAACTAAATGCGAGATCAAAGGATTTACCTTGAAAAAATCTATATGTGTCAACCCGTATCTCGTAAATATGCTAGGCGATATTAAGCAATGAACGGAGGTTTGATCACTTAAGTTTTCCTTGTCTGGGTGTAATCCGGCGCGCGGTAACATTGTTCTCAGAAAATCTGATCTTTCAGATGGAAGTCCTGCCGTACGTACTTCTACAATATAATATAATTTCTTATAATTCATATTTCCAATATTTGAAAAGAAATATTTTTAAGATCGAAAGATATAAAAAGTAAATCCTACTTGCGCTATCAGTTGTCTGAATATTTTTTATGCTGTCATTATACGTAGTACAATATGGACTCGCCACTGGTGCTTCTAAAATAATATTCTTTAATATCATTTCTGTGTTACCATTAAATTAAAATTACAATTAAAACTGGAATGCGTTTGAAATTATATTATATTAAAATTAATTATTATAATTATCATACGAAGATGTGTCATTTGTGATTTCTCTAGTTCAATTTTGAGAATTAGAATATTACAAAGATTATTGGTTAATTACGTTTAATTGTTGGTAGAATAGGTAAACTGCGCTTCCAATTCAAGAGATTCAGCATTTCTTTATAATTAACATTTCCATCTGTGCGTAACTGTAACGTGTCCATTAATGGTATAAGGAACTTCTTGTTTGGGTATATGCGATACTTCTCGAAAATCAGAAAAACTCTATCTTCAGGTAGAGTTCCGACACATTCCTGCATTAAAATTTTATAACCATTTCATAATTATAAAAATATGATTTATAATGAAATGTGATTGTATAATTTTGTTAATTTGATTAACTAGTATCTCATTATATTTAAATATAAATTTATAATAAATTAATATGAATTTTTGTTATAAAAATAGTTAATAACCGTACATATAGGGTATATGTACATATCATATATTTAGATATATTAATAAATATGTATACTTTGATATAGATATATGTACTTTGTCCAAACAAGAAAATTCATCCTCTATGTCTAAGAATGGCACTTCACGCTTTTTGAGTTTTCGACGGAAATCATTTAAATCTTGTAGACATTGCCACCAGAAAAGCACTGTCTCATTCAAATCGAAACCACGTAAAATGTCAGATACATTTAATTCATCTTTGACATTCTTCCTACCGTGAATGATATCTACATAAAGATGCGACGTTTCTGGATCTCTTGAATTATAAATTAGTAGTTATTCTCCACAATAAGGAAACTGTCATTTTTACTGTTAATTAATTAATATCTGTCCGTTATGTATAAAAAAAGAAGAAGAAATTACATTCTGTATTGATACAGTTTATTAAAATTATTTAAAGTTTAATAAGTTTAAGTTACATCATTTTACAGACTGACAAAATTTATGTAAATAAAATCTATGTGTTAAAAATAAAAGCTAATATAAATATAATCATAGTAATAACAGAAAAGTAACATATAATTATAAAAAATAATAAAAATTAAAACTATTGTATTTAAACTTTATAACAATTAACACATTTGTATCTATCTATATATTCACGAAAATAATTTATTACATAAGAGATTTTTTGCCATCTTTCTCTTGTCATTTGGTACTATAAATTGTACAGTTATTACAAGACTATCAATTGCTGGTTCAACTGATATTACTTGACTTGTCCGACAAAGGATCTAGTACGTTGTAAGAATTCTGCTTGTTGACTATTGACTAAAGTAACCGGTTCGTGATTAATCCACGTCAAAATTTTTTTAATTCGAGACTTCGATTCCTGACTCTTTGGTGGTTTGCCAAATCTGACACATTTATCAAAGGACTTTTTATAACTGTAAAAAAATTCCGATTATATAGTATAATGACAGCTTAATCTGTTCAGTCTCTATTTGCTTGGCCAACTATAGTCTTATTGACATCTTATCAGGATATAATGCATTATACTCTCTTGTAATTTGTTCTCCCGGCTCATAATGATTATGTGATTTTCGGTACCAAGAACGTGCAGTACTTTCTTGTATCATCGTATCCTCATGTTCAAGTATCTGTTTCATAGTCGGTTCCATATAAATCTAACTGAAAATTAATTACAACGAAAGGTTAATTATATCATTACGTAACGCGCGTGCGTAATGGTATAATTTTTAAATTAAAATAAAAAATTGGAAATTTAAATAGTTGTGCTATAAATTATTTTTTTTAACGTACGAGGAAGAAACGCTTAAATTTTTATGACTTTAAAACTGCGCTATTTATTAATATGCAATATACTGTCTTTCACCATGCTGTCTGTTAATTTAATGTCTTGAAGTTAATTCTTTCACAATTATGGAATTTTATTAAATATTTTTTATTAATCAGATGTAATAATTTTGTAACAGAAGTAGTTATACATTTGACATGACAACTTGTAATATATATCTTTTATGATTGTTGCATGTAAGTAATTTAATTGTATTATTGTAATTAATTGTATTTAAAATATTAATAGTTGTAACATCATATTGAATTGTATAGTTTTCTATACAATATTCAAGCACAATGATAACGACGTCAATTTATATATACTAATTGAGACTTGAAAAGGATCCGAATCTTGGATCGAAACGTTGTTCCTATTTAAAGATAATAACATTTCAATTTAACCACACACCAACAACCAGTGTATACTGACTCGATAAGGCATTCATCATTTACTAGGATTTATTCAACCGAGTCAATTTATTAATTTTTATGTTTTATATACTTTATTAATATTACATGTGTAAAAAAAAAGGATTAATGTGTGAGTACTTCTTCTTTTTTATGCCTGAAACATCATAACTTTCTTTTTTTTTAATCTCATAACTTAGTATAGATTAAAAAAATTTTAAAAGACAGAGAGAATTCTCAAGGTAACACGAACTCAATGAAACTTAATAAAATTGTTTCTCGATACTTCGACTGAGATAGTATATTCTATTGCTTTTCAGACTGATCACCAAATCAAAAGATTGTCTATATACCATGTTTCACACAATGCGCGATATCGCGTAACGGAATATGCCTGGTTTTTTTGCAATGGAACGGAATAACGCCCCAGCGACGTAACATTATACGCGAGGGATATATCGAATGAAGTTGTTCGGTTGGTGCCAGCTTTTTTTCCGCGTGTTAATTCCCCGAGATGGATTTGCGGCGTTTAAAGAGCCGGCGCGGCGTCTTGTTGCGCGCCGATTAATTGCTTCGTTAATTACCTCCGCGCACGCATTACGCAATAACGTAAATAGATATAGTTGCATGTTCTTGAGTAATCCCTGGTATTCAGCATTCTTCTCTTCTACGTACATGTGTACGTTGTTTTTCGTTTTATAGTGCATATAATATATAGCGAGCAGAGCAACGCGATTATTTACTCTCAACAATCAAATATTTGGTTATCTGAGAGTAAATAATCGTGTTGCTCTGCCCGCTATTATTTATAAGTCGAGAGCATTGTGTGATGCATGCTACAAAAGCTTTTCCAGAAAGAAAACGAGGGAATTGATGCAAAAGTCTTGAGCGCGATGATAAACGCAGCAAGATGCGCTGACAGACGCAAAAAGCGGTGCGTCTGGATGATAGGTATTGTCTATTAATTTGTGGCGACAGAAAATCATTTAAACGCCGTTACTGCGTGACAAGTAATATTCTTATTATTTATCGTCGCAATTTTGCGGAATTCGTACAATTATGTGGCGTCGTTGACGGCCGCACCGTTATATCCAGGAGAGCAATTCGCGCGCTCGTACTCGCTTGCACCACTTTCCGAGATTTAATGTATTCTTACAGCTGCCACGTCAAGCTCATGATGCAATAATATTGGCTGTTTCGCCTTGTTTTCCAGATGAAATATCGGGCCGTTAATTGCAGTGGCATGTAGCTCGCCTTGAACGAGTCCCGGCTCTTCCCTTTAACAACATCGCGGGATGGCTGGGTATACCTATATCGAAAATCGCGACCCGACACGACCGCGAAACTCGATTATATATTTATAAAATCCTCGATTGCTTCAGGCACAGCGTCGTTTATACCTTATGAAAGTTTGGAGATATTGCGATATCTCACGGCGATTATTTATTATAGTGATCAACATTGTCGAAGTTATACGACTACAATTATTCGAATGTAGTGAATTGGAACGAAGTGGAATGAAAAGAACGCTACTTTCAGAGGAAGAATTTAAATATTATTCCAACAAACTATTCCAGATAAATAGTAATATTTAGAAATATTTATATAATCTTTATTTAGTGAAAATAGTCCGAGAAATGTTCAACTCAAATAATAATAAGTCAAAAGGGCCATATTCGCGGTATGACGGGTTTTACTATGATTAAAGATGTCATTTTTACGTCAAATAGGTTATTAATCGTATAGTAAAACCTGTCATACCGAATATGACCCTATTTTTAATATATTATTTTTACGTCAAAATGACTATAAATTACATCAGCTTACTATACCTTGGAATATTTTTGTATTTTTACAATTTCTCCAGTTCAAGCAAACTCCGCGACGATTATTTATCGTCTCCAATCACAGTTTCTAGAATGAAGCTGGAATATATAATATCACAAATTAAATCGACAAGCAATTTAATTTATTAATATTACTGATACTAATCTGAGCATCTTTAAATCACCGTAAATAACTTAATTATTGTAAAAAATATTATCTCAGTCAGGATTCGAACCTTGTTATTTCTCGAATACTTGTCTATTTTGTTTCACTATGAACTTATTTCACGAACGACTGCAATCAAAAGGGGACCGATTTTTATAATTAATTCTAAATGAGTTAATCACATTCGCATCAGAGTGTAGAATTAATGACTGATCGAATCTTTCTCCTTTTGCATCCACTAATTATCCATTAATTATTTTTGCAGTTTTTGTTGCATATTCCGGTAATAAAACAAGTTTATGTAGCGATATCTAGCAAGAAGGTAATATGGATCAGTTACAAACTTGTTTCGAACGTATCGTCAGTTACGTACGTTTTGGTTTACTTACAATTAGAACAAGTTAAATCGTATGTGCTTTCCTCATATCCCCTTAGTATATGATTAAGTCCTGATTATATTTAATGCTTGCACTATCGAGCAATAACTATCGGTCACGATGACTTATTTCTTTAAAAGGCGGCGCACCATATTGCGAATAAAAACCGTGCAGGTCGATGCGGCTGGGTGCGAGCTCAACGGATGTGTGATACTCTCGGCGTGTTATTTCCAGAAAAGTACGCACTAGTAAGATTACAGACAATTTGCGCGATACATCGATGATTGGTCGACTCATGCACGGGGTGGAAGGGAAATCTCGATACGAATCTCGTGGCACAATGTGACTTTCCTTCCTGGAGAGATCGCTCCCCTATCTCTTTTCGCGCGGCTGGAATCCTATAACGGTCTCCTGGTGAAGCAATTAAAGCTTGATCTATTGATTGAAGAATGATTAGAACGACGAAGCTGACCGGCCGCTCCCTTTCTATCATTCGTCGGTCTTCTTGCGAGAGAAGAAACGTAGAGAATTGCTGCTTCGTTGCGCACTTTGAGAATTGCAATTCCACCTCGAAAGGCGAGCGGAAGTTAACGAGATATGATGTGAGAAAATACTCTTCTGTATATCTTATTTTTTTGTACGTAACGTAATTACGAGTTATATACGTATTACAAAATATAATGCGTAAAATGAGAAATATATGTTACATTACCTGTACATTTATGCCATTTTATTGGATGTTATAAAATAACAAATCCATATAATAGAATTATGCAAAAGCAAATCCAAAATAATAAAATTAAGTAACTACAAAATAAGGATAAAATAAGGACGCATAAATATAGATCATGTCGATCCAAATTTAGAATGTATGCTGATCTACTTGGCGTCTACATTTTTTTTTTCTTTTATATTAAACGAAGAACTTGCGTCGCTACAAGTTTTATGAGGAGACAAGGAGAGAGGGACGAAAGCTTGGACATGGCAAGCAGTCTTGTTGTTCATCTTGTACGTGCTAAATATTTAAGTCAGGTTGTCGTCGGCATTAAACGACGAGCAAACATCGTCGATACACCGCGGAAGAAAACGTCGCTCGTTTATCAAGTGCAAACAAGGCACCGTTCGGTCTGTCTTCCTCATCATCCCTCGAAGTAAGTTGTTATTCAGGCAGCACGGATGAAATCTCCGTTACGTCAGGATGATTTAAATTTTTTTAAAAGTGATTCTGTGTTTTGCTTTGATCGAAGTAAGTAAGTCTAAACATATATTTTTCTCTTTTGACATACATGTATTGCATATTATATTTAGATTCGTCTCTAATCGTAAAGTATAAGTTTGTATAAAAGCGTTAAAATTAAGCTAAAATATTAATAGTAATCGATAAATTATTAGTTCGATTTCTCGAGATTATCTTTTGAGAGAAATGCCAATTTCGTGGAATGATCGTTTATTTATATAACAAAATAAATTTTATATGATATCTGTAGGAGAGAATGTGAGAGGTGAACGCGCGAATATTTTATCTATCAAAAGATTCATTGGTACGTGTACAGATTAATCTCTTCGCTAGCAGATATTTTTGCGAAGGTATATATGTATACGCGAACAAATTAGAGAAATGGTTGGAAAGGTGAGAACAATCCTATCTGAAGAAATCGTATATCTGTAAGTGCGCACAACGAGAAAAAGCCCGGGATCTCGGCCGAGAGGAACTCGATATCTCACCCAGCTGTGCGGCTGCGAGAATTTTTAAGTTACAGCCTCGTGTAAAGAGAGAAGCGCTAAACGACGAGTGCTTAAAATGCGTCGTCTAGTTGCATTTAAAGCAGCAGCTCCCAAACTGCACAAGTGAGAGTAATAATAAACCAGTAGAGTGAATATTACAAGGACAGATAAGAATGGCACGTGCTTTGCGCCAAGCGTATCTCTACTTCTATTTCTGAGGTGTGTCGTATATTTGAACGTAAAAAGTTGACATTTTTCGCAGAATCTTCTCTGGAAGCTTACGTTATCTTATCTTCAGAATATCATTGAAATCATTATTTTTAAGTTGTTATTATTCGTTATCGGTATTTTCGAATCCACAAACATTTTCTTCATAACTACACGTTGTAAAAAATCATTTATACTAAATACTTTTTACAATCTTACATAATTTTAAATTAAATAATCTTATATTTCTTGTGTGTGGATTATAATATATAATATAATATAATATTTATATTATAACCTTATATAGGCAAAGATATTTTATAATTTAAATACGCTAGACTTGTGAATAAGAAAATTTCCTAATAAAATTGAATATCGATTATGACTAATCAAGAACATTATAAATTGGAATTGAGTCAAAGTTCATACCGTCGTCACTTATTATTCTAAAATTAAAACTTTAATTATATATAATGTAATATATAATAGTCTTTTTTATTATTTTTTATTACTTATTATGTTTATTATTTAATCATATATACTAGTATTTATAAATATTTTAAACAATTATTTCCGGATTCCTATTTTTAAGAACTGTCAGACATAAAGAAGAAAAAGTATTAAACGATAATATTTTAATTTTAATTAATACGAATACGGAGCCTAGTTGGATGTTAATTGCTTATATAATATATAATTTCGCGTGAATTTATATATACTGATATATGTAGTCTTTCCAATGTTATAGGCTTCGTATTCGTATTAGTTATGTGATTACATTGACAGTCTTTAAAATTTAATATTATTTTTTTAAATTTTAATTTTATATTTCATGACTTTGGTGATATCCTTATTGTTGAAATAGTAGACCGATAAATTATCGCTTGATAAAAATCATGACTTATAGTTTAATATTACCACAATTTTTAAAAAATTGATAAAGACCAAGTATGGATTGAAACGTTTAGTTCATTTAATCGAGAATAAAAGTATTCACAATTTTTTATGACGTTACATCTCGCTTCGTTTCTTTTGGTCATTTTTCTTTTTAAATAATATTTTTATTGTGTTACGTATACACGAGATTAGGTTTACTAGGATCAAGCTATTCTTTACGACAGGTGTTCCTTTAATGGGAACCCCTGACAGCAGATATGGTAGTACATGTGATGTAGGACGAAACAGTGTCAGCAAGCTGGGTCGGCGTGTGGGTAAAACGGTAACCGAGCGCGGAACAATATTTGTCCGGTAATCAGCCTGGAAAACGTTCTCTCTGCATGCTAATGGATTTAGCGATGACGGGACCACGTGCTCCGTTCCGAACGAACGAACGTTGCTGCACACGCGGTCGGCACGCGCATGTTGTGCAAATGTCTGTTTACCGTGCCACGTGTTTCACCGGCGATGATCGATGAGATTTTTATTCGAACGCCAACAAACAACACGGTAAGCCAATAAAGTGTTTCTTCTGCCGCGAGCGAGCTCAATCGACACGGAAGGATCGCTTGAATTCGGGTCGAATTCTTGCGATCATCTACAGATTCTACAGCTCCGTTATTTGCACATCGTAGATTTATCACGGAATTTCCACCGTTAAGCATTTCCTGAGAACCTTTCTCAACAGATATAATTACGGTGTAGTTAGTAACGCTATGTGTATAATATGTTCGGTCGTCCCTTTCTGTAAAATGTTTTGACGGAAAGATTTATCTCAAGAGAAAATACAGAGAAATTATAAGATGGATAGATTATCTGAAATCTTAAAAGTAAGAAAAAAGTTTAAAATATTACATATAAAACATAAAAGATATAATCTAAAGATAATCTTTCGAGGATAAATGAAAATATATGAAACACAAAATGTAGAATTGTATATTCTTAATATTACAACTGTGTTTATTTTTTAAATTAAGTTTTTAATTAGTTCTCCCGAAATTATTTATAAAGAGAAATCTGGAACGGAAGAAAAGTTTGCCAAATGAAAGAATTTTTAAATTATTTTTTTTTAAATATTGATGCAATTATTGAAATAAATTATAAGATATGGCCGAGAGAAACCACAGTCGAAATTTTTGTGTTAAATTCTTTAATTGTAGACTTATTTCATTAGAGAGGCATTTTTTCGTTCAACGGAACCTTTCGACAAGTCGTTCGTGTAATTATCACGACCCTGATAAGGCGTGAACGGTAACGCATCTTGCTATCGCTTTCACTCCGGATCAGTACGTCTTCCGCATTTTTGCAACACTGAACGAAATTCAGATGAATCGTTGCATTTAATAGCAAACTTACGAATATTATTTTTTAAAGCAAACTTAATAATATTACTAAAAGAATAATTTTAATTTATCTATTTCTATCTATCAAAAATGCCATAAAGTTGTTTGAAGAACAAATTTTTATTTAAAAAGTTGACATAGTATTAAGATTTAGATAAAAATTTGACACACAAACATTTATTAAAAAAATAAATAATTAATTTGACTATATTTTGAAAATTTTAATGTGCTCAAAATTTGTTTTCTATAAAATTCAAATTTTTCGTTATGTTAATTTTTCTCTCCAATTTTTTTTTTTTTTTTAAATAAAATAAAATTTTGAAAATAATTGTAAAATTTCGTTAACGTAATTTTTTGTTGTAATTTTACATCTTATTTTATTTTATTTATTACGTGATTAAAATTTTAATGTTATGACTCTTAATTTGTCTTTTTAATCTATTACTTTATGTTTTAAACTAAGAGTCCTTTGCCTTTTATTTATTTATTATTGTTTATTTTATTTGTTTAATAAAATGTTATACAATTACGTACTATTCTATATCAAATTAGTCCCATATTGCATATTTGATTTCTGTGCAAATAATGAAAATCTAACGAGAGAGATATAAATTTTCTGAAAATCATACATGCTATTTATATATTTATAATATATTATACGTATATATTATAAATATATAAATAACATGTATGATTTTAGCATGAATATTCGATATAATGTCATTTCTTTTTTAAGTCCACCTTTCGTGCATTGAATAAACGGCATTACACCAGTTCGACGCTCGATACTTTCAAGGAACTTGTTTCAACCTTCACACTTGTGCCGTTATAATGTATCGCTCTTAGGATGACTTCGAAGTAGCGGCAGCAGTTTCAGCTTATTCTCCATCATCATCCGTCACACGTGTTCGTAGGTCGGGTTCATCAATTTGACGGAGGGAGAGATCGATTTTCCTTACTCATTGTCATGTCTTAAGATAATATGGCCGGAAGTAGCGCCGTTCTCGTGTCTATAATCGCACCGTAACGGAATTAGCAATGATAGACATCGCGTCATATACTTTTTTGTTAATGTTCATTATAGAGCTTAATAACTGGTATTTTTGAGGTGGTTTATGAAGCCAATCAACGATTTGCGAATGAAACCTTATCTTAGAAATATATCATGGTACCGTCTGCTTGATAGTATAAAACACGTTTGAAGATAGAAAGGTCATCACTCATATTTAGTGTTCTTCACAGAAATTTCAGTTACTTATTCATTATCGTTTTTTTAACGACGCTAAATATTGAATGTTTTAAATAATTTATGTATAGAAATTTTTCATACAATTTAATTGAATTTATTAGTTTTGACATCAGATCAGTATTTGGCAATTCAAAAAACTTTAAATTTAAGTAACACATAATTGAAAAATATTTGGTAGATTCTTAATGGCTTATACTTATATAATCGTATTTTTAATGCAATATCTTATTAATCATAAATATCTTTTTCATCTCAACACAAATTCATTTTAAGGCCTACAAGTCTATAACATATTTAATTTTAATTGCTGCAAAACTTTTTTAATACATTACTTTTTTAAATCATCATAATTGTAATTACAATATAATATTCTAAAATACTATGAAGTAGTTTTTTTGCAACATTATCCGAAATTTTTTACAATTAATAAAATAAACGTAATGAAATAATTTAATAAACTGGATATTTAGGACCCAAATAATTACGAAAAGGAAAACATTTTTATTGAATAGTATTATTAATAATCACCTCGTTAATTCAATGAGTGCATCAAAAATCTATTTTTACAAAATTTTATCGGGAGTAATCCTTGTTGGAATTCCTTAGTCAGATAAAGTTCTAAAAGATGATATTTATTCTAGGCAATGAGGCGTGTAATTGCCATTGTAAAAAAATATCTTGCTGCCATAAAAGAAAAGGTATTAAAATTCGACATGTGTGTGTTTTTATGGTACTTAGGATATACGTATCGTGTACAAATTTAAGCATGCTATCATATGAAGACCGTTATCATCGCGTTTGTACAAGCGCGAGCGTCGTAATTTTAGAATCAAGGAAACCGAGCTAATGATATCCAACGATATGTCATTTCTACCTTAGACACTCCCTAATTCGGTACCGATTTACATTCTCTCTAGGCAGATAAGAATCCAAGTATGCGCCATTATCGCGATCTCTAGTAGAATTTTCTTATCGCAAAATCATTTTTACGTGATAAAATATCATTGTGTGCTGTGATTATAAAACTTTCGCAAATATAATATATTATATTAAATGTAAAAAGATAATATCAGTTGTTAACTCTTCGATAAAGACTATTAATTTTAATCTTTCAATGGATTATTTGACTTTCGCCAGATCTTAAAAAATTTTAAACAGTAAAAATTACAAGAGTAATAATTATAAATACAATAAAATCAGTGTAAAATAAAACAGAAAAATTAAATTTAAAATACAAGTCAGTAAACTTTTAAGTTTCTCGTGTAATGCAATTTGGCAAATACAGATTTAAATAATTATTCTAATAATATATATATATATATATATATTTAGATCTTTTTTTTCTAAGCACATACATTAACATTTCTGAAATCATAGGATTGATTACATTCCTTTGGTTAAAAGCATACATAATAATACATCAGTTAAATTTAAAATTATCGGACTTGAGTTTTGATCCATTAATAACAGATTAATTATATGTACGTTATACATACATATATATGTATATGTATATACTGTGTTCTCTTCCAGAAAACACACTACGAAACATGATTGCCATGTTCCAGTAAGCCAATAAAAGGTGTGTAATGATTATCTTTCAGCTCCATTAAAAATTACAAAAATCTTGTTACTCACGTGAGTTAGCGTGTATAGTTTTTAAAGAATATACTTTCTTGGCACGAAAGTTTTAATAAAGTACGTAAAAATATAAAAATTTATAAAGATGAAAACTTATGTCGAAATAAACATCTCTTTACTGTACTCTTTTCTAAATTTCTCATCTTGAAAGATCTCAATTTAATTTTTTAATTTATTCTTTTCTTTTGAGATTTATAAATTTATAAATTGTTATGATATTTATAATTCTTTTAAATTTTTTAAAATTATATATGTATATACGATGTGTGCGTAAATATAAACATATAAATGCACATATAAAACATGTACATATATGTATATGCAATTAAGGGAAAAATACGCATTTTATCCCCTTATACGTATACATACTAATACCAATTGATATTATTAGTCAATTATGTTTGATAAACGGGCTGTCGGTGAGCGAGATCGCATAAAATCCCATTCGTTCTTTCGATTTCGATGTTCTCTTACTGTTATGTTGATATTGCCATACTCGACGCTTATAAACATAACGCGCTAACGATTATCCGCTTAACTCACTGACAGCTGACATTAGCACACGAATTCCCTTGCGAAGCGGTCGCGCGTTCTCTTGTGCATTGCTTTTGATACTCCCAGTTCTATCTACGCTCACCTTTCTACAAGTGATAGGACTATAACGTGTACACGTAGTTTCAAACGCCAGAGGCAAAGGTGTTTTCACTACAGAAATTAATTTTGTCCTCAAAAAGACACTGTATAATATTTCTTTTTCTCTTTTCTCTATATCTTCTACTTAATCTTTTTTTTTATGAAAATAGTAAAAGGATAGATATATTCTTATTTATTGAAATTTATTTTGACATTAAAAAGCACTAATTTCATATCAATTTGAAATTAATAAATAAAATAAATCGAATGTCTGAATATCTCTTAATTAAAAAACTGAAGAAATAAATAAAATAATTACGTTTGCACAGCAGTTTTTGTATACTTCTGTTCCCAATGCTATACGAATGGATAAAGTGTGTATGAATCGTCCTGTACAGGAATTAGAATGCCTGTACAGGAATTAGAAGGAAGTATATTGCAGACATATTTCCGTATTTAAGCTACAATTTATTTCAACGTCAAACAAACTGCGATCTTTGCATTTCATTTGTCTGCAGTTTTTAGAAAAAGGCGACCGGTATGGAGCCGACCGGGTTGAGATGAATCCTAATTGTCTACACAATTCTACAATTTCAAGCAAACCATTTCTAATTCATCTCTAATGCATTTTCTGTTATATATTAGTAGATATTATTAATATTATTAATATTAAATTACCTTCGCCTCAAAACATAACTTTGTACCTAGATGTATACATATAACCCTTTAGTGTTTCATGATCAGCTGCATTATTCTTCTCGAGTATCTTCATTATCTTCGAAAACCGCAGTGTACGATTAAAATCAAAGTGTGTTTCTTCGGGAAAATTGAAAAGTTTTAAAAAGTCGCATCATCGGCTATACCATTATCGCTTCCCTCATTTGAATGTGATTGGAAATTAATGGTAAAGTGATGTACCACAGGATATGTGCATATGCATACAAGCGAGTGCACGCAGGTGCACACCGTTCGAGGGGGGGTTAGAGCAGCCAGACATGGGAGGAGTTCCATGCGAGTGCTCTCTCCGTCTCGTCGAAGAGACCACTCTCGCAGTGGCAGAGGTGGTCTCTGCTCACCTGAGCGTTTCAGGTGGCAGTCGCCCTGCTGAGTCGTTCAGCGACGGGTTCTCCTCGCGTGAGCGCTGCGAGCGAGCGCGATTCGCCAGAGAACAACACGACTATCCCGGGAAATTTAAGAACCGCGAATTCGAGAACTGCGGCGATTGAGATATGTCGAGCGAATCCGCGAGTACTCGCGATGCGACCCGGGAATCGCTGACGATCTCTTGAATTTTCCTCCGTAGATAGATGGAGCATCCATCGTATGTCTGTTTCTATATCAAATGCGACACTTAGTTTGACACTTAGATCTAATTAGACAAGAGTAATTCGACAGGATTCTTTTAGCCTGATAAAGAGATCAATGTGAATTGAACTTTAATCAGGAACTAATTATTAAATCAGACTGATTTGACTTTTTGATAGATCAGCTGGCTGATTCGATACAATTACTGTATTTCACTGATTGAGACTAATGGACACTTCGGTGATATCATCAATCTAGCACTTCGTAACTGATTTACCAAATTAAAAGGATTTGTAATATTTATTGAACTTCCCGATTTAGAAATATTATACAATTGAAACGTTTGTGTATTACGAAACATTTTACAAAAGACGACGTGACGCATAATATGACGAAGTAATCAAGCAGAGATTCTTTCGCCGATTGTGATAATTCATACGTTGCGACGTAGGTCGGCAGAAGATTGATTGAGGATCCGAAGGTATAGATCCACAGCGTGCAAAAAGTGCGCTCTCTCGAGTAATTTCGAGATCTCCTAATAGTCGAGCAGCAGTAATCTAGAATAAGAGGTTGGTGTTCATTAAGCGGACTATGATGATCCCGACGGTGGGATTCGATGTGTATGAAGCATACCCGAGAGCGGCAGTATGAATTTGTCGTGAAATCGACTCGTCCGACTGCATTCTGGTGGAATTATCAGAGTATCGCGTAATACCGAGCGACTCGGAGCTGCAAAAAAGTATTCGGTATAAAGAACTGATCGCAGGAAGGAAATCTCAAGTCGGAGTTTATATATCTGCAGAGAACGACTGGAAGAAGATAAGTGCCCGCGTACGCGCATGTTGGTCAATGTAAACGTCTTATTAAAGATGTATCAATGTAGGATGGAGGAGCGCATGTGTGTTGATCGGGAACTATGTGAAATGCGAACAATGTCGTAGAGATAGCAGTGTAATTTATTTACCGAAAGTAGACACTCGCTTCCGTGCTCTAGGATTTTCCGAGCTTTCTCTGACGAAGAAACAAACGATTTTTTAAATATCTGTATAACTTGTACTTTATATAAATTTATAAATATACGAAGTACATACAATAAAAATATGAAAAAGTTGTAAATTAATCCAACTGTTAAATACTTTTTAAATAAGAGATACTTCGAAGATGTGTTCTTAGTTTTATCAGGATACAGTAGAGTAGGATTTTATATGAATATACAAAAAGATCGCCGGCGTTAAAAATTTGGGATCATTCAAATTTCTACGAGAGTTCGACTCAAGGAAGACTCATCTGACTTTTGATGACTGGATAAAGGTTGGCAGCCAGAAAGAAGATTAATTGATCGTCATAAGATTAAGGTGTGTGGAATTTACGGAGACTATGCCGATTGGCTTAATCTACTGACTACCGATCGAACTAATTTTAACGGTGAATTAAAAGTGAGTTTAAAAAGTGAGTAAAAAGAATTGCGGCCATTCATAAATCTTACAATGACGACTTGACAGAGAATACCTACACCGTTATCGCTGATAAATGACAATAATTATATGGCCATAAATCTACGTCAAATAACAGAGTCAACAAATGTCATTTGTAAATGTGACTCGATCGATCTCGTGTTAAAAAGAGTTCACACGCGACTCGTAAAGATTCCCGAAACAAGATTCCGTTGTAACGGTATCATCAAAATTATAATTATTAATGCTATCGTTATGAATACTTTGCGTGATGATCAAAATAGCAATATAAATAACTGAACTTGCTCGAAAAGGAGAAAGAATTTTTGTTCAAATTTATATAAAAATTTTAGTAAAGACAGAGGAAAAGGATTTCGAGATCTTCGCAAATTTCCCCGGGTGATGATTTTACGTGAAAGCTGATGATGGAATCAACAATTCGACTGAAGAGCAATTGTTGAGATCTTTGGAAGTATCGCAAAGATATTGCTTTCCCAAGTGCCGTAAAGTCAAGTATACAGATGAAATAGCCAAGAACTTTCCACAGGGAGTGCTTATTTCCGTGAGTGTCTCAGGCGATCATTGATCATAAACAAGTGGAGCATGATGGGAGAAGTGATCCGCGTTTCTGGGAGGGCACCGGACGTTGGTGACATTCTGAAGGAGGCCATGTTGTCGCAGAGGTTCGCTGATGTGGCCCTGTGCTGTCCGGGAGGTCAGCGATTCCTCGCGCATCGTTTAGTTCTGTCAGCAGCCAGCTCTTATCTTCAGGTCGGTATAAAGTAAAATGGTAATCTATTATAATTAATTGATAGTGTCATAATTAACTAATAGTGATTTATTAAATTAACAGTAATTAAGAATTAAATCGATCATTGTAGGAATGACGAGTTAACTTTTTTGAATCAATTCTTTATAACGCGCATTTAAATTGGACTGGGTATGTGATTAATTAAATAAATTTGAAGAATTATAAATAAGATCTAGGCTGTGTTTTATTCAAGTCCATTGAATTTCTCTCTCTTCTCTTCGATTATTTATTTGCGTTAGATAATATTAATGCAATAACACATTACCGCAATAATCAAAATACAGAGTTTCACGATATCGTCATAATTAACATTCGTAACACTCGAAGTATTTACCTTAAAATAACAAAGTTAATTGTAAAAGATAATTACATCGTCTTGGATTTATATATACGTGACTTATAGAAAGTTTGACAATATAACATTTCTCAAGTGCATTCATTTGAGAGAATCTCCTATATTACTTCGTACCTTCGTCCGTATAATAAGAGATGCACGATAAAAGAAAATACGACTCGCGTTGCCGTTTAATTAGCGGGTTGGTTACTGGATAACAGACGCGGAATTATTAATCCCGCACTCTTGAATGCAAATGTATTTCGCGACGGATGTTTTTCGTTCGCCGGCTTATATTCGACCGCGTATAAGTAAACCACCACATCGCGCTATAAACCGATTGTGTGTGCGCCGCTGACGAGTGTTTAATGCCGTCGAATTATGTCACACGGAAATAAGATAATGCGATATCGCAACTTCGCACTCGAGGCTTCTTGAAACCGCGCCGGCACACGTTATGATGCGCGTCGCACTCTTGCGAACTCACTGAGTTGCGCGATCGTTAAACTATTGCGCCACTAGATTGGAACATGAGCGCAAAATTAACGAGACAGGTGCGATAGTCGACTTGACGATATTAATGTGCAACATAACATGTATTCCTAATCTTCCTATAACTTCTCGGTGTGCACATCCTTCGAGGCGATTATACTTCTTAAAGAGTTATCCTGCGCGTTGAGTCAACGAAAAAGAAATTGATTACTTTCTCAAAAATTATCCTACATTGAGTCGACGAAAAAAGAAATGAAACTTATCTCGTATTAAAGTTAAGGAAGATCCGGATTGTAATCAATTGGGAAACTGTAAAAACTAAGTTTGTTTTTCATTTATCATGGGTTCTTTCGAAACTTTGTTATTTCTCTTTGATTTCTAATACCACTTCAGTCTATTATTATAGCGCAATTATTAGTTTTTGTATCTTTTTATAACCAATTTCTCGTGCGTTTAAACTTACTTTATTATTATATACGTTACTCATTCGGTTAAACGAGAATTCAATTATAATACATTGGAAAATTGTGTTTGTTTGTTATTTATATATACGAATTCTTTTAAAACTTTACACTTAATTTCCAACAGCCGCTTAATTGTGTTTTCATTACACAATTATTGGTCGTTACACCTTTTTACATCAAACCTCTCTTATTGTGCGTTTAAACTTATTTTACGTTGCATTATGTTCCTACGGTTAAACTATAATTTGACTGTAATATATCTGGAATTGTAACAAATAAGACCGTCTTTTACTTACTCGAATTGTTTTGAAATCTTGCTTCTTCAAATTTCCTTTGATTTTTAACGTCACTGGATTCCGTTATCATCGCGCAATTATTAGTCGTTATGCCTTTTTATACGTAATCTTCTTCGTATTTATTTTACTTTACACTCCGTTGTTTTTATCACATAAAATTCTTAAGTGCAGTTTTACGTGAGTAGAATCTTGCTGCGAAAAGAAAACCTAGGAAATAAATCCCGACGCACACGCCAACGTACAACGTAATTACAAAGTAATGTCGCGTCAGCGACGTGAAAATTGTCAATTATGCGTCGCTGTCGCGATTCGTGCTATGAATTGCGCTTTCTAAACTCCAGCAAACGGAATGCCGAAAAGAAAAATTTCCCGTACTTCCTTACAGATGGAAATTTGTTAAACGAGCTCAATCCACTCATTTTATCGGCACGTTTCATTTTATTCCACAAATTCTTGGCTTTCTTGGAAAGGACGTTTAATTACGTACACAACATAATATATCCCGCTCAATTTCTGCATCATTTGCTACATTTTGCGGTTGAATTTTGACAAAACGAACATGAATAATACCGCCGATTGGAGGCGGAATTAAAAGCAGCATTGGAATTGTGATGCGTTAGAAAGGTAATCGCTCTTCCCGCTTCTCACATTGAAGAAAAAAAGGAACAAGGAAAAGGAAGAAAACGATGCCCGCAAAAGGTTTGCTCTCTTGTCGCAACAAATATGGCAACCTTGACTTTAATGTTAGCAGATACCCAGATCTTTGTTGCTGTAAAGATGTACGGAGCATTTCTACGCACTAGACAACCCTTTTACGGTTCTTAGAACGTACCGGATCGTCCGCGCAACGCATCTTTCCGGTACTGCCATTCGTGGAGATTCCCAAGTCCCGGCATCTCGATTTATTACCGTTTGACCCAGTACCTGTTTACTCCACGCAAGATTCCCACTTTTTCTTACGCTCGTTCGTGCGTCGCGTGGCGTAGAACGAAAAAAAAATACTCCTAACGCAATATTATACTATTCCTTTAAAAAAACGCGAAAAGAATAATAACACAGAGTCAAATATTTAAAAATGTTGTATACTTGAACTTAAAACTGTACATATTTTCATTCGGAACTTTAATTATATTTTTGAATTAATCAGAAGCATTGTTGACCAAAAGAGTAGGTTAATTAAAATCTTTTAAAATTAAAATTAAAATTATACCTTTAAATATCATAATCTTTATTAAATATTGGAGAAAATAAAATAAATATTTCACATATTTCCTCTTCCTCCTCCCTCTCATATATCAATTATATTCTACTTTTATTAAAATATTTATACATGTAATATAATAATATTTTCTATATAGTAGTTTTAAAAATATAATTGTAATTTCCTTTTACATAAAAAAATATTATAAGACAAAATATTGTTTTTTCTATTAAACAAAACGTTGCGTCACTTTTCAATGAAAAAGTTATTGTTTCTGTATTTTTATCAGAACTTTTATCGATAAATGCGCGTTTTTATTTTTGAAGTTTTATAGCAAATATACGGAACGTAAACTACACGTATATTAAATGTACGCTAACATCATTATAAGCGTGTTCTGAATACGAGTCATAACATTTAATTTTACAGTTTTAAAATGATTGGCATATGCGTTTATAGAGCAGTCTCATTTTATTTGTTCATTGTTTGAAATAGGTATTTCATTGACGCACGTTTCACGCTAATTAGCCAGCTAATGAGAACCGTAAAGGATTGATATCCTATTTTGTAGTAATTCAATCTAATAATGTTTTCGCGCGGTAAAGTAATAATTCGCTACAAACAGTAATAAAAACTGAAAGAAAATAAAACAAATAAATGGATGTGAATTGTTAAATATCTATGATTTAATCACGATTTCTGGGTTTTTATCGCAAAATAAATCGTGTGATTTACAACAACACGCTATAGCGTCGATCTCGAAATTAGTAAATTCACATATGATATTCTAACGCGAATGACTTGATTAATCCATATAATCGAATGTATATATACATGTATGTGCTTTCTTATCTAAAATTGCAGAAGATATTAGGCGATCAGAATATAAATTAATAAAATTTTGACGTAAATTATTTTAATTTAAGAAGGAGAGAGAGAGAGAGAGATTATAAGATTGTAGAAAAGATCACGTATAAAATGTTGAACAGATTCATCATTACGAAACATGTTGCACGATTTGTGGACATGATTACGCTGTATACTAACTTTTTACTATACATCTAGCGTTTGTTTTCATCTTGTCGAGCGTGAAAAATCACACATGCTTTAATTAACGCGACGGGTACAATCAGATGAAGTGGGCTGATTCTTGCGGTCGTGAGTGAGAAAGTATTATTCAATTCATTGTATTTTTAATAAGAGAATTTCATGAAATTGTGAATTTATGATACGCTTTGTAGATCCTGAAGGAGATCTTAAACCGGTTTACAACCATAATCATTTATTTTCAATTTTATTCGTTCCATTGGATCACTAACACAGAAAATTATGTTTTTACGTTTAATTTAGTTACGCTACGTAAAATTGTCGACGCCCAAGAAAGATATTACGTTCACGACACGAATCGCTACAATTCAGAATAGGATTTACGCATGTATGCATTTGGCCTGTTTCTTCCGCGGTATTTTATGGCTTCTTTATAGCCTCTTGCTAACATTAACGACCTTATGAATATTTTCGGGTAATTACGGCTGTACTATTTTTTTCTTTTTCCTTAATCACGATGATGATCGACGACGTTTTTACCTTCCATAAACAGTCGCAGTTAAAAAAAATTTCTGAGAATTCAGAGTTTCCTTTTACGCTAAAAAATGTAATAAAAATGTAATGATTTCAATACTTAAAACGTTTCATATTATATATATAATATAAATAGAAATATTAAAAATACTATGTTAACTTTAAGTATTTTTAGATGTAATTAATTAAAATTATTTATAAAGAGTTATATATATATATATAATAATATATTTTTTCTAGTTTATATGTGTATCAGAAAAGTAATTATTAAAGATACTAGTAATTAAACTTGCATAACAGTTTCAATATATAGATAATTACTTAAGAAACTGCAGCCTGGTATAAATGTCAATAGATTAAGAATTCTTGAATCATTTTATAAGGTATAATAGGGATAAGAAGCTTTAAACGATCAGAGATGAAAAGTTATGATCTTTTAGTGCGGGTAGATTATAGTGTACGTGTAGATAGGTATATGCTTTTTACAAGCGTCGCAATTTTATGCAGAATTTAATTAGATTATATCTATCTTTTATGTTCGAAGGAACTTTCAACTTTCCGTTAATAAATAAGGGAATATACGTTTCATAAATATTTTTTAGAATATATTGTTATTATAAAAATTATTTTAAAATTATCAAATTATATTTAAAAAAATAAGTTTTTTAATCATAGAATAAAATCTTATTAATATATACATACACATATATATATATATATATAAATTACGGAATCTTATTTCTCAAATTACTTTGTCAAGTATATTTTACATTGGACAGGTTTTATATACCCAGATAATATTTTTTGCAAAAAATTATTCACAGTTTTTAGATTTTCATTAACATATATAATAAGAATTAATATTCTTGTAAAAAATGCTCATTAGCATAATAAAATTATTAAGTTGAATATAAAAAATGATGAAAGATATTACTATTCTGATTTTTACACTTAATGTGTTTTAAGACCAAAAAAATTTCGGCGCGCAGTATGTAGAATCAGAATGTATATATCAATTCACACAAGAAATATATATTTAAACACCAGGATCAGCTTTGATCGAATGTATGATTTCTCTCATTTAATTAGACGTAAATTTAATTAGATATGTTCTGGCAATTAATCAAGAGAAGATACGGACATGCGCGGGCTCTGTAAACGTATAATTTGAGAATTCACGGCTTATCTTCAAAGGATCTGATAGAAACAAAAAGTTTTTAAACGTCATGTGTGATGAGGAGTTATGGCTTTCCGCAGATTATGATGCGACCACGTGCGTTTTTTGCGAGCATCTTGCCGCATGAAAACGTGTTTCTCAGAGCTCGGACCATCATTAGGATGTCGGTGCAGCACGAGATCACGTATTCATTGCTTAATTAAGATTATCGTAACTTGAAAGGGAGCAACGAGCCGATATTTCACGTCGGCGTGTATTGCTCATGTCAATCGAAAGACACGATGTCGACACGCGTTATACGATCTCAAAATGCTTTTTCGATGTATGCACGTTTCTCTTATTGCTGAACTATACATCCTCGTACTATGATATTCTTCTTCAATTTTAGACATTTAGAAAGTTTATAATACACATGTTAGTCAAAGACATATCTTATTAAAAAAGACACTTCTTAATGAGGAGGTAAAACGTCTCTTTGAAAAAAATCAATTTTTATACTTTTATAAGCACGTAGCGTTAAAATAATACAGAATGACACGTGTATTTTGTTAAACGTTATATTAAAATTTAAACTTTCATATTATTTATAGAAAGAAATTTACTTGTTGGATTAATTTAGTCGTTCATTAATGAGATCAAAACAATTGGAGAGTGAAAAACATTACTGGATATACATATATGTTATTGTATAAATTGTGTTGTATTATTACTATGTATTAATACATGTTAAAAAAATATCATTTACATTTGCACATTCGATTCACATGAATAAGGCAAGATTATTATAATGAACTATATGAGCTATCAACGATGACACACATAGAGGAGAGACATTATAACGGCAGAATCTCAATGTCATGCTGATGGTAACGTTTTAACAGCAGCGATGTTTTGCATTCACTTACACCAGGAAATGCTAATTAAACACTACAAAGTTGAAATTCACCATGGAATTAATTAGACGAAGGTCAATAGGTCATTGTAGGAAGATCGAAAAGATTAAAATTAAGTAAAGGATATAATTTGAAAAGTAGCATTTAATTAAGAAATTAAATAATTATTTATTTTTATTTGTCTCTTTTCGCCTTACTAGTTTTTAATTTTATTTTTCTTAAAATATTCGAATATTAAAAAATTATTTAATGATATTAAATTATTTACATAATGTTTAAATAATTATCAAATTTAATATCATAAAGAATCACAAATATTTATTTTGTATGAAAATTATATCATTTTATAAAAATTTGAATGCCAATTTCAAAATATGCACATATTCTGTTATTTTATTTAAAAAAAAAGTATTATGTATGGTTACAATTCTGTGTTTACCGATAATTTGTATTATTCGACAAAAATTATCGTAAAGAATATTCGAATAAATATAGTACTTTAAGTCGACATTCATCCCTTAAAACCGTGTAATAACGACATACAATTCATAAAAAATATATATATATATATATATTCAATATACTAATTTCTATTACCGTTTTTTTTAAATCATCAATATATTTTAAGTGACAATACTTAACGATAGAATATGATTTACATGTGGTTACTCCATTGAGCGGTGCATAGGTATATAATAAATTTATAGTCACCTTTCAAACTCATAGGAAATCATGACATCCGTTAGTAAAGGAAGCTAATTGAAAATAATAGACTTTCAGTTCGTTAGAAACTGAATTCGTTAGAAACACTGATGGAAAAAAGAACTGCCTAGCAGCTGTCCATTACTACTAACAGTAACGAGCTGTTAATTTGACGTATTCTGAAAGAATAGCTTTTCTTCTACCTCGCATGATAGATCCTTGAATTTTAAACGTAACATAATAATCAAAATTTTTTTAACCATATTATTGAATATTCCTCAATTTCAAACACACTTTTTATTTTTGTTTCTACAAAAAAATAAAATTGTCCAAATGGTATTTATGTACATGTATAGTATTTAAACTTGATATTTATTTTTTTATATACATATGTATAGTATATATAAATGTATATTTTTATAATAAGTTTATACTGCGTTGAAATAAACAAAGAAATGTTAATTTTCGTTCCAACAGTAACAGTTCATTAAAATCACGTGAATAAGCTACTATATGTATTATAATTTTATACACCATAAAACGTTATATGTGATATGCAACGTGATTATATTTATAGATGTATGAAAACGATATAATTGCATAACATTTTTTTTTTTTACAATAGTGAAGGAACGATCTTTCGTGATCTGATTTTATCTCGCCTAAGGCAATTTCGTTAAATTCTAACATATCACAAACATTATACCGTTACATAGTCTAACGAAGCGATCGATCGATCGATCGAATATAATCATTCGCAAATATATGTTGCGAACTAAAAGAGTTGTAACGATATTCGCGCGTTTTATCTGCAGCAAGCATCATTCGCAGCTATTAATTCACTTCTTGGCAACATTCCCGGCACGTATTTAAATCGCCTATATATGTAAATCAGAATTGCTTTAGACCTCCTCTAACGTTACCAGGACAGTGCTCCCCAATTCGAGAGAATACCGTTTCGCAAGATTACATGCAAATGCATATTATTTATACTTACTATTTATTTATACTCGTACCGTTTCGTATTCTTTGTATTGATCTGAATTATGTACGAAATAAATTCGCTACATGAATAACTTCCATATGAGATAAAGTGGATATAACGTTGGTGACTGCGGTGATTCTCAGAACATTCGTTCGTTTACTGTCCGACGTATGAAATTCTTCTGACTTCCAACCTTTTTATCGGAGTGATATAAATCTTATCATATTTAAATTTAATGTGTTTACGGTTTAGAATTTATAAGTACTGGAGTACCTATAGATATATTGATGACAGGAAAGATAAATCATCATTAATTTATTCATCAGATATATATGTATTTATAAAGCAAGAAGTTAAAGATAGTTCTATTCAGAATTTATGAAGAGATTCATCTTACCCGTGCGTGCGATTATAGAAACCAATAAAAAAAACGTGTACATTTTGACGATAAGTTTATTAATGGATGTATAAATGAATGTATACGTGGATAAATAGAAATTATTACATGTCTATCATACATAATACAGCTGTAAGTTCCTCAAAAATTAATATTTTTTTCAGCGAAAGTATAATTTAAAAGATCATTATTTGCTCGCAACTTATCCATCTTCAATAAATGTCTTTGAGTTTCAAATTAACATTCTATTAGAATAAATATCACACAATACAAAAAAATACTCGTAATATAATTCATTAATATACAAACTACAATGATATTAGGTGTATAAATTAGTTCGGTTCGTTTTTTGTGTTCGAAAATGCATTTATTTCAAAACAAAATGAATGAACAGATTAATTAAAGTATTGTCCATCGCTGGCTACTACTTTTTCTTATCTCTCAAGCAATTTTCGAATTCCATCTCGAAAAAATGACTCGTCTTTGGAGGCGATCATCTTTTGGAAAACGCACCGAACTAATATGTACCCCCAATAGTTAGTAAGTATAATAAATAGCATAAGGACATGGTTTTCACATATTATGCTCGAATGTACTTACCTATTATTGTTAGCGATTAATTTTCTATTCTCATTGTGAGAGAAATTTTTCAAATTTGCCCTATAATTTCATACATCTAAACTTCCTACAGTGTCATATAACGGAGAATTTGCCTTTAAATGCGTAACTAATCGCCAGTCGCTCTTCGGTGTAGAATCCTTATCAATTTGCATTATCGAATTATACGGATAAGTAAAATAAGGCGTAGCAAATGTTAAATTAAAGTGAAAATAGAGACGTAGAGATTATGCGTGAATGCATAGGTGGGCTCATCGTCAGGTTGTTATTTTTGACTATATGATAATATATATAATAAAAGAAAAGGTTTTATTTTTAAATATTATACAATGCAATATAAAAATATGGAAGAAATATGGAAGAATAATTTTAAAATATACGTATTTTTTATTCGTACGTATATTATACATATATATTGCAAATAATATAATAAATATTTATATTATATATACGTGCCTATATTTGTACATTATATATTTATATATAAAATATATATAGATCTATTATAACATACATCTTTAATAATTTTTATTTATCAAATTGATTTCAAAAAGTTATTTTAATTTTGTTGTTAAAAAAATAAAGGTTACTTTGAAAAATAATTTTATAAACATTAATTTTTTTCTCGACGTACACAATTACAATTAGACGTGAAATCTTTGAATGTACCGTTTCTAATCATCGCGTGCCATTGACATAGAAATAAATACATCGATATTGATCACGTGAGCGTTCACTTATTAGTCCGCATCCGTTTCGATCACTAGGATATATATAATTGCTACTTCAGCAGTAGAAATAACTAAGAAAGCAGAGAAGCTGACATTAACAAGAGCTAGTTTTTCAATTTTATGGCAAATTAACTCTTAAAAGTGGTGTTTACATTCTGTTATGTCAATAATATACTGTCCTACGAACGTCGTGCCGTCCTTCCGTTTGCGTGAACAAGACAAATCTATATTACTAGTTTAGAGTTACATACGAGATATCTATGTTAAACATAAAGACCTATTCACTGGTAGCGAGATGAGCTTAGAGAAATCATTTCTTTTTTTAGATACAATGCTACAGAACTGGAATGTTGAATCTTGACACACCGGTTCTGAAGGAAGTCTCAGCTTCGGCTGATATTTCATAACATAACATATACATGACACGATTGAAATCTTTTTATTATTATATTATATTTTACATGTCAATGGGAAATAGACAGTCTAATTAAATCTAGTTAATTGCAATAACAAATTATTTTATTTAAAGCGCAATTGCATTAATAGAATACTGCTAGAAGAACAACTAGGCAACTGACCGTAACCGCAACAACACTGACAACATACAGAAGTGTAATATTACAAATCACATATCAACGTTTCCGATCTACAACGACGTAACAATTGTGCCCTTTCATTTACGCAGGCCTTAAGCTATCATACAAGCTATCATAAACTAATAGAAAAGTACCAGTTGAGTTAACCGCCGGCAAAATCGTGAAATCGAGATTAAGTGCTTTTACCTTCTCTAAAAGTTAAATGGAAATTATTTCTTTTATATATATCTCTCTAAGATGTGAAAATTAAGCCACTTGAAAAAAAGTAATTCAATTTTTATTTTCAATTTATACTAAATTTATACTCAATTTTTAGTTTCAACATGATTTTGATTTGCAAAATGTAGAAGTACTTGATTCTGAACGCTTTCTTAATAGAAGATTGATTTCGGAATGTATTCATATTCATTTAATTAAAACAACGACTTCGTACAGACACTGAGGGTTTACATCAGGAGTATAAAACATTGTTAAATAATTATAATGAATGACAAATTATCAAAATTGTAATATGTATTTTTTGAATTTTTATTATTTTCAAAATTGACGCTTTGCGTTATTGTTGACTTACAATTGTATATTTATATTTTTATTTATCACTCATGACTCTTTCGTAATAAATGTTATTATCTATAGTTAGTTTTGAAATGTATGCGAAGAAGTAAAAGGTTCATCATTATTATCATGGTAAATTTGTTAAATGTGAAAGTCTTTAATATCCGACAGAAGCATTTTGAAGATGATTGATCTAAATATTTTTAATTATTATAATTCTTAATTTTTGTACTGTATGACAATCTTTGGATCTCGCAAGGTGAGTTTCATCAAACTTAATTTCAAGATAATTTTAATTATTTATTCAAAAACAATTTTACATAGACATAGTCCGATCTGATCTGTCAATTGGATGGGACTCACTTGCAAAATGTAATGATCATTTATTGATAACTTTAACTGAAGATGACTTAAAATAAGTCGAAACGTTTTTGAAGACCTTTTACTCTCATCATTTGAATAAAGGAATTTTTAAGGATCCGACTACTTTTTGTTTGCGACCCAACAACATCGCTGTACTCTCATTCGCCTTTAAAGAATTATTTTGTTTATTATTTGAATTTGGAGAGTCCGTGGGAATTCACATTATTTATATTTTCAATTTTTATTCTTTAAATCACACAATTTTTTGTACTTTAAAACTCAATTCACCGATGATAATAATTTGGTTATTTCTCTTTTTCTTCGTTATCTTTCTATTTACAATATAAACTGAAAATTTTACACACAATTACTATACACATACATCCTCGTGACACTTTAAAGAAAGCAAGGTGTTAATATCATTAATCGTAAGCATGAGAATTATTGCAGTCGACCAAGATTAATCACGTTTATCAATTCTTCATGTTCTATTGTATCGCATTCCCTCTCTGTTAGGGTCAGTCGCGTCAGATCCTCGTGGATGCCGCGGGCAGCGATAGCGCGGCTTTTAACACCGACGTCACTCGTATAATGATTCGTTCGGCGACCAGTTATCGATATTCGCGGCAAATGATTAATGGCTGATATTGTTGGCGGATGATACCTGTATCTCACGGCGGCTGAAATCGTTACGCTTCACGCTCTCAACTCGCTTCATCGCTCATCACGTTTACGACTCCGGCCTCTCGCGTGCGTAAGAGACGTTTAAATTCCACACGTTACGATTCTTACGAACCGATCGTTAACTGTTTCTTAACCATCACTTATGCTTTCTTGCACAAAACAGATGCATCTGTCTTATGCAGGCTGTCATTTTACAATACGGCAAGATGCAATATCGACCAATTCAAATAGGACAAATTGATGTATAAATAAGAATGAAATCTATGACATTATATCGACAATTCATTCAAATCTGTTCAAATATGCGTTTCAAAAGATAGTCGAACAAGAACATTGCTTTAATGTAAATAACTAAAGGCAAAAAACTGAACTAGAATAAATGAGAATTATAAATTTACTTTCAATCTTACACCGCGATAGAGTAAGTTCCTTTAATTGTAATTTTACTTTCTAATTTCATTCTTATTTATCTTGTTCCAATTCCATTAATGTTCATACACATAACAGGTGTATGTATTTCTCATTTCTGTTTATCATTTTACGTTATTCTTGTTCCATATTTTAAAACACAAATATGTAGCTGCAAAGAGATAAGTTACACGAATCTACATTGATATCGAACTACTCGTATATACATTGTAAATGCTCGTCATTTCTTTTTTTTAATACGAAAATTTAATTTACATTCCAATTAATCTCTACTTATATAAAAATGTTTTTCTAGAGTAGCGCAAGCGTAACGGTAGCCAGTAAATTGACAGTGCCATTACGTATAACATGAATCAACCTGGTGGATTACAACCGCTTAGACTGTATTACGGAATATTTCATGACGTTGACGACACGTGATGTTGACGTTATACATCGCGCGAATGAACCCTTAAACGGAGCTTGTTCCATTTAACGATTACTCCTTCTGATCAGCCCCCCCCCCCCCTCTCTCTCTCTCTCTCTCTCTCTCGCTGCGGTAATTATTTTCAATTGCGCTTACGTTCGCCGATTCGAATAATTTCAAGCGGCAAACTCGTAGATTAAATCGTGGCTCTCGGCATTTTCTCAGCGTTGGAATCGTATAATTATCGGTCTTGGGTGCAATATCGCGGGCGCACGGATCGAATGTACTTGGTATAAAGCGCTGTTTACTTGCGATGCTTTCTCGTAAATAGCGATATCATAAATACTGAATGATACTCGTTCGCTATTATACCGTATTGTAGATACACGACTACGAATAGTATTTGCGCTGTCTGTACCGCAACAAGGCGGTAGAGAATATATATATGTTGCTCTGAACACCAAAAAACTTGATTCCGAGTTTTTCTCGTAATAACAATCGCCCTGCTTGTTGTTATTAACTACCTGGTGAGCGAGATCGCGAGCCTGAGTCATAAATCTGAATATATAATGATTCTAGAGATTTGTGAAAAGAATTTATTTATGCTGTTTGGCTGAATTGTGTTTTACCTTTAATTCAATAAACTTATAATTTAATATTAAAAATTGTTTTCTAATATATGTATGGTCGTTTCTTATTTAAATAAAATACATATTTTAGTTTTGCAATAATTCTTGTCTATGTTATTTATATAATACGTATCTATAAATTTCTTTCTGTTTGAGAAGATGATTATTAGTTTCCTCGCGATATATAATATATATTTACTAATTTATAATATATAATTATAAATATCTATACGTTCGCTATTTATAAATATTTACATTTATTGATTTTAAACTGTGCGAAAATTGTAAATCTATTTCTATTCATACGTCAATCCATCACACACGAACTGAAGAACCGACTCCTCTTGTGTGTTTCCTCGTGCGATGTGTGCGTCTGCAAAAGTACTGCAGCACATTGTTGCACGTGAGATATCGCGGAACACCTACAATTACACAAAGTGTGAAATTTTCCACATTATTTTACGGGAAGCTAAAACCAATCAAATGAAAATTTATTTGATAGCTCACGTCGTGCAAAACTGATACACGACTATAATTACGACAATCTAATCAGTGTTCTTGATCGCACCCTGAATTTCGTAATGTGTAGATAGGATAGATCGCATCGGATGTGGATGGAAAGCGCGTTCCTCAGAATATCACTATGATTCTGATTAATTGGTAGATCCCAACTGCGAACTTTCATGTACAATAGATTGATCTATAAATCTTTGGGAAACAGGCTTAAAAATTTTGCACAGCTTGAAATCGTAAACCAGTCATAGATAGCATTATCCGCAGATACTTGCAATATTTATCGTAATTGATTGATAGATTCTCCGATCATGTAATCGCTGTTTCGCGAATGATGGATTGGTATAATGCAAGTTAATAGAAGTAAATTTGGAATTTTAAACGATTTGATCCTAGTAATGTTTATAAATGTACCAAATGTATGGACATTTATATACATTTGTAACTATAAATTGGTATAATATCTCAATTATCCGAAATAACTGTTATTTGAAAATCATGTTTGAAATGTAAATATATATATATATATAAAGATAAGATGGATTACAAGTGAAATAAGCAAATGTAAAGAAGAAATCTTGTAACCCGATTAAAATGTTACGTATTGTAAAACATTCAACAATTAAAAAAGTCTTTTTAAATTAATTACTTATATAAAAAGTTATCTATATGTATAATAATACAAAAATAAATATTATAATTTTTAAAATATACTAGAAACGTTAGAGATGTAAAATGTATACCAATATATTTTAACAATTTAATATTTCAAATTAATATTCTTTCCACAAACAAATTTTTATGAATTTCGAAAAAAAAATTTAATTTATAGAGAGGAAGATTCATGCACACATTTCATTTGACCCGAGGCATTACTTTATATCTCTCGATGGCCACTTCTGGCATACTTATTATATGAAAATGTTTTACTAATTAGCAATTAGCAGAGATATATTAGCTGGAGTTTAGATAGAGACTGCATCATTATTACAAAACGTGAATTATCCGCCTGCACGTACGTAAGAAACTACATAGAAAACTAGTAGATCTACTACAGTAGAATACTACATCTACTTGTATCGTACTCTCTAATATCATCCAGTACTGCGAAAGTTCGTAAAATATGTACGAGATACAGGTAATGCAGTGCTTATTATATTCCTAATTATATCGACGAAGTGCATTGATAACCACATGTTTTAGCCTTGATTATCCCGCAATCAAAAAAAGAAAAATAAGCTTACTTTGTATTTGCATTTGATTATATATTCGCCTGCGTGTTCGTGATGGAATACATTCCGGCTGATGGCGTTGCAACGTTTCCGGAAATGTTTACGATTCAAGTGCAATAAGCGCAAATACTAACCCTAAGTAATTGCGCTCGAGAGAACATTTCTAGCACATAGAGGAAGAAAACTGAAAAGCCGTCGCGGCCTTGTGGTACAGGGGTGTAGCTACCGCATAATAAAAATGCAAGATGTATGTATACATATAAGAATGGACAACCCACAAACCTATTTCTTCTTCCTTTTCGTTATAGATGAAAATTAGAAACGCGATAAATTTAAAATTAATTCAAAATTTAAAACAATGTTATCGATATGTAATATTTGTATATAAAATTAATGTATCTTCAATATAAACATATGTTTAATATAAAACTTTAACAGGTTGCTTTCTTGTAATATTAATAGTATCTTAAAAAAGTT
Organism: Cyphomyrmex costatus; assembly: GCF_001594065.2. NCBI lineage: Eukaryota > Metazoa > Arthropoda > Insecta > Hymenoptera > Formicidae > Cyphomyrmex > Cyphomyrmex costatus. The sequence goes on from NW_017276028.1 coordinate 798,959, forward strand.
ATAGAGCTCGGAATTTTTTATTGCTATATAATTTATTTTGAGTCTTGCAATTCATGTTCTTTCAAAGTCATTATGTTTATGTTGTAAAATAATAATAATAAAATAACTATAGATGAATATGTGTAAGAAAAATAAAATGCAAGGTCCATGAGTGATTTTTGAGAAAAATTTAAAAGTCATTCCTACGCCATTGAACGCAACGGTGCAGCAAAGCTGCATCGAGCCGCGGGCCGGTTTGAAAGCTAACATTTAATTTACGTTCTACGTGAAGGAATGATGCTCTCATCATTTTTCGACTCAAACGATCCGTTAAAATGGTTGCGAAACGGCGCGAAGAAGAATGATTGAAGGCTGAAACCTCGCGGCAAACATAACATCAATAAGAAATCCGGAAGTGAAAAAGAATGGTGAATTCTTATAGAAATTCAGAATACTTTAACATGAATATATAGATAAAAAGTACAAATTGGAAAGGTCGAGGAATTGTTTTGAGATACTTACTATAACAACATATCAATTTTGTAAGATTAGAGTTTAGGAGTTTATAATTTTTCATGTACCTACAATCTCACATTGATCTGGCTTTAATACAATGTATTAATCTTCTATTAATACATTATATAATGCAGCAGAAGTGCACAACAATTCTCACGTGATCAACATTGTGCGAACGGCAGAGGTTAATTCAAGTTGGTTTCCTGATCTCGGCGACCAGCCAATAACGGTTAATTATCGTCTTAAAAAAATCAGAAGGAGCCGTCGAAGCGACTGCTGGCCGCGTAATTACAGTTATCTCGATGCAGCACGATCTTCAAGCTTACAACAATGAAATACTCGTAATTCATTGTTGTCCAGGTTTCATTATCCGCGCGAGTAATAAGAAGAGAAAAGAAAAAGGAGGTAAATCAAGCGTGCGATATTTACGAGCGCATAAAGCTCTGAACACAATTCGGAAGTCCGAATTTACAATTCTTCTATTAATTCAATGTACATTTGCCTATCAGGATCCAGAATATTTAATTTTTGTCCTTATTTTTTAGATATATTCTTTTATCTCTCTCCTTCTCTTTCTCTTTGTAAATAATTTCAGCTTCTTATTAAAAAATTCCATACAGGATTTTTTAACAAAACTGTACTTTAAAAAGATATTAAAAGATTAGTCAAATAGTTATAGAAAATATGGGAGTTTTAATGAATTAATTTAGAGAGCGAATGTAACTAAATATAAAGAATTGTCATTTATGATGAACCATAAAACTACTTACTCTTCTGCATGTAAAACGAAAGGATAACAAAGAAAGAGAGAGTTTATTCTCATATAATTTATGAAATAAATAAATTCTTATATAATTTATGAAAGGAAACATCACAGAACACTCAAAACATCTCTTCTCGTTAAGTTTCCTTGCCATGCATATCACAGCCGTTATATCAGATAAGCAAGGAAATATGCGTGCATACATATTTCTCTGGAATGAGATCACTTCACAAAATGAGAGCACTAATAAAATTTGGCCCACATATGCAACCAGCGTGCATTAACTTCTCTGTAACTCAGCATGCTCTTGATACATATTATTACTGTGCATTATTAATTATAAGTCGTAAAGTAATCTTTAGTAATGCGAAAACTCGTATCAATCGGCAGTATCTTGTATATTTTTTGACAGCACACTAGAATCGTGTACATACATCTCTATCAAAACATATTCTCTTTCGTTTTTCATTCAACTATTATCAAACAGATATTAATTAATTAATTTTTGTTTCCTTATATATATTTTCATGTCTTCTTATATATTATTATCCTCACATATTCTTATATATACATTTTCTTATAAACGCATAGAAAAAATAATATTGCTGAAGTATCTAAAAATTTAGTTAGATACAGATCCGAAAATAATTTTGTTTAAACTATTGAAATAATAATGTAGGACACTGATTTCTAGAAGATTAGAACGTTTTACAGCATTGTCAGCAGCACTTCAATATTCTACTATTTTAATAGCCCAATAAAATAGATATTTCAACAAAATCATTCTTTTTATATATACACATCAATTATAATTAAAAATATTATATACTTATTATAATTCAAAATTGTTGTTTTTATTATTCTAATAAACAAACTTTTATTTACAGGAGGTGTTACTGGCGCACAGCAAAGTCACAGCTCATTGTGAGCCGATTACAGTGATTCTGGCAGAGGTGGAAGCGCCGGAACTCGCGGCTCTTCTGGGCTTCGTCTATACCGGAAGCGCCACTGTTCCACGGATGCGTCTGGACGCATTTCTACGTGCTGCCGAGGCCTTACGCATCCGGCTTCCACCGGTGCCGGTGATAACAACCTGCGAGGAGCAAGCAGCGGACTGTAAGCTGGAGGACGTCAAGGATGTCAAAGTTAGCCCCAAGTACTTGCAGTGCGATCAGTATCCTTGGTACCAATCGAGAAAATTGTCTTACGAAGACCCATTTGACAGGAAGGAGTCATACATTAGGATACTTCCCACGGACGACGTCAACAGAACTACGTTTAGGGATATCGGAGCGTTTCACGAAGTCAACAATCCTGGGCCATCGTTTGGTCCTAGTTGTCCGAACTCGTGGCCAACAGGCGGTTTTCTGCATCAGGATAGGACAACGAGTGATCCTTCCGCGGACAAAAATCACAGCTTGATGATACTCGCTGATAAGAATCCGGTGATAACACCTAGTAACGAATCGTCCTTCGGTATATACCAACGAGGTATGTGTCTGCCCGGAGGATCGTCTTCGGAAGGATACGCTGGTCCAGATACTTTGGAAAAGATCAGAACGAGATATGAGAGGCTGCATACGAGTTGCCCGTCGGAGAAGTCGATAATGAACGAGGACGTCCTTGTGGATGGATCGGGAGGAGAGTCTTGCGGAACACCGCGGGACGAGTGTCCATACCAGGGCACGATGCCGTTGCCGTCCTTGCAGTGCGCGGCCGCCACCACCAGCCAAACGAGGTCGTTCGAGATGCTCGATTATGCCTCACAAAGTTCGGCGGGTGAGGATCTCAGCTGCGGCGAAAGTTGTTGTAGGTGGAGAACCGCTCGCAGACACGTGGCAAATCCCGTCACCGCGTCACCGTGGCGCCAGATTGTCAGGCCCCATCATTCACCGAAGAACCCACGGCCCATCCTTATGCCCCAACGGCACGCCGATGACGTGAGTATTCGACGGATAAATATTAGCTCACTTGTACGTTTTGAAATCAACCGATTCAATTTCAATTTTAATTTCAAATTTTATTTATTCAAAGACCTGAACGGTTATTCGAGTAACACGGAATGAATATTAGGTCGCATATTTATTAAATTACGAATCAATCTTGGAAATATGAGCGACTTGAAAAGTCAGCACTGTGCCATAAGTTTTACAAAATGAAAACAAATTTTTCAATAACTTTTTTATAATTATCCTTATATTTTTACAAACAATAATAAATGAAAGTAAATGTTGAACAAATAAATGAAAAGGGCCAAAGCTATATTTGGTTAAAGTTATATAATCTTGATGCTTAATATAATATTTTTGTAAAAATTTAAAAAATATTAGTTCAAGCAAACTACGCGCCGATTATTTGCCGGTTTTGAAACGCTACAATTCTAGAACGATATTTATAGTTTTTTTTTAAAGATTTTAAGTAATGCCTTATGGGCTTTCTGCAATAAGCCGTTAGTCACCATATCAGACTAGTGGTAAGACAGAATTATAAGTCATAAATCTTATGAAACTTACATCCAGAATAAATCATCGTTACGATATTTCAGCCAATTAGAAGAGTGATAGTTCTCAAGACAAATAAAACAATGCACTATATGATTGATATCAGTCATAATGTAATCTAAGTTTTAAATCGAAAAAAAAAATGGGATTTGACCATCTTTATGCAATCACTGATTACTGACATATTGCTGTTTTATGACACACTACTGTCTTGCTTACAACTCGCTCTTCGATTTCTAATCTAGGGTAACCCCGATATATATATATATATGTATATATTACGCCGCACCTAACAAAAACTTAATTTATCAAGTATTATTTATTATGATTAAGGTAAACGAACTATATCAGTAAAAACTTTGTACTGTCTACTATTACGAAAAAAATACTAGAAAACCAAAATACTTATTTTTCGTATTAAAAAAACAACTTTTTGTAACCTTTACATTTTTGCCATATATCCTATGGGGGTGGGTGCAGCTACTCTTAAGAGAGGTGAGGGAGGTATGTACAGCTCACGAAAAATTTACAAATTCTTATAAATAAAACGTAAAATGATACAATAACTTATAAAATGTGTTTACAATGTTTTATCAAGAAATAAGAATGATAGAATATATATGAAGTAATAAATAATAATTACGATCTTCCTACATATGTTACAAGTGACATGAGGTACATATTTCATGTAATACATTTATTACATGTGCACTCAATCCAACCTGCGCACTTTATATACTTTGGGCATAAATCCCACCCGCTAAAAATGCTGTATATCCTAAATAGGTGGGATATACAAGACAATAAACTAAACAAAGAATGCAAGAGCAAAGCATACTTGCTATACAACATGCTTTACTATTCCTCTATACTTATGTATCATGAAATAACCATTAAGTCTTTTATACTTCCTACAATAATCGTTTTATGTAAAGTAAATTATAATTTATGATGACGCGCTACTTATTACAGTGACAAATTGATACAACTCACAATCATTTCATTAATATTAACAATAAAAGCCTGAAATCATAGCATAATACTAATATAACATGAAGACATGTAAAGCCGGTTCTACATTAGTTGCAAGCCGATCGCAAGTTTGTTGCGACAGCCAATCTGAAGCGTTGATTTCAAAACGCAAGCTTGAGATTGGCTGTCGCAACGAACTTGCGATCGGCTTGCAACTAATGTATAAGAACCAGCTTAACAGAGTAGTTGCCGGAAAATTATCCCCACTCCTATTTTTTCTGACTTCTGCGGCGTATTTGCCGGAGTTACCTTATTCTTGATAGCTTATTGTAAAAAGCTTATTAAAATAATATACGGCTTTATAATCGGCTTATTACATCTTAAGACTGTACTTAAGATGATCTTAAAAATAAGCCTATACCAGCCCTAAATTGGTTCACATGATATTATTACATGTGATCAAATTGATAAGACGATCGCGTGGAATGAAGGAAATCATCAGATGAGATGATATTTTTACAATATATCTTTTATAATATTTAAATAATTTATAAAAAATGCTTATTAGCATTAACAATATTAAACTGTTTGTCAATTTAATTTGTGACATTACATATTTCAGATTCAGTCTAGAACTATGTTTCAGGACCGACAAATAATCGGCACGTAATTTGCTTAAATTGGAAATTTTTTTAATTCACATAAATATTATATTATAATATTAAGTATTATACGACCTTTCATTTGTGTTGGACACTATTTAATATTTTATAATTTTATATTACTATAAACTCAAATTTTAAACTTAATAACGAATGATTAAAAAATTATATGTAATGCAGAGATTCAGTTTGCTTTTTAAAGTGCGCCAAGAAGTTAATAATTCTTTTTAGAATTGATCCGTTATTTCTGGACGGTATTTATGACTCCATGATAGCAAGATACGAGAGACAATTTATTCCAGCTGATATTTCCAATCACGAAACTTCACAACGACTATTGAAAACAGGAAAGAACGTAGGCTGTACATACTCGATTACGATGCCAGATACGATTTCGTCGTACCTGTCGAAATCCCGTTGCCAGGGGATCCGTATTCCCACGTATGCGAAAAGAATCACCATTATGGGAACTATGCCAAGGTGAATAACACTGAACGACACGATTGAACAAACGCGTTTTCATTCGATCGGTGATAAAAACTGGTACGTGTCAAGCGATGAAAAAAAAACGGGCCTGGCCACTGTTTCGCGAATAATTTAAGAGGACCCAGTTAAGCGCTCACTTAAGAAGGATGTGAATATATTTTACATACGATAATTTATATTTATATTATTACAAACAGTAATAATGAATAAACGCGTGAGTATCTTTTATGTGCCTCCACGTGTGTTTTAATAAATACAAAACGTTTCTTAAGTGAAATCTGTAAAATACGGCATTATCATGATATTAACCTAATCTGAAAAAAACTAATTTATATTCCTTTTTCTAAAAGCATTTATGTAGAGTTTTATACATAATGCAGTTTTATATGTGTAGTATCCCGAGTATCCGCAGGTTTACCATTAAATCGCATTAATTTTCAAACTATAAATTTATCGAAAACCATTTATCGCGGTTGATTGAATTGCGCTGAACCAGCCAATTTCCGCAAAATGGTGAGATGAAAATAAACCGTTACTGCCGTTACACCCTTAATTACTATGGCAGAAGAAAGCTCTATAAACCGACTCGGAGACGAGGATGCGCTCGATATGTCATCGTCATAGCGCGTGAGATTAACGAGAGAAAATGGTTTCAATATCCTGGCTTGTCTCTATAAATCGCAATAACGATAAAGTTAATTAAATAGAAACCTTTGTGATTAAGAATCCAGTAATAGTCCTTATTATTCCGATTATTTAACGTAAAACTGCAAAACGGTTGTTTAATTTTTATTACATTTCCATATTTGTTTATTAAGCCATTTCCAGTTTAAAAAATATGATCGTAATAATTGTAATAACTTGTTTAATATTTCGTCACCTTAAACGGAAATAATTTTTGCTCATTTGTTGTTGCAAATAGTTTTCAATAACTTTACGTAACTTTCATATTATGTAACTTCAATATTATATTAATAAATGTTCGCCGAAACAAAGCAATCAAGAATAATTAAATAATTTAACCATTTTAGAATATTAATTGTGATAAATAATAATTTATTTTTCTGGTCAAGAATTTTTAAGTCAACTGTTTCGAATTAGCCACGATATTTTATCGGTGTCATGCGATCATAAAATTACTTTCCATCGTAGATCTTCTTTTTGAATCGGCGTGATTCGTTCGTGAACCAATCATAATGATATATGGACCGAATTAACTTGCTTATTGAAAATTGTCTAGTTTCAGTCACTACTAAAATTTAATGTATCGGATAAAACGCGCAGTCTCATGAATAAATGAAGATATGCCAAACGCAGAAGATACGAAAACTAGTTTACGATTTGCATAATGTCCTTTCTGTCACCGTGACAAATATCTTCCTTTCTTATATTTCGCGCCTGATGCTTGCTTCGCACTTACGGAAACCGAGATAAAACCGAGTCGATCAAAATTAATTAAAGAAAGACCGTTTTTAGCTTCAGGTATCGAGTTTCAAAACATGATGGAAAGCTACGAACAGCTCGCACTTGCTAGAAGATAGTTAACAGCCAACAGAAATTATCCGCGACATATCGTGCGTCAAGAGTTAATTGAAACCTGTAGGCGCTGAACGTGTACGAATGTGAACACCGGAAGATTCGTGTTCGCCATTTGTTGACCGTTTATTTACTCCTCTGTACACATGTACATTACGCATCTTTACGAGTGACAGGGTGCCGCTTCCAGCTGCGTTGTCGCCCTTCACTTGGGTTCGATACTGTTCCGCTTAATGCGGCTATCAATTAGCTTGCAGCGGCTGTTTATCAGGCCGTCGAGCCGTGATTGCGCATCACCAGCTGGCAATGCCAGCTGCGCGCGCGTTCATCGCATTATTACACGCCCGATCTGCGAACGTTTTCTCTTTCGATGACGGGAGATGCGTGCTAGATTTTGTGGACCGTCATGACAACTGTCCGCTTACGCAAGCAGCGGTCCGCAGCTTGCGCCGAGATTCTTGGAGATTTCAATCAGATAATCACGGCGCGACGCAATCGCATTCACGATTTTTTTTCATCGATATATCTTTTCGCGCGCCGCGATTTAATTGATTCTATTACTATAAGATTCATAATAAACTTTGAACACATTGTTTTTAAATTTCTTTATTTTTTAGATTTATTTATACATTTAATTATTTTAATTTAAAGAATTATAGTTAAAAAAATAAGAATGTTTTGCAAAGTAAAGCGCTACGATTTTTTTTTAATATAGTGAAAATAGTACTGAGAATAATAATTATAAATTTTATAATATATAAAATAGTGTTTGAAGATTTTCTTATAGTCGTTGTTATACTGAAAGTTTCTTTTTATTTGTATGTATATATATATATAATTTATAAATTATATTTAATCATACAAGGTGTTCGCGAATCAAAATAACACTGTAAGAAAGTTTTCAAAAAATTAATTATTTGTCAAACAAACAAAGAAAGAAGTACAGCCTATAACGTACAAAGTTGGATCACAATGCTTATTATAATTATGCGTGATTTTTATATACTACATATATAGTCCCCCCATAATTGCGCGCTGATAACTCAGACATAACGCATAAATACTATACAGCAGTAATATCACCAATTTTTACTTGATTAATTACAATTAAATATGAAGATGATAATTTAAAATTTCGTTAATAATTAGATCTTTAATTTATTCTTTAACGATAACGACTCCTTTTATCTCCTTATGTGGAGCATAGGACGTCTATAGACCTCTTTTGTCCGAGGCCTATATTCGTTTCTCGAATCAGATTGTTTTTCGGATTTGTGGGTGATTGGTCCACAGAATCCTACCTCAGTCAGATATTCGAGAGACAAATATCTACTGATATGTATACTGATGTATAGGACCTACAGTTTAACGCCGAATCCGAACGGCGCTGATGATCATAGATCTTTTGATCACCAGGTGGAGCCATTTTTTGGCTCATTAAAAATCATCGCGTTTGGGCGCACGTGGGATTGAACTCGGGTCTACAAATCGCGAGTCAATCGCACAGAGCGGTGAGCCACTCGACGCCACAATTTATTCTTTACATTGCAAAAAATATCACATAGTTTTTGGCGTTTCGTCAAATTATTTGTAAATTTATTGTATTTAACTATTATATTCTTGAGCCACAATTTATTCTTTACATTGCGAAAAATATCACATAGTTTTTGGCGTTTCGTCAAATTATTTGTAAATTTATTGTATTTAACTATTTGTAAATATTAGTATTTTAAGCAACAGTTTATGAAATATGTGGTAAGGATTTAAGTATATGATCACAATTATGGTTTAAACGCTGAAGTGCATGCTTACAGAATTTTTCACTGGCAAAACTGGTGTGCATTCAGTGCGCATATTAAAGCCGTTATACACTAATCTAATCTGAATGTAAAAGCAAGATATTTCAATCGATAAAATGTCCGATATATATCTATTTGATCAAATAGTACAATAAAATGTATTGCGAATTTCACGATTTAACTTTAATATATCGTTCTTGTATCTTTATTAACATACATCTTTATGTCGATTTGTACGTAACGGTATTAAAGTTCGTTGAGTGCGCACCAATACCAATGAAAAACGCTATAATACTATCGTACGCGCGATTCATGAACAGGTGGCCGTCTAATCGTATAGTGAGTCTTCATTCTGCAAGAGTGAAAAAATTCATTCCTGTTTACTCTTGTAGACTGGCGCAATTCTCTCCCTCCTTCTCTACCTCTCTACTACTCTCTTTCGAATTTTTGGAGTGAAATTCACTCTCAATTTAGATTGACATGTGTAACATTATTTTTTCAGAATTAAATGTCTTCGTAAAGTACAATAAAAAGTATCAACATTGTTTAGCGAAAAATTTAAAAAGAAAACAATTAACACGATAACAATCAGTAGCAAAAGTTGACAATGTTGCTATGGAAGTGTAAAAGTAATGAGATTCATAAATTATAAATTCCGCGCATATCTTTTGATGCTGCTGTTCGCTGTTATTTAAAATCTAAAGAATTACGTAAAAATATTACGATAATCGATAGGATATTTCGATATATATTTTATCTTCGGAATTTAATCTCGACGATTTATATTCGGCTTCCGTTGAACGCAAATACAATTATTAAAATGCGAATAATATGCATCTTCTATTCGCTTTCCTTATCATGTTGGGAGTGATTGGGCCATTATTATTGCAACGATCGACAGCATTAAATTGTTTTACAATCTAACTACTTTCTAATTGCTGCTTTCTTCTGGTTTTTCCTGCTGCTCATTATGCGAACGCATTCCTGGACGCGACTACAGACTTTATTTAGCATACTGCATAAGTATAGGAAACTGTCGACGTGCGATTGTTGGATTATGTTGACTGGACGTGGTACTTAAAAATTGTTTTTTAATGCTTGATTAAATTTTCAACAAATAACCATTTTTTCTGCAGAGTCAAAATTAGAAATTTAAAGTTATTTTCCTGAAAGAAGAAATTAAAAAGCTTAAAAATATTATTTTTAAATAATAAATAGGCAATGTTGAAAGGTAATAAATAAAAATATAATAAATAATATCAAACCAAGAGTCGAAACTTGTTGCGTTTTTTTTACAAATTTGCGTTTTTATCATTTTTATAACATCATAAGCGGCTAAGTACTTCTAATTTATTTTTTGTATTTCAATTATTTTTATGTATATACACAGTTAAAGTTATTTAAATGTTTTAACCGTTTTATTTTATTTTATTTACTATCTGACTCTTATTGTCCTTTCTTTGTTAGATTATTGTATTATTTTCATATAAAGAGTCCTTCAACTTTAATTTTATTTGTATAATAAATAATAAAAAATGATAATAAAATTCTGTTTTTTTTTTTAAATCAATTTTTTGAATACTTCATTTACAAAATGCTTTTATGTAATATCATTATATAAATAATGAAGTAAACACTAAATGAAAATAATATCTAATAAATTAACGTTATAAATATATAATTAAAGAAAAAAATTGGCGTTGTTACAAATTATGAGTGTACAAAGGAAGAAAAACAGTTTGGCACGTAATTCGCGATAAATTGACATTTTGGTGTCGTTCTAAGTTAACGAGCATACGGAGTCGACTGCTCAAAATCAAGCGTGACTAAAAAGTATTGTAAAACAGTAAACGACGCTGAAACCTAGACATCACTTTCTAGTTCATTGAAACGCGTCAGCTAATGCACCGTGACGATTTCAATTCTCCACGCGAATATTCTATACCACTTCCGAGATTAACGAGGATCAGTTTGACTTGATCAGTTGTGTTTTTCTGTTGATGGATGTCTACAATTTGACATAGAGACGTTAAATGTGCAAAGAATGTAATTGCTCTCTAGGAAAACTGCACTGATATGCACATTTAAATATTATTTTTAAATAATAAATAGACAATGTTGAAACTTAATAAATAAAAATATAATAAATAATAAAAAAAGATAATAAAATTCTGGTTTTTTTTTTTATCAATAAAGACAAAAATGATTTATCTTAGCAATTAAGAGAAAAGACATTTTAATTTATCTTTAATGTCCTCCCACATTATTTAAGATTGATTATTTAGAAAAGAAAAGATCAATTACGTATAATAAAAGTGCAATTCGACGGCTGTTGCAGGAAATCCACAAGAAGCCTTCAGCTCCGGAACCGACTCGATCCACGGTAATATCGAGCCCGAAGAATATTGTTCATTCTCCAAGAAGCGCACCGCGAAGCGACGGGTCTTGCCCTACGGCTTTCGAAGTTCCTACCGGTTGCGAGACGAGTTTCAATAATGACTCGAGATTATCGCGCGAGATAATCAGTGGTCCGGAAGCGAAAATCCAAGAGATCTATCGATCACCAATCTCATTTGCACCTTCTGATCAAATCGCACCGGCCGTAAACGCGACGAGAAGCAGTGAACAGCCTCTCTTCCAGAACGTTGGCAGCTCGCCCACGCAATCGTTGTCGTCGAGCAACGACAGCGTTATCGCGAATGCCGGAAAAGGTGGTGGATATTCGACGCAGGTAGTTCCGCAGACGCCAACGAAGCCCGAACTGTCGCATCCGATCAGTAGACTCTGCGACACGATCGAGATCGATGAGAGGAAGGAGACGTCGAAGACGGAAGTCGTGACGAATGTGGAAAAGAGCGAAGAGAGAATCGCGAGGATCTTTGTTAACAGCGACAATAACAATAACAATGAGGCGATCGTAAGCACGGAAGTGGCGCAGCGCGGACGATCGGCCGATGATCACAGGTGTGATCAGTGCGGAAAGACTTTCGTCACGAGGGCGTCGCTCAAGGTATACTTTTTAATCATTAAATCAGACATCTAATGTTCTAAAAGGCCATTTCGATTCCCACAGACAGAAACGTAGACATTATACATCTCACGTAGAGATTAACCTAAGCATTAACCAGAGATTTAACGTGATAGATTTCACTGACTAACGAGCCTGACTATTTAACATAGTTCCTCGATCACCTTGGATTGCACAAATCCTAAAGTATGAAACCCGACTGTTTCTCACTGATGATGTTCCTCACGCATGATGTTCCATAAGTCACTACGTAAATTACCACCTGCTCGTCTATTTTTTCCCTTTCTTTTTTGTTTGTTATAACGTTGGATACCACGAGTCTCTAATTTCGTTGAATTTCGCAGAGCTTAAGTGTCAGTTACGTTAGAATTAATGCCAGTTAAATTACTACCGTGTCCTTTTTTACGGCATTACATGCCTGGCCTAAGCAGGCACACTTCATTCATACTTGATCGTGTACACGCTCTCATACCTGTATCGATTTATGAAGAATGAGATGCTAATGTCTCTAAGCTGTTCCATATGCCTACTTTTCCCTCCTTCGTTTTTTGGCTCCGTATTTTTGAGCAGCAGCTCTGTCCTGTTACATTATACCGTGTCTGTGCCGATTACGAAGGAGAAACGACATATATCGCGACTCCTACGCTCAATTTTCTCCTTTTTCCCCTCCCCCCCCCCCCCCCCCGCATCGCCGTGTCTGTGTGATCGTCACAGGTGCACAGCCGAACGCACTCCGGTGAAAAGCCGTTCCGCTGCGCCGACTGCGGCAAACAGTTTTCGCAGCTGCGCAATTACAAGTACCATCGCAGCGTGCACGAGGGCACGCGGGAGTTCGCCGCTACTTGTCCGGAATGCGGCAAGTACTTCAACGACCGCGGCTACCTGAGCTCACACATGAAGATTCATCGGAACCGCAAGGAGTACGGCTGCGCGGAATGCGGGAAGAGCTTCAATCAACGAGTGGCCTACAACATGCACGTGCGTATACACACGGGCGTGAAGCCGCACCAGTGCGATCAGTGCGGAAAGGCGTTCTCGCGGAAGATGCTGCTGAAGCAGCACCTGAGGACCCATTCCGGCGAGCGGCCGTATCAATGCCAAGTCTGTCAGAAAGCGTTCGCCGACCGCTCCAACATGACCCTACACACTAGACTGCACTCCGGCTTGAAACCCTATCAATGCACCCTCTGCTCGAAGGCTTTCACGAAGAAGCATCACCTGAAGACTCACCTCAATTATCACACCGGTACCAAGCCGTATTCCTGCACAAATTGCGGTGGCAGGTTCTCCCAAAGCAGCAACATGAGGACCCATTTTAAAAAGTGCATTGTTAATAATACTGTCGGAATGGCAACCAAGTCCGGCGATGAAGCTGGCACTGATCGCACCGACGCCGACAGCAACATAGCGCCGCAGGTGGTCCTGACCCCGCCCAACTCCGATCAGGAATCCAGTATCCTGACACCGATCTCGAAGAACGCTGTCGCGATAGAGAGCAACACATAGCGGTTTCTCCTACTCGAAAGACAGAATTTCATGAATAGAAGTTAGCGAAGATTAACATGAAGATGTTCTTGTGGTCAATCCATCACCATATTTACGCTGATGGTAGATATTTAACGATAGACAGTATACGACGAATACATTCATCGATAGTAAATTGACCGAAACGAACTTTATAAATAGAATAAATTTCAAGGACATTTATAAATAATTTCTAAGACGAATCGAATTATTTACGTCCGAATTAACGTGACGTTATAAAATTATTAGATATTAAAATTTTCTTCAAATTAATATTTAAAAATGTGCATCTTATTTTCGAACAATTACCTAATATTAGTTAATTGAAGCAAGATTGTGCGTATCTCGATATGATACGATAGTCATTGCATTGTGTGCTTTCCAGTTCCTGTATTTATTAAACTAATCTCGTTGTACACACTCCATATTCTAATCTAATCTAATATTTAACAATTTAGAATTTAATAATTAAAGAAATGATATTGAACTTTTTATAGGAAAATTTATTGCTCAATTTGACAAAACTGATTTATTCATCTTTATCTTGCAGACTAGCAATGTTCACATTTTAAAAATATTGATTATTTTTAGCATAGATCTGCTTTTCTCAGATTTAAAAAAATATTCAAGTTAAATAAATATATATAAAATTTTTAATTGCTTTAAAGCAAAATCTTTTTGCAGATTTTTGATTCTTCTTTAATCCATAATATTGCATTTTTTTTCCACTCGATTTTTAGTCTAACTAGATAGTTTAATTATGAAATAGAGAAAAAAAAATCGACAAAGAGAAGAAAATCAACGTTATATTCATTATTATATCTGTTAACGTATGGTAGATATTTCAATTTTAAAAACTAAAATTCGAAATCTCTGTTTTAACTCTTTTCGACGTGCATTCAGTAATTATGATGGTCTCATATTATACTCTTATGCCAAAAATGATTTAAGAACTACGTTGTTTCCTTATTGCGTACCAAACAGTTAATAGCTCCTTCGCCGAATCTACAACATGTGATTGCAACACAGCAAGTCCAATTGTCGGTTGCAACACAGCAATTGCAAATACAATCGAAAAGTCTGCAGCCGTTTGTAGGAAGTATCTCCTTGTATTTGAAAGTAACTCGTCGGACTCCGGAGAGTAATCGAGCTTCCATATCAGCGCAAATAGTTTTGTAACAACCTTTTCTAAGAAATATCCCTATGGCAGCATTTAAGGATCTGTTCTGGAGCAACTTTGTCAGCGGCTAAGGCGTTTTCTCAAAAGGTAAAAACTATCGTGGTGTTCTTACATTAAACATCGCACGAGTAATTCGAGGTTTTATTGGAAAAATATACACAAATTTAAAAATTATCTTTTATTAAAAGAAATTGTAATAATTCAAATAAATCAAGAATTCAAGGAATCTAAGATAAGAAAATTTGAGGTAATAGAAAATTGCAATTTCATCAGTAGAATCGAAACGTTAAAAACTTTTTCTTTTCTCATTACTCTAATAAGAATACAAAAACGTGTAAAAAAAAATAATTTACCGAATATGTTTCACAGTAAAAATCGCGAATGAAGAAACTGAGTAGAATGAAATTATTTACTGAGAATAATGCATTTTTCTGTATGTAAGATACTCTTTATTTATACAAAATCAAGGTGTTTTACACTTTGAGTGCGCGTCTGTTGAGTGACGCACGATATGTATATATTCGACAATAATATATTTATAATAAAATTTACAAAATTATTGTATATTAATAGGAAAATGTATTTAATATATGCGTATTTTGATTATATATTTGAAGCATGTCAAATACATGAAGTACAAATAAGCATTCATATTATATGTTTATATACACAGTTATATTTACTAGTTGGACAGATCGAATCATCTGTTGAATAAATAATAAAAATAAAGATAACGCAAAAGACGAAATGCTTCGATACTTTCTAACTCGAAAATGCAGTGTTTTATTTATCTCGATTGAAAAGCCAGATTTTCCTTATCGAAGGTATGCTTTGTTCCTTCGGCAATACTTCGCGTTCAGGCGCACCTGCGGTGTATACCTTGTGTTTGGAGTAAGGGGCAATCGCGCGACGCACGTACGAAATATAACGGTGCATCGCGAGCAGAACATACGGACAATGACGATAAATCGCAGCCGCGACGGTGTTCCTCTCTAGGTGCCGGTGGAATTATCGTAAATCCTGCCGCACGACACAAATCGCTCGTTAATATTCAAGCGCAAGTGAATGACTCTCTCGCGGCAATACGTCATATTTTTCAAGAGTGTGTTGCGGTGGGATGCACTTTTGCCATTAATACGTGTAATGCTTATTAAGTCGTGTACACTTGCGCGCTCACACATAAAATATTACCTCTTATATTAACATTATCAAAGTATCAATTTGCAATTTCACATAAACGCGCTTCTGCGAACACCTTCTAAGAGTCCGAGAGCGCACACGGTATGAAGTATCCGTAACTTTTTCATGAAGTACAACGTGTTTCCAATTTGCGTTTGGAAATCTAACAATCTTGAAATAATTGAAAATTTATATGTACGATCCGTATTTTTTGAAACTGATTAAAATTACATCCATACGGTTTACTGCAACTCGGATAATACTTCCTCTGTTACGCTGCGTTATGCATAGAAACGGACTGGCTGTTTGCTCGTTGGACTGGACCTTAGGTATGCGCACAATAATAGCAAATCGCCGGCACGTGATGGTTTGTGGCTCTTGGAACATATCAGATTACGGAAATAATCCTGGGAGAAGCATGGATGCTGCGAGCGAGATGCGAAATAACAGATCCGCAGAATACGCGCGCGTACCGCACGTACAAGGTCAAGCGTATACTTGTAATGGATCATGGACATCATGATCGAATCGGAGGATCAATGGAAAGGAGAATAAGCAGTGCAAGGTAAATGTTTTTAATCTATTAGAAATAAAGTGAAAGAAAAAGAAAGAAACATATGTATATATGGATTATGATGAACAGTAAAGTGAATTTGGATTAATAGACCTTACTTTAATATTTTAATTATTCATATTTTCAATAATTCTCAACTAACGAGATATTTCATATTAAAAATTAATGAATTATGAGAAAGAACGACGAAGAAAATTTTTGATACGTAATTTACAGCCGAGAAATAATAATAAATTTTGAACCTTGTTAAATATATAAATCTCTTATATGACATAATGTCATAAATGAAATATTACATTATAGATTCATAATTACAAAATCGAATTTATTATCGATTTTTTTAAAAGAAATCTCTATTGTGTGTGAAAGATCCTAAATTAGCTTCTCCGATTGAAACGTCGGAATTTTTTGTTTTCCATTTTTTGTTTTCCATTTTTTGTTTTCCATTCACAATTTATAGAGAAAGACATCAAATATCTCTTGTCACATAAAAATTGATCAATAGCTTTAGCGATTATGAATGCCATACCAATGTCCTTTGTTCATTCAACGATGCACTTCCTATTCTTTATTCCCGCCGTCTCACCTTCTATCACTATAAGCCATTATATCAACTGCGATTCTCTCCGCTTCCCATTCACCTAATCTGATCGGGAGAAATGGCATCTTCAGTGGACATATGTAGTCGTAAAGAAGATCTTGAACCTGCTCGCTTAGCAAAGACACGACAAAGCTATCAAAGCATTATGCACGGTCCAAGTCGAGTCATCCTCGATGCATCGTTAATTAAGCTCATTAGACATTTTATCGTGTACAATCCTTAACTTGACAGACTGATGACCTCGGGTCGAAAGTTGACTTAACAGTTACAAAAAATCACGTTTGAGAAACGCGTTTACCGACAATCCCCAGCATAGATAAAGCTATGATTTAATGTAATTTCTCGCTCATTATTTTCTGCTCGTTATATTTATTGATTTCTCGAATTAAAGCTGAAATAAATAAAGTCGAGCGAAAACTTTTTAATCTTATAATCTTTCATTAAGATTAAAAAATGTATAGAAAATTAATTTTTGTAAACAAATTAAATATGATCTGAAATATTAATTAGAAATATATATATATATAATCTCAATTTAAATACCCTCCATTTAAAAAATTGCAATAATTTAAATGTTCTTAAATTTTTAATCTATACTTACACAAACTAAAATAAATACGGAAATGAAATAAGCCGTTATTAATAAAAGTTTTCTGTGATGAAATGTATACTTTACAGAGATAAAAACATTCATTTTTCGTAATAATAGGCATAATTTATTCACTCCATATATCATTATAGTCTATTGAATATCATACATTGCATTAAAGTTATTATGTAGTAAATGTGACGCTAAAATGCATTTAATGTTTGAGGAGTACATTAAGCAAACACTTATTAATTTAAAATATTATTGCAATAATAATGTATTCAAGATAGAAAGAGCTCCTTTTACGAAACTATAAGAAAGAAATCCGATTGGCGATCGGCATATGCACGAATCCGCGCGAGCTTTCTCTTACCCGGCTTGATCTAATGGAAAACACGGGGATTGTTGCTTTCCGGAAATAACTGGCCCCATTCCAATTATATGCACTTGTGCAAAAGTATCAATAACGTCCAAGAATGCACTTCCGCGATTAAGTAATAAAAGAATACTATGATGTCGTCATCAGAAAAAAGTCTAAATTATGTAAGAAAGTGGTTTAAATTCTGGCGCAACCTTCTAGTGTTACCTTAAAATAAATAATTAAAAATGTTTTACTTTTTAATAGGTTTATACATATTTATGTACAAATAGAGACTAAAGAATGTTAAATTGGATCGTTTTAGCACTAATTTTAGTGCATTAGTTTTAAAAAAAGCTGCAAAATCAAAAGGATAATAAACAAATCTTAAGTAAGAAAATACTTCGATTTATTAATATATGTCTTTGAATATTTGTCGTTTATATTATTAGAGCAGTTTTATGGAAATCGTACACACTTTAATCGTACATAAATTTATTTTGACATCTTTGCTATTTATCTGTGTTCCTATAATATTCTTTCATGACGGTGACAAATAATTTATCTGCTTATTTTGATTTATATATTTGTCAGCGACAAATTATATTCCCGACCTCGGTGTATCCGTGACCTATGTGAGTTCGCAAATCGGCACTGGCATTTTAAGACTTCTTGTTTGGTCCGACCGAAGCATCAGATAACGTCCGTTAGAACTGGTTATACCGACACGGTGCGTTACGATCCTGCGGCGCGATGCGGAAGATAAACACCGGATAGAGGTCCATCGCGCCTTCGGGTACGGCGGCTGACCTCCTGAACTCGATGGCCGAGAAGGAGAAAATACAACCCGACCGACCGCTTCCACATCATTTTTTTTAAATCGTCCGTTCCACTAATTAGCAGTGTTCACGGAAGACTCGCAGGATTTTCGGTGTAAACGCGTAACTCTCTAGTGAATGTGGAACACCTGGAAAGAAATGGAACAATTTTAATCTTACATCAATTAATTCGTGATAATAAAGAATATATGTATATAAATAATATATGTACATATGCACGGGAAATTCGGGTTAAACGGAAATCAAGTGTATTTCAGATAAATATAATCAATTTTTATAATTAACTTCTTTAGAAACAAAATCGCGTACAAAAATATTTTATACTGCATATTTTTTATATATTTTTTTCTATTATTATACCATTTTTCTGATTGTATTATTTATTAAAAAGACAGGAACTGCATGATGTATTTCAAAGTATTTCGTATCTTATGTCGTAGTAAATATTTTAACAGGATATTCAATAAAATTTGTTTGATGACTCACAATTTTTGATCCATTTAATATTCATTAAAATAAGTTTACAATAAATATTATAAATTGTTAATCATCACTTTTTAAATAATTTCTTTAAATATCTGCTGTGTTAAAATTTTTAATTCGATTTATTAATCAATTTTATAAACTACTTATCGTCAATTTTTAAATAACTTGTATTACGTAATTCTAGTGTTAAAACTTTTTATTCGAACTATTAATTTTAATTAATATCATTTATTTTTAAAGAGAGGAAATTCTCCGAGAACGCTGAAGATTGTTCGCGAGCAAAAAAAAAACGTATACATGTACTGTGAGAAGAGATTAGCCACCATCGCTGCACTCTAATCATCAATTTGCATATTCATATAAGATTTATGACTCACTGTCAATTTACATATTCATAATTGAGTCACTTGAAATGAAATTACGAGTGAGAAAAATCGATTTCTAATACTTCATGAATGCACCGTTTTAGCAAGCTAGGTGCTACAAGAGGCTCACCTGCGTCTACGTCTGCATAATCATATAATTGAAGCAATTGACAAGTCGCGTTGTAACCACGATAACGACACCGACCGCAATCGCGGTTGCTAAATACGCTTAATTGGCGGGGTAACATAAAACGTATCTATAGACGGCACTTAACCCCGAGCGATTGCGAGTCAGAATCGTTCGACTTCCTTCTGCGAGCTCGCTTGCACCCGGAGAACAAGAGGGACAGCGAGAAGAGATTCTCGCGCGCGCGCGAAAACCATTTTTCTCGCGCTAGGCCATAGTTAAATTGTGAACGTTACGTAAACGTCGAGTAAGCGATCGTGTAAGTACGCTATCGAGGAACAGAATTGCATCTCGCTGTGGAGAGTTTGCGTCACGAGCAAACGGTATTGTTCCCCCCGCGGAGCATTAAATGCTTTTCGATTAATACCTACTAGATGATTTGTGCAGGGTATCCCGGAATAAGATGCCCTTTTAACCGCATAAATTCCTCGATCGAGTTGGATGCTGATTTTACTGTAAGAGAAACTCTCTTTAAAATGAAATGTGTATTACGTATTTTGTTGTAACATTATCGTTTAATACACACAATGAGTCATTCATGTCCTGCGTATTTCTTTTCTTTAAAATACCATAGCAGCACCAAGTAATTAATTAATTAATTTTTCAAATACACAACCTTATAAATACTTCCTAAAAATGCTAAAGTATGTATATGTAAGAATCACTTGATATTTTTGTACTTGTAAAAGTGTACTTGTAAATTAATGACACAAATAACTTTTTAAATATACAATATAGTAAAAGACTGAAAAATCATCATATTAAAGGTTAAAATTATGATAATATCTATGTAAGTGAGAGTTTATCTGAAAAAATTCATTTTATCAAAGCTTATATTGCGCTTTACTATATAATTTCTATAACTAGGTTTAATATGCTTCACATCGTTCCTTATAGTAAATTGCTGTTCCTCGAAACACTGTTTATTATTATAATATTAAATGTTGATTAATATATTTAACCATTTTTTAATTTGGCATTTAGAAATCTGTTACACAGCACGAAGTTTTCATTAAGGAAGCATCATCTACAAGTGGATCAAGACACCCACGCAACGAAATGGGAGTTCCAACGGCTATCATTTACATGTCGGTAAATCTAAAATTGTTATGTAGGAAAGCCCTCCAGCACATGCGGGGTTTGAGGTTATTAGGATACAAAATCCTATGGTTGTACTTGCTTTCAAGATGAGGAAACAGAAGTAGCGAAATTAAGATTGTTGGAGCAATCGATGATCTTACACCACGGTAGCGGTAATCACCTTACAGGTAAATCGGCACATTCGGTGTCACGAAGGCTAGATCGTAACAAGACCGGTCTAACCAGTCGATCTCAATGTAGGTGGCACAGATTGAAATTATTGATAAGCAATAGCAAAATACCTGTACGAGAAAATCAATTGGTCCGTGACAAAGATTATCAGAGTGGATACACAATTTTAAGAATAAAGATCTTTTACTTTGTAGATCGTTGAATTAGGATCATCGATCTCCCAAAGAAATTCATTATTTTTATTAGTAGAAAAAAGTTGTATTTATAAACCTATAAAAATATAAATATTATAAAATGGCCGGATTATTATGTCAAATTGTTGGTTTCCTTTGTGACATTTATTTTTACAAATATTAATATATGAATATTTTTTATATTATTTATTAATAAAAATTATAAGTTTCCTTTACAATGAACGCAATATTTTATTTATTTCATTCGTTTTATTTCTTACAAACTAAGTGAATACGATATGCAATCTATGAAACGTTCTAATATGTTAGCTAATCGAACGGGATCCTTAATCCATGCATGATCATTGAGATATGAGGACTGCGCAAGTCAAGATTATAATTTGGGAGCGACAAAGATTTAAATCGGCAGCATACATTATAAATACCGTTTCTGATTCCACGCAATCGTATATCAAAAATTATTGTACACTTGATTTTGTAACTCATATATATTCATATCGATATTAATCGTCTATCTTATGTAGACCTTACTAATTTTGTTATATAATTATGTAGAAAACAGATTTTTCGGGCCAGATTGAACCTAGTCCTCGTTAATCCCGACTACATAGATTAGCTGTAGTTTACAATTAGTCAGAGACCAATATAAAAAGGAGAAACCTTTACTGTCGGCTATCATTGCCGACTTATCATTGTCAATAGATAATGTATGTATTTGATCGTTACTTTCGCGCGTCAATCACATCGCGCAGCTCTTAGCGACAAGTAATTAATCAAATACTAGTTTAAACAAGTTATATGTATATTAATTGCCCGACAAAAAGTCACATATAAATTACATTAAAATACAAAACAAAATTAACGTGATTTTTATTAAAATTAAAATTATATACAAAAATAAATTTACTGAAATGTTAAGGATTTCTTCTCGATAACTTTTCGATATAATAGAAATATGAATATTTAGAGATAAATGAAAAATGTAAATTTAAAAAATCTAAAAACCTGTCTTTTTACTCAGATATATCTTTATATATAATGTCTATAAAATTTATACTTCGTGTTCATCGTTACTTAAACCTTATTTCGAAATATCTTCGATAAGAAATGTAGAACGGATAACGTGAAATCTGAAAGGGGATAATGAATTCTTCTTATTATTATATTGCTATCAATTTTTATCGCGCGTACTATATAAATATCTATCAAACTTATTTACAGCATAAATATCTATTAAATGTATTTACTTACTGTAATAAATATATTTTATTATTATTTATTATTATAGTAAATGCAAAAATAAAATACCTTTCTTCTTTTTCGAATAGCTTAAAATTGTAAAAAACACAGTGCATATATATTTTTGATTGTAGAATTGATACTGAGAGATTGATGACATTTTAAAATATAAATTTTTTTAGTTTTGCTTGAAAAATAGAAAGGAATTATTAGCCCATAAATATTTATTAAATAATTATACAATTCCCGAAAAACATTTATTGATAAAAAAATTTCTCGTCTTCATAAAGATATTTTTATAATTTATTTCTATAAAACTTTGGATTATTTCCTTTTTATTATTATCTTTAAATGATTGAAAAAATTATCCGAAATAAAAAAGACTAATTAATATTACGCAAAAAATAATACTGCAAAGTTATTCCACCACAACACCCGATTCTTCTCCGATTTCCTCCTCTTCTCAGATTGTCAGGTATCTTTCTTCTCAGGTTGTTAGACCTTTTTCTTTCCTTCTCTTCAAGTTACACTCGCACAACACTCGCGGGTAATTACACTCGCGCGCAGACATCAATGGAAGTCTTTCGCACAACACTTACAACACTGTTTATGTTTAAGATGGTTAACGTATGATGAATAATTGTTTATTGTAATTATCAAGAGATACAATCATCTTTCAAAGGATAATACATGAAGTGTCTTGAATCACTACCTGATCGCTCAAGTGTTAATGTGTGAGTAATAGCGCGGCGACCTTTTGTAAATACAGCGTACTACAACAAGTGTTAAGACCGCATATCAGTCGAAATATCTAACGAGAGATTACAAAAATAATAGATTTGTATCAAATATTCAATTCCTTGCAAAGAGAACGAATTCCAATTTTATACGAATTCTAAAAATTATATAAAACATTTAAAATTAAAATAAAATGTAAAGAAAAAGTTAACATATCTATCGCAGTAAAAATAAACTATCCCATTATTTTTGTAAAATAAGGTATTTCGCTAATTTGTATATCGAAATTTCATCGTTGTTAAGACGTTACAAAAGTGACGAGACAACTTTCTGTGTGTAACAAATCCATGACGAAAGCCATGTGGAACTCGAGCGATCGAAGTCATTCAGCGACTGCATGAATAGACTCGATCTATTAATATTGCGCAATATGCATCATAGGTGTGAGTGCAGTGGACTACTTGTTTTACGAGACTCCGATCTATGATGCCAATGACATAAATGAGTTCTAAATACCCGACTGCTGTCTCTCAATAGGAATGGTGTTACGTTTCCAGTATCGCCTACATGCATAAGTTATGCATTAACGTTATGAAAATATACGAGTATATCATGGTTTACGTGCAATCAAATTGCTAAAGGCAACAGTATTGTTCGCACATTCTCAAATTCTCTTCTAAATAAATATAGGTTGAAGTAGGATGCAATGCCACGCGATCTCGTTGAAGTAATTTAGATTCAATTAGTATACAGAATTATATATACTTATTTATGGTGCAAAGTGGGGTTCCAAATGCATATTCAGAATAATCACGCTGTTTTTCAATTTTTCGTTCAATCAATTACAAAATATTTAATTTATTTCTTTTTTTTTTCAAATAAATCTTAAATTAAAATTTACATAAAAGAAATAAGAAAAAGTATGTTTATAAAAAATAAAAAAAATTTAGATTTAATACAAAATCTGAAGATAAAGAAAAAAGCGATAGTTTTAAAATACATTTGTATAATCGATGTATCCGTGCGGTTGCAACGCCTTTACATTTATGATCAATTAAATTTCACTTCGTCGAACGAAATTGCAAGGCGTGGCCTTGGAAAGCATTGTCGATAATTAAATTATTGACGGTTATTTTACGTCAACGAGTAATAGTTATTGCCAGCAGTGGCATATTTTGATGTGATAAACAAACACATATATGTTTATTAGGTATAACCTAAGAGAGATTTCTGAAATATTTAATATATATTTTAAGAAAAATTTTAATAATTTTTTAAATTTAAAGTAATAAAAGTAGAAATAAACAAACTTTTTGATAATTTATTGGTTTTGAATTAAAAAAGGTAAATTTTTAAAAATATTTTTTAAAAATTTAACATTTTCTAATACCATAAAAATTGTATTAAAAAATATTATAATTCGAATTGATTAAAATTGAAATAAAAAGATTATTATAAATATTTTTAGTTTTGTATATAAAAATTAAGAACATATATACGAATATGTAAATATGTATACGAATCGCGCTACATTTCACATTTAATTGCAAAACTCTTCTTAAAACATCAAATCTTAGAGAAGAATCAGAACTTTATCAGTTGCATTAGAATTAAAAAAATAAAGTACTAATTTTATAAAGATACCAAGAGCTTGCACAGTCAGATTTTATAATCTAATTGAAACTCAGAATTAATGTAGTCAAATTAGTAATTAATTGTTAGATTAATATCTAATGTTAATATTTATTATTAATATTTATTGATAAAATTGTATTTACAAATAAAATTAATTTTACAATATTAAAAAAATTTTATTTAAATAACATTGCGTTATTTAATCCTTACAAAGTCACGGAAATAAATGTTGCTAATTAATTTCACATATGTCGAGTAAGATATCACATATCACGCTTCCGCAACAGCAACCACATTAAAACCGCAATCAATTATTGTTACAAATCGCTCGAATAATTTGTCTATCAGACAAACATCAAGTCAGAGATATTTGCTAATCAATAAATAACCTGGCTGTTTGATGAAAGCAATTACTCGATATTCCATCCATCGTATTTTAATGTATTTAATAATACGCGATTTATTGATTATAATGATTGTCATTGTTCATAATAAATGGACACTGAATTTAACGTATTATTTTATGTTTTATTTTCGAATGTCTGTAAAGTAATACAAAAAAAACATGTTTTTTTGTGTGTATATTTTGAATGTATAAAAAGTTTAAAGTTTTTTTTATTTTGATAGTTTATTTATTGATACGTTTATCTATTTATACATTTTCTGAAATAAATTTCTACTGTATAAATTGTCACATAACTGTTCGTCAAATAAACATAAACAAATGAGCGGCAAAACCGATCGTTAACGTTATAACATTAACAATGAACGTTAATGCTTTACGCCAGTTAATGTCTTGGAGAGTTTCCTTGACGACGTTACATCGTAAGTGATCCGGAACAGGTGCAAGTCGTCGGCCAGGAATCTCGGCAATAACAGGATTAAAAGCGAGCAACGCGATATCGGGAGATCGTATAATTTCACGAGAAATAAGTAAATCACTGGGCATTTTTTTCATTACATGCGTATACATCCTTGAAGGACCAAGGGCGATCGCAGTATGCTCGCGGTCGATAATTTCACCGATCAGGCGCAATAAACATCGTACGTAAAACGGCGGACCAAGTAAACCAGTTCGCGAAGATGTTGACCAACCCTGGTCCATAACTAGAAGCTCCGGTTCTCAAGAGTAATCTCCTTTACAAGGAAGAAATAGGTAGTCTTTATTTAATTGCCTTTTTACAAAGAATATTATGAATTTTACTGATTAAGCTGGGAATTTATGACAATAATTATAAAATAATAAATTTATAAATATAAATATTAAATATACAATACCTGTTTATATTATATAATCACATAATGTGCTTAGAGTATCAAATATTATTTTATAATATATTTAAATATATATTTTATCATATTGTTAACTATATACTTTTTTCAAATTATGTTAATATAATAATAATTAAATTTAAAGAAAACTTGTAAAGGATTTTTAGCTTTTTTAAATGAAAAATATTTGAATATTTGATAAAATTCAAGAGAGAAGAAGAATTGATAGATTAACTAACTTATTTTTACAGTTTTACATCTTATCTCTCATGTCACCCCATTAATTAAACTTGGAAACACCGGTCTAATGTTACCGGTATATTTCGTAACCGGTTGGAATAGTCTAATCACTGCTCTTCCAAACACGACCTTAGCAAACAAAACACGAAGAAAGAAAAAGAGGCGCGCGAGAAGATTTACGTTCCGCGCGAGGAGCGTGTCCTAGACCCGTATTAGAGGATTATTAGCGTCGTTCAATGTTGAGATATAGTCTAGAACAGAGCAGCAGGTATCAGCCGGTAGTAAACGTCAGTGCTTGGTAATTATATTGACCGTGCGAATAAAACAAGTCTGACACGTCGCCGCGAGTAACGTGTTTGCTAATGAAATGTCGCGGTGCAGCTTTGCATTATACCTATACAATACTTTATATGCACTTTATATGCATTCATGTACACGAAAGGTCGATTGGATCACTCGTCAAGTGATTCGATACCAATTTTGACATAAGCTTCGAGATACGGGTGATAAGTATAAATGTAATGTTGCATTAAATTTTAAAGTCAATATCAAATTAAACGTTTTTTGCGCAACAGATAATTTTATTAATAATGATATATATATAATACAATATCGTTTCGCAACAAGCGATAATATAATTTTTTAGTAATTATTTGATCTTCTGATTAACATGAAAAGTATAAAATATCTTGCATGGAATTAACCCTGATTAAATATGTTTGATATGTTATTTTATCAATTAATATTAATGCATATACAAGAATACAAGTAATATTAGTTTGTTAATTAATTATTTGTTACTAATAGGAAATGACAAACTAATCGAGCAAAAATCATTTGCAACAAAGTCTTGCAAAGCAAATTCTCACAATGCACATTTATATAATATCAAAGAAATCTCTCTCTCTCTCTCTCTCTCTCTTTTACTCTCTTTTTTAATAGTTTGACTGGGCCACAACCTCGCTTTAAGAGGTCCTAAGAAACTGACCAATCATAGTTGAATGCGAGAAAAATAATCGACTGTGATTGGTCAATTTCTTACGGCTTTACGGCTTAGGGCTTCTTAAAACGAGGTTGTGGACCCAGCCTTTGAGTTCTTAATGTTCAATCTTAGTTCAACTTTAGTTCGTCTAAGCCGCTATTTCTTTTAGTTAAATCAAAGACATCAATCAATCAGTGTCATGTCAATCAATTAATAAAAATCGATCGTCTAACGATTAAAGGTATAAATCAATACAAAAAAGGAAGAAAGAACGCGTGTAACATCGATTCGCGGCACTGATTAATTACGAAGTGCGGAGTGAGAGCGATCAGTCTAGCAACATTCTTAAGTTAACGTGTACGTATTTCTAATTCAAGATCTAATCTTGTCTTGTTAAGAATTTATTCATACTTTGTTACATTATGTATATCTTCCGAGATGATTTTGGATAATTAATTGATTAATCAATTGTATGTCATATCATAAAACAAGAAAGCTAATCTTTTATTATTACGATTGCAATTATCAAGTTTTATATTCTTTAACTATGTATATAAGAGATTTTTATTTCAAGTTATACATATTAAAAAATATTAATATTATATCGTACTCTATCGTACTATTTCAGTCCCTTTACGATTACTGGAAAGTTACTTTACGGAAAAAGCAGTGGTAACGCTTTACATGTATGTGTTACACGTACGACTAAAAAAATTTTGAAACGGTTCCTTTTCGGGACTCGGTCTCTAGATCTCGATACTGGCTGCTCTAATGTTATTCGAACTGTTTGCAATCAGAAGATACCGATGATATTATATAATAAAAGTGTTTTTAGATTTTTGATTGGGCTTTTAATTTTTGAGTAATATTAATCTAAATTTTGTAGATGTCAAAACTCCAGACAAAGCTAGCGGTAACGTCACGAATTGATAGCGACATGAATATATTGATATATACACGTGATGTTCACGCGTCAAGCGATCATGTAAAGCGGTTATATTTTTATTTTATGCACTTGTCATCGCGACGCTACCGCGTCGCTTGATTTATTACAAACGTTATAAAATATTTATTGTTAATGTAACAAGTGCTATGAAAATACTTAATAAGACATAATTTAAGTAAAAAATACTGACCAAAAACATTTATTTATATTTATAGTAATATAAATATTACATAAAGTACTTAGTTTATATTTTAATGATATTTCAAATAAAGAGTTTTACGTAAAAAATATGTATAAAATATTTGTATAACATTATAAAAAATAATAAATATTTATTATAAATATTCTGTACTCTCTCTGGGATAACATATTTTTATATTATAAGATATCTTAAAGATATCGGCTCTTATTGTTTTTTATTTGTAAAAGTTTATTTTTTTGGTGTAAAAATGAATTATCCTCTAACATAGTATAAAATATTAATACTATTTTTTGATTCAGACTTATATTGTAAAATCACAGATAGTACACCTCCCTTATATTTAACGAAATGTCAATGGAAAAAGAAAGAAGACATTATCATATTTTCTCCAGAAACTCAAAGAATGAACGTACTTTTTTGCACTTCTCCACTTTTTACGCTATACGAATTGCAAAATGCCATCTCCCGAAATGTCCGTGACACAACTCTCGCCTGTTCCGGATTCGTTGCTGAGACAGCAAGGTGATCCGCGTCGTGAGAGTCGCAAGTTCTCTTGAAAGAACGAGGGAACGAGGGTAAAAGAAGAACGGCAGACTCGGCGAAGACTTGATTTATGTGTCATTCCACAGAACGGCACACCCGCCCGCTTGAGTGTGAAACAAATAAATTTCAGGCAAAGTGAGGCGCGCCGCGAAAATGCACGCGCGGCTAAAGAGCAACCTGACTCGGTGATTAATCAATCGGCGAGATGAGAAACGAAGAGCTAAATTGTGGCGGGTAAAATTACGCGAGACATGACCTCCGTCATTATTCTTCTCCTCGATTACACGACTAATTTGTAAAATTAGACGAGAAATGTACCTCTCCGTACATTTAGCGATGAAAAAAAATTTGTAATAGCGTTCGGGGCAGCAAATTGCAAATTAAAGTAAGAATTATTTGTGCAACTTTTCGAACTCGAGGGAAGAGGGAGGGGAAGATAGTCGAGTAGCATAGACTATTGCATTTTTCGTTTTATATTATTTTTTCGTAAATTAAAAAATGCTATCAATTTTAACATTAATTATTGCAGTTTAAACCAATTCTTAGGCATGAATTAAAAGTAACTTTTTTTGATTATACGCGAATTAGAGCAAAACTAAACATTATTTTTTACATATCTCTAATATAGTTCTAATTCAAAGTTGGAATTTAAATTCACAATGACATATTGCAATGAATATAATTATAACAAAACAAATATCAACAATTGCAAAATGTCGAGTTTTTTCTAACAATAAGATAAAAGTCTACTCTTCGAAACAAACGAAGAATGTAACAAAAAACTCGCTCATGCAATTGAAGGACAACCGCTTCTGGATATATTATTAATCATGTAATTAGTAATCTGTCGCAGTGCGTCACAAGATTCGTTCCTCGGTTCTGATGAAATACAAAAATAAATCACACATACGAAACCCTCGATCGTTTCAAACTATTGAAACTACTGAAAGAAAACATTTTGCTTTTTAAGAGACTACATTATTTTTAATCAATCAGTGACATTAGTCGTAAGTCGTAAGAACTAAATGTAATTGTATTAAAAATAATTTAATTTTTATAGCTATATAGGTTAAATCATCATATAAGGAAAGGGTACTTACATAGTTTATACAGCGATAAAATTGTTTCTGTTTATTATTTGATTATATATATTAAATAAATAATTTTTTTTAATTATTTAAAATTACTAAAATTAGTAAATATCCATAATTTCTTCGTCTTTACGTTTATTAATGATAGTGACAGCAGAAAATAAATGTACTCTGTTTCTTTGATACTTTCTTTTTATAAAGGTCAAGCTTATAATCGCCGCGGATAATCATATTAATTGACTATACACAGCTTCACTTCTATAAAATACGTACAAAACAAAACTTGCTACAGACTTTTGCTCTCTCCATGTTTTATCACCTAAAAGTATATAAAATTAAACTACTCTTGTGCGAAATTTACTTCTTGTCACTTAGAGTTACAACCTGCAAAAAGGAGCGCTCTACTTCCTATTAAGATCGAATGGCTTTTTTTTCCTCAGTGCTTACCGATAACGTTTATCGCTACATATCTTTCTTCGATACTCCATCTTTTTTTAGGTGAAAGGAATTAATTGAAGAAGGTTTCATAAGTTTAAGAAATATAATATTTCAAGTTAAGACAGAGGATATCAAGGAAATTTTTGTCGGCAAAAATAATTATTACTCTCACTACAGAGATATTGAGAAAATTACATTTTTATATTATTAAAATAATGATAAATCATAAATCAAATGTTTAAATTAAATACGATATAAAAATACGGTCTATACAAGTGATGCGACGACGATTAATTTAAATTAAAGAATAATAAATCCGTTTCTGTTTTATTAATATCATTTGCTTTAAAGCTGTATCGATCTGACAAAATTGATGTTTTCGCTATATTATACATACATCTTATTATTTTAACTCTTACAATTAATGATTCCAAATTACCGGTTGGCAATATCTTCGACAGAAACATTTACAGGCAACAATTAAATAGTAGCTGGACTGAATGCGGAACCATGCAATAATTTACCATTTTTTCGTCGTATTCTATCGGAAATGCGTGCTAATAATTATTAAATTGCAACAAGACCCCGCGTAGCAATGTACATATACATACAACAGTTCCGACATTCTAATAGTGCGTATGAGTAATTTAACGCTATACTTTCGTCGAACGTTAACGGTTCATGGATCGTTCGGTATTCCTTTAATCGGGGATTTTCTCGAACGTAAAACAGAAGGAAATAAACAGGGGGGAAGAGGTCGACAGCAAAAAGCCTAATCTTCTCACCTATTGCGTTGTTACTTGGTTCTCTCTCTCTCTCTCTCTCTCTATTCTTTTTTTCTTCCTCAAGGATAATAGATAGAGTGAAGCGGCCGCATGTTTGCCTACATAGTAAATGTAAACGTTGCAATCGTCGCTTTGGTTTCCACTTCATCATATGCTTCATCATATGCGTATTAAACGGTTTTGTACGTACACTGCATATGGTACATTATTGCGTATAATCGATGAAACGTATGATGAAGTATAGAAAGTCAGGTAATTGCTATTATTCGGTAAAAATCCGACTTTGCGTACACTATATCTCATTTCTCCGCATCACCGAATGCTTTACAATCTAGCCTATTGATTAAGAAGAAGATTGCTACACTTGTACAGAGAGTGTTCTAAATTTAATACTCTATTTAACTGATCTTAATATGATACGCTACTTTAGTAGTTTCGTCAGCTTTGAAATTAACACGAACAATTATAAGACCAACCATCATTTCATACCTTCTTAATATCTTGACAATTATCAATAATAAAAATCTAACAATAAGAATAAGATGTTTTGTTTTGCTATTGTTATCTGTGTATATTCATTAAAATTTATTCTTTAATCAATTTTTGTATTATTTTTTCTTAATCTAGAAAAGGGATTTTTTAGTTTTTGAAAAAGTTAACAGTACTTGATGTTTTTAATACTTAACGGGGTTAAGGATTATTCTTATTATATCATATTTTTAAATAAAAACGATTGTAAATCTCAAATAAATAAGAATCTACAAGTGAAAGGTATAAATATAAATAAAGAAATAATTCTGACATATTCTGTGTATGTTTGTAGAGTAGCTTACATATAATAAATGAACATAATTATAAAAATTTATCATATCAGCATAGACAAATAATCTGTTAAAATTTTTCAATATGTGTATGTGTATGTGTATGTATATGTCTATTAACACGTTTACATATGCGTAATTAATCTTATATTACAGTTATATTATCTCTATCGTTGTAATTACGCATAATAGGTACTAATATGTACGACGTGTACGACTTTTCTCCTCTCACATTCTACAATTGCCACATTTTATTGCTTATACTCTGTCTATTTAATTACGTACATACATACGTATACATGACAGACTTTACAACGTTGTAAATTATATTATGAGACGTTATCGCCAAGTTTATTACCTTCACAATCGTATTCACGCGGCACTTGATAAGACAAGAAAATTGCAAAACAAACAAAATAATAAATATTAGGTGTGCCTAATGGAAACGGCAATATTTTAATTTCAATAGCTTAATATTTTAATGTAACTTTGTATTCAGAAAATGGAAGATTTATATACGGTGTATTTCATAAATTTTAATGATAAATTTTCTTATTAAAAACGAAAACGATTTGTAAATCTAATATCAAAGCGATGCTGTAGCGTGGCGACGTCAAGTACATAAAAATCAGGAGAAACACAATAGTACCATATATACTCGTATTTGTGTCGTTGCCAATTCGCGACATTACCACTAGCTTCATCTGGAGTTTTGACATTGACTAACTTTCGAACTAAAATTCAGAAACTAAATCCGCAATCAAAAATCTAAAAACACTTTTATTATTGTACAATATTTTCGGTATCTTTCAATTGCGATTAAAATCCGAATAGAATTGATGCTACCGATACCGAGATCTAAAGATCGAATCCCAAAAAGGACCTTTTCAGATTTTTTCAGTCATACGTGTGACACATAAATGTGAAACGTTTATGCTGCTTTTCACACAATGCTTTCATTCAAATATATATAATCTTATATTATAAAATTAATAATGTAAGTAAACATTAATGCACATATACATGTGGAATAATTAATATACAGAAGATAGATAAACAGAGACAAAGTGTGAAAAAAGGAAGAGGGAGAGGGAAGGAGGAAAAGAGAGAGAGAGAGAGAGAGAGAGAGAGAAAGAGAGAATGCCAATTTTTTTACTGTAATCCAGTTGACAATTTTAGTAATTTAAAAATTATAGATAGATTAAAATCTATCTTATGTGTTTTACGTTATAAAATACTTGGCTAATTGCATTTATTTTGTATTTTTTATTAAGAAGAATATAAAATATAATATTCTCGATATCTTCTTTATACACTTGGCTTATATTTTCTTATTAAGAGGTTCTTTCAGGGTATAGTATTTTATGATATTTTATGGTTACTTATAATATTTTAAAAATAACGCCGTATTTTATTTTTACAGATAAGACTATTCCTCGTGACCGCAATGAAGAAACTCATCCTAGTTCCATATATGTACGGAGTTTACTAGAGTGCATCCTCAAGATTGCTATGTACATCTTGTGTGCGCCTTATTGCTGTGCCGCAAGCGACATTCGTACTTGCCGTTTAGATACGGAGCATATAAATCCGCGCTGAAGAGAGTATTTAACATACTCAACGTGCGGGCGATAATCAGTCATCCTGTGCTTTCGCGTTTGCTTGCATCGCGTACCTACGCAAGATTATCCACTGATGGCTCCCGGACATATCTTACGCGAGACTTTCACCGCACTCTTATTGTTAAAATAATGCGCTAACAATTCTTCCTCCAAGACGATAAAAACAATTTTGCAGATATTTTTCCCGGAATATATATAAACGGAAAACATTTTTGTTTAATAGACAGAAATTTTGGATAAAAATTTTCGTTGATTTTTGACAATTTTATATCGAATTTATATAGAAACTTGACAATATATGTCATTATTTTATAAATAAAAAGAATTGAGAAAATTAACACTGTAACACTTTAATCTGTAGCGAGAAAATTGCAGTAAAATCATTTCAATGAATGTTTGTGCTACTTCCTCTACATTAAGCACATATTCGAAGCAGCGAACGTCTATAATCTAGTTTTGATATCTCTTCAAACATAAAATATTCCATAAATAATATAAATTGAATATCATATAATTGGACCATAAACAAACTGTGAAGAAGAGAACATTTGATAATCTTTTAATGTGTGTGTGAATTGATACAAATTACAAAATTACTATAAACTATGTTCTTTATTATTTCAAAAATATTTCATTTCAAGATTTTGAAATTAATTTGAAAAACACACGTGAGTAAAAATGCCACATTCGGTCAAGACGATTCTTCATGTCTAATAATATTTATGATATTATTACTCCAGCTTCTATTTAGGATTGTTTTAGAATTAGGTTTCAAAATCGTCAAATAATCGGCGCACAGACAGTTTGCTTGAACTAAAAATTATATAAATTCATAAGAAATATTATTAAGAACGAAAGACTACTTTAATAGAACTTGATGTTTTCTACTAATGTATGTTTAATTTCATCGATCTATTTGCATTTAATATTGTTAAATTGAGGAAATTATCGATTTTAAATTATAGAAATAATATTTCAAGATATATATACATATATATAAGATACTTTTTATATTACTTATATTGAGATATAATCATACAATACAAATGTGTATAATAATAATATTTTAGAATTAAAGTAAAATATAAGAAATATATAAATATGTTCCGATACGAATTCAAATTTAATAAAAGTAAATATTATACATACATTGCAGACCAATAATAAATCAATGAGGTCATTAATGTTCGTACATGTCCTTAAATTAAAATCACAATCATAATGCCGGAATCAGACTACGCATTGAAAATTGAGATTGAAGATTGAAAATTGAAATTTGACTGAATGAGGATAAAGAAATTTTAACCCCTGTTATTTTGATTAGCCAAAATTCAATCTTCCAATCTTCAATCTCAATCTTCAATGCGTGGTCTGATTCCGGCCTAAGAGGAAGCAAGAAAAAAGAAAGAGGAAAATGTTACGATGTTTGCTTTTCGAAAGTAACGGAATCAGCATGATTGATTTTGTAACTTCAAGAATATTAATCGAAGATAGACTTGCGCAACGGTGCAGCGGGCTAATGAAGCACGTACGCACGTTCGAGGGAAATTCGCAGTAGTACGCGAAATCTCGAACTCCCGTCCTTTTTGATATTAAAACGCAGCTCTTGGAATGGTGTAATCGCGCGCGAACGGCATCACATTATGCGGAGAGGAACGTTCTCTCGGACGTTTTATCTTCTTTCCTTCCTTCTTTCCTCTCCCGTTTAACCTTTCGCGAAGCCGCGGTAGCGAGTCTTTCCGGCCGATCGTTTCGCTTGTATCTCGTCGTTCTATCTGCACTTCGGCGCTTATTAAAGCGCTGTAGCTTATTATTTGCGTGCGTTAAAAGCGTGTGCATGTTTAACGAAGCAAATTGTTTTTGTGCTCGAAGGCAAAAGATCGTAGCTCTCAGTAGCACAAGTGCACCCATTGAGACAGTTTTTCCTACAATTTTCTCGCTGTAGTGAGATTAAAGTGTTATAGACTATCTCTTTGATGTCCTAAAAATATGTAGTTGAATTTAAGGTCACAATTTATACACTTTATAAAATAACAGTATTATACATAACTCGTAATTAAATAGAAATAAGCTTATTTGGTTAGAGTTTAGTGCTATTATATCTTATTATATGTATAGAGTGTTCTATAAATAATAGTACAATTCAGAATGAACGTTATTCTATGTGAAAAAATGAATTTAAAATATTAAACGAAATTTTTTCATGTAAGATTTTATTTTCGTGGAAATCGATTAAATATAGATTCCTTATATCTCTGCTCACATTTGTATTTATTGCATTAGGTAATCAAGAAATTATATATAATACAGGACATTCACATATCATGAATTCTATAACTTTATATTGTTAAAAAAAAATTAAAAGTTTTGCCCTCCAAAACAAAGCCTCATGTAAACAAATTTTATTTTACATGTTCAATTATCTTTTATATAGAATATTAATCTTCTTGGTTGTACTATCTTATTTTAGTTATATGTAATAAACAGAAATATAATATTTAAATTATAAAAGATTAAGAAATTAAAAGATGTTAAATTAAAAGAGAAGAAATTGAAAAATAAATACTAAAAGATACTAGAAAAAACGATTTTGCTAAAAAATCTAAAAATTTAGCCTCGAATAGATACTCACGATGAAGTTAATTAGCGACGTTATTATAAATTATCTTTAATAAAGAAATCAAAACAAATTAAAAGCAATTAGAGAACAGACGTGCCAAGAACCTGAGTTTCCTGAAATACTCAGATTCTCAGCCAGTATGCTATTTAATTGTTTTGTAATTTGATGTTCTTTCCTATTAAAACCAGTTTTATATATATAGTATGTATGTGTGTATATATATATATATATATATGTAATTGTCTCCTGTACTTGTTCAATTTTAAAATATTAATTTATCACTGAAAAATCTTTCGCCACCCACGACCTACAGTGTATCGAGAATATCTGAAAAAAAAAATCAGACCGTCCTTGGGCGGTATGAGGTTTAAACAGCGGCACGTCTAAATTACGCACGCATCGCACAATTAAACGTGCGATTTATGCGTGGTTCACTAGATCCTGGAACCTCTTTTTCACGTGAGCGTACAGTTCCAGAATAATCGAGCATAATTAACGGCGCCTCGCTTAACGAAACTTTCATTACGCCGAACATTTATCGCGCACCGTAACGATCGGAAACGTTAAATCAGGAATTTTATTTGACGGCGCGGCTATCACTATACTTTGACGAGGTAAAAATGAAATTACATGTGCCTTCGATCGAAAACTGCGATTTCCCGTGGAATCTTTCCACTAAAACTCCCGAGATCAAATTTTTTGCTCTCGAGATCTCTCATTATTTATAGTATCCTTATTTAGAATATTATTACTTAGAGTTATTCTTCTACAACATTCTACGCAACTATTGTACGTTATTATTTATTACATAGAACGACGAAGATAAAAATTTCAAAAACTACTTAAATTCAAAGTTTCTTAAAGTTATCTTAAATCTGAACAATTAAATTTACGATTATTTCACCTTCTTTAAAGCTTTACCTTCACAATAAAATCCGTTACCTTACAAAGTTAACTTCGTGTGTGAGTCAATTGATATATCACAGGCCGCTTAAAGAACAGCGAACACGCGAGTCCTCGTAGAAGCTTCTAAGCAGAGGCATTTGGAGATACCCGCATCTTAGTGCCTTTCTCATACTCCATGAGGATAATCACCTGCTCGTTTAAGATGCACTTGAAAACGTGCTTATACGTTAAAGTATTCAGCCATCTATTTCTCGCGTGCAAAGGTCTTCGTCCTATCTGACTAGTACCATCTTGCCGGGCCATCTCTTACCGGCCACAATGACAATTTACCGTACTCGTAAGAATTTGACGTGAGCTGCGAGTACTAAATTTTTTTTGATAAGCTGACACTTTACCTAATTTCTCGTCCGTAAATACGCAGACCGTGTTTTCAACATAATTACAGTAGCAAAGTAACTAAAAATACTTGCGGTGCGTCCTAATTAAAAAAAAGTATCAAAAAGCATAGTGACGTAATTCTCTAATTAACAAAATAAATGTAGTGACATATGCGACGTGCTAAATTTACACAAAAAAAATGTAATAATAAATATTATAACCAACTTATTCTACAATAATATACTGTGTACTAAAGTTATATTAGAAATTACGATATTTTATTTAAAAATAATATACAATTGTTTAAAATATTTTATAAAGTTATTACTGTGATTATATAGGAATATATTTTAATCATTTGAAATAATTAAATTCAATTTAATTAAAATACATGAGAAATATAAAAATTAAAGTTAATATAATAATTTTTGTGCGTAATCACTCAACAATGAAAGTATCTAAAATCGAGACATAAGACGTTTTTTGCGTTTAAAAGATGACTTAAAGACAACTTATGTCACAATTTTAGACTTTGTGTTGTTCGGATAAAAGTAAGGTTATATATATAACTTATAAAATTTAATATATTTACATAAAATTATAATATTTTTAGATCTGTATCTATACAGCTAAATTTTTAGATACTTCGGCAAAAAATCATTCTTTCCGTATGAATATTTTTTTTCAATTTCTTCTCTCTTAACGTCTCTTAATTTCTCAATTTTTTTGTTTAAATCTTCATATATTTCCGTTTAATTTGCTTACGATTACATTATTTTTGTATATTGTACGTTGTCAATGCTTCAGGATTGATTGAAAATTGTCTCACGACGATAAAAGTGATGTCCGAGTCAACAATGAAACAATCTATTTATCAAATCGCGATAGAAGAATTCTAAAATACTGTCATTGGTAAACAAAATTAATATGCAACATACTGAATCGGTTACAGCAGGATACCGGTGTATTTACCTTTCCCACGTGAAATGCACCGCGCAATGCATCTTCGTTAGAAATTCTCATCTCGTGTGGTATGCAATGTCAAGAGCACATTGTGTAGATGAGGCGAGCATAAAGATTATTCCAAAGCGCATTGAAGGTAAACGTATAAACCGCTTTCGAAAAACCGCATCTTGGAATTGTCAAAAAACAAACACGATTTTATTCCCGTTATTGAATTATAAACTCATTTATCTTCAAAGGTAAATTATATATCTTTGAAACATTTAAATTAATTAGCGAAAAACACATAATCGTATATCTTTCTTAGCAAGCAGCTATTCAAACACGAAAACATTTCAAGACATTCTTATAAACGTCTCTCGATATACGTATAAACTCATTAAGTACGTTTTATGTCAAGGATTACATGCCCGGATTATATTACAACGTTTTCATCACGCGATTACCGCATCATTATTACAGTCAATGGCACAAAACCAACGACATGATCTCGTGAGCATAGAATATTGATATATCACTGCAGTTAGGACGTTTCAACTCCATCCGCCTTTATCTCGACATCTCTCTTTCGCGTATCATCTGCGATCATCATCAGCTGAGACATCATCCGGGTTCAGCCGAGGAAATCACTATGAATCTCCGAGAAGACGAGGAGACGTAAATTCATCGTCGTTCATGATGGACTTAATTAGCGTCGTGATTTACATGGTGTTACGTTTTTTCGAGCCGCACGTTAATATAACCCTTTCCCATGATCTTCGCGTACACGCGGCGTGCGTGCGGCGTGATTCCGTCACGCCGTCACGTCGGCTTGTGTTCAATAAAGCACGGCGCTTAATTGCGTCCGACAATTAACTTCAGCCACGAATAGAGTGCACCTTGGATCGTCATATTTGTTAGCGGCACTAAACGCTAGATCCTAGTTTTAATGGGCACCTACCTTGCTCGCGGGGGCACCGTTAACGTCCCCTATCCGTGGGACAAGAGTCAGACCGACTAAGCGTTTCCAGCAGCCTCACTGTCGGCGCCAGTATAATAGTAGGTAGATATACGTGTCGTTCTCGGGGATCGCGACGAAGAGCGTTCGCTAATCTCCAAGATGCATATCGTGAAGCGTTAAACTAACCCGGAAGAACCCGGTTAACGCAAAAACTGTAAAGAATCGGATGGCTCGGTCATTCTGAAACTGACGTAAATCAATTTTGCAAGTGTCGTTGTCCTGGCAAAGAAAATAAGGTAATACCTCGCGTAAAATCGTGCTCGTAGCGAGAAGGCAATCTATGGCACAGATCATTCCAGGGGAACCTTGTTTCCTTAGAAAGCGATTTCTACTATACGCTGCTATTTATTTAGTACACTTTATAAATCACTTATTTTTAAGGTCACCCGGGTCAATATTTTGAAGGCGTCTTCCTCTGGAAAAACAAACGTAGCAACGTCAGCTTTCTAAATTGCTTTTTCTCCCGTGGTAGTAAAGTTTCTTACGAAGTAAAAGGAACGAAAGACTCTACGTACAGTTTATTCTACATTTTGTCAAATTGACTTTTCGCGAAAAATCATGTGATTTTCGCACGCATGCGATCTTACTACAAATTTACTACATCCGTACTTTACTAACTTTTACTCGGTATTTTCCGCGTTATCGGGATACAAGTCGACGTAGATGGATCATAAGTATCAGTTATGGTACACGTGTGGCCGCCTTTATCGATACTGCGCTACATAATCTTTGACCTCTGTCGAGATATATATATTATCGTCGATACAAGGTTGCCTACTTGCAAATAGACTCTCGGCGCCAACTCCTGCATTCTACTTCTTTCGAGTACATATAACGCCTTACAGCCGCATTATAACCGGTACTATGTACGCGTTACATTCATTGTAACTGCGCGATCACGTTGTAATTTGAATCTTTAGAAGCAATCGCACAAAAATATTTCAATTTCGTTCCTAATATAGATATCGTACGTGTAAAATTGTAATGGAAATATAAAAAACGTCTAAAATATATATGACACAAGAGTTGGAAAATCTTTTTTTCACAATATAATTTTTTCAGAATGTATTTTATTTAAATGAAAAGGCAAAAAAATTATAGAAATTTGAAAAATTATAAAAGTAAATACAAATAACAATAAAAAGAAAATATACGTTTATATATCTTTTTTACTTTACACATTCTAAATATCTAAATATTTAGTGCAATATTAAATGTAATTACAGTGCGCTGTAAACATTTTATTATCAATAAATATTTATAAATCTTTAATAATTGTGCAAGGTAAATTTATGCGCAAGAACGTAGAACGTTTTCATCTCGATTCGATTACCATTAAATCATTGCAGAAATAAGCACGGCATCAACAGTTAATTCTTCATCGAGCGTAATGTATTTTACGATTTTTCTCTCTCATTCAACAACGACGTATCGAATGCCAATCGATAATATCGTTCAAAGAAATGGTATAAATTAGACGACTATAAATGTCTAATTATCGCAGCTCGTTGAATAAATATCTCATCTACAACGGATTTACACGGAAACTAATCGAACATAATGAAGGATTTAACAATGAGGATAGCAGAATTATTTTTTAATACATATTGAAATATATATTGTTTTATATAATTGCATATAATTTTGGGATATATAAAGTGAAAGTAAACATCTCTTTTTCTTATTAATTTGAACGCAAAAAATCTTAAATTTAAATATTTATTTAATAAAAAGAAATGATTGTTTAATCAAATTAATATTTTTTATACCAAATATCTAAATATATCCACATTTTAGTAAATATTTAATCCGTTTTGTTGTCCTGACGGATATAATCCTATATAAAGAGTGCATGCCTATTTTGACTTCACCGGTATCACGATGGTCGATTAGAATCACGACGGTTATTAATTTATTAATTATTCCGAACATGAGCATGGAAAACGGAAAGCGGGCTCGCCCGGTGCGACGCGACAGGACTACTCAACGCGTCCTTTCACTCGCACGAGGATGCCTTGACATTTCGCGCTGTGTAACAACGTGTCCGCACGCGACCACGTGGATGGAAAGTCGTCAACTTGCTTCGCATCTCCACGCACGCATCCTTCGACCGCACATTCCATTACATAAGTCGAGAATTTCGTTCACGGGAGAATGCCGAGAAATAATCTGACGACGACGAGGAAATCGAAGAGGCAAAGAAGAGGCAATTAGGATTAGAGAAAATTACCGAAAAGAACTAAAGAATTTGAATTTAAAAAAACTTAAAATATAAATTA
This sequence comes from Cyphomyrmex costatus, assembly GCF_001594065.2. Classification (NCBI taxonomy): domain Eukaryota; kingdom Metazoa; phylum Arthropoda; class Insecta; order Hymenoptera; family Formicidae; genus Cyphomyrmex; species Cyphomyrmex costatus. The sequence continues at coordinate 841,249 of NW_017276028.1, forward strand.
ATGAACATTCATATCGAACTCTATTTTCAAATATTCTTAAATTGATATTATTAAATTGATATTATATTGGGACATTAATTCAATAATTACAATTAGAATACATATAATTACAACCAATACACAACAAATTAGTATCAATTATGCTAATAAAATATTATCTGCGTTAACAATGGCCATTGCTTACTTAACTTTTAAAGTCAGAGTAAAATATAAACGATTTTATTTAGTATAAAATCATTAGTAGAACAGTATTAAAAATAAAATACAACAGCAGTTGATTTTTTTCAAGAAATAAACACGATTATCTCCATTTAAGGAATTAGCAATCACAAATTCATTTGCAATTCGTCGTAATATTATGAATAAATTATAATAAAACAACATCAATTTTTAAACGAGAAAGTCCTCAACTTGCAAATCGACTTGCTTACGGGCTTAATTGCCCCACCTACAAGACAGTTTTTATGACGGAAGTGACGCAGCAATGAAGAACTGACGGAATGACGGCGAGCTCGTGAGAATCTCAGCGACGAGATTGCGATAACGCCGACGGCGGATGCGTCGCATCCACGAGGGTCGTGCGACGTATTCTCTTCAGGATACAGAAGAGAAGGCGAGCGTCTCATTCGTTAGTTAGATAACCTTTAACAGCATTAGCCTCGCCCTCGAAACCTGCCAGCTGGAGAAGATACGGCCACTGTGTTTCTGCGGGGGGGATTGCCCTTTCGTGATACACCCTATGGTTTTCCATGTGAATTCAAGATTACTTCATTTTAACCCTTTGCTCCTTTTATAATAATTTATCGAGCAACGCATCGAAATGTTAAACGGAAAATGGGATTTTGCATTATGTTCGAATCTCTAAATTGCAGTGAATAGGCTGCATAAACACAACGATAAACGCAAGAGTATAGGAACTGTTGAAAAATAAAATGTTGAAAATAAATGAAAATAGCTCGAAGATAAATATGAAATTAATTAAAATATACTAACAAAACACATAAATTTATATTATTTATGTATAATAACAAAATAATGAAGATAACAGAAGAAGAGAGAAAGAAAAAGAGGTCATTACAAAAAAACATAAGTATTATATACTATAACATAAATATAACTTGTTTTAATTATAAAATGTTAAGAATTCGATGTTTTCTTCATAAACTTTAACATTTTTGTTAAAATGTAAAACTTATATTTATTATATAATAAGAGTAATTTTTTTAACAGCCAATTATTTAGTTATTTTGTTATTTATTAAGTGTATTATAAACGATATATGTATAAAAAATTTAATCGTTTTACGTATATTGTGAAAATTATATACACTGTAATTCCTAACAGGCAATTCTATTGTATGTTACAGACTATAAAGATTAACCAAAGCTTTTAATAATCCTTGAACAGAAATGAAACACCTTATTTCGTCTATTTTATCTTTCGCCAGAGAGATTATCGTTTTCTTTACAATAATTATTGACAAACCCAAGAATCTTCTACCAACGAATCCCGCGAAATTAACGATCGACTGTATTCCGCGTGCAAAGAATACACCGATCGTGGAATGTAACGCGCGGAATTATATGTTCGGATCGCGCGGCAAGTATCATCGTGAATTCCGTGGATTTGCGCTGCACCGCGCTTCGTTACAATGTGATTTCTTCCGCGAGACGAAACGCCGAGCCCCGAAGAGAAAATTGCAACCAAGTCTCAATTGCGAGTCGGTTCTTACAATTAAAGTATTACCGTGGGAAGGCTTAACAACCGAATTGGAAAGAAAGAAAAGCAATTTGTGTCGCGAGTTCTTTTAAGTTAAAAAGAATTGCAATCGAAATGGCCTACTCTCTTATAGAAATTACATTAAGCAATTACATTGAGAGTAATGATGATTGCGCATTAAAGTAATATCGTTGAAAATGTAGTAAATTAATGGAACTATCGTATTATTATACTGTGATTATATATATATATATAATATTACATAATTGTAAATTATTAAGTTGCAATTATTAAATATATAATTTTTAATTTATTAAGATATAAAAGAATGTGTGTAATTAAAAAATATTTAATAAAATAGAAAAAATATATAGATATTATAGTATTTAAATAGTTTTCTATCAATATTTAATTTTACAGTACAATTAATTTTTCTCCTGTTAATTGCAAAGAAACGATCAGTTCTTGTTAAGAGATGAATGTAAGGAATAATGATGTTGATTCTTTATAAATGCATCGTGGGAGGTCGATCGCCTTCATTCGTAATCTTTGTCGAGCGATTTGTTTCGCCGTGTCGAAGCAAAAAAAAAACGGAGAGCCGCAAAGTAAGCGATCCGAAACGGTCTAACTGTTCTCCATTAATTCGTTGTCAACCGATACTTCTCGATGAGACTCGAACCAGGTCTTCCCGCGGATCCGAAAGAGCTCTATAATAAATTGGCGCTATTGAGTACCTCGGGCGGATCGACCTAAGCCCGCAATTACACGGCCTGTTAGAGTAAATGCTTTTATTTATGGAAGCTAATACTTCGCAAAATATAGAATGTAAGAAGCTGAAGAAGAGATAAAGAGAATGTATAATTTTATTTAAGAAATAAAAATAATTTTACTAAGTATTTATACATATAACATAAAAGAAACGTTAAAAATATTAATAAGAAATTTTCAAATACAATAATTTATTAAATTAATTAGGCTAAAAAATGAGCTTGACAATCAAAATGTTAAAGCTTCAATTAATAGCAATGAAATAGATATATAAATGTATAGATGTTTTTAAAATATTATTCAAATATAATACAAAATAGACATAAAAATAATAGATGTATGTATATAAATATAATGTATATATAGTAATATAGCTTGTGGGATATGAAAAATACTCAAAAATAATTGAGATGTTTTGTAAATTATAGAGAAATAATATTTAGATATATTAGAAAAACATTATAGATAACAAATTTACAAGTTTAGGAAGCGATATTAACATCCCTTCTTTGTTGAATTATTGTTTTCACATATCAGTTATATATATCTGCAGAATGTTGCGATAGAACCATACTGGTTCTAGAATATTACGTTTTAATGCGACCCGAGCACACCAAGTTTTTTCTTTACCATAATCCAATTGAAAATTTTAGCAACTTTCGGTCTATCTTACGTGTCTTGCCTAATGAAATATAATACTTGGATAATTACATTTATTTCATGTCCATTTTTGATTAAGGAGAATTCAATACCTTTTTTATACACTTGGCGTATATATTTTTTTCTTTTTTTTTAATTATAATTATTTCTTTGAAATTATGTATAAGAATGGATTGAAGTGCACGAAATAATCGTTTGTTTTAATGAAACTCATTATTCTCTCAGTAATATGTACAACAATCGAAATACGAAAGTGTTGATTGTTCCTTAGGCGGAGCCATGTCAGTCTTAACGAGTTAATTTTCTGATAGCTCTATCTATGTGTTAATATAATAATAATAATACGAAAGCGCTCCATTCGCTCATATTCTTCGAAATAACGAAGGTTATATTTCCGGAGGCGAACTTAGATATTAGATTCGTACCTAACCGAAATTAGAGATCGGAACCTGTAACTGTGTTTCTCTTTTTGGACCATTTTTTTTTAACTGTCTACGCCTATCATAAGTGAGTCAGTATGTAATAGATTATATCGGATTATACGGGATTTGATAGAAGAACGCGTTGCCCTTTCAAGCATTACGTGAACGATGAAATTTGTGGTTGCTGATAGCGCAGGTGTATTATGTAATTGTTATAAAATGGAAATTATGTGAAGTTTGCTTTCTAATTGTAACATAGAATTCTACTTAAATTAATGCGCTTTAATATTTATTGGAGTCAGGCGGGATTAAATCAGGGTGTTCTATTATCACACTAATTCGTCAGTATCAAATGATATATTCCTTACAATTATTATTTCTAATCAAATTAATTTATATGAAATTAGTAACAGTTAATATCCGTGCTATAGTGATTAAATTAAAGCGTAATCAAATTTAAATTTAAATTTAAAAATAATTATCACGACGTTCCATATCAATCGTAAGAAATCTCTGTAATGTAACGTAATGTAATTAATTCACATAATAGCTAAATGTAAATGCCGGTAACGAACTTCACGAAGTGAACGTGCAGCTAAGAGTGCTCGTCCTGCGTAAGGATCAGTGAAAGTCGTCGACGATCGAAAGTCAGGGAATTCATAATTCATGAAACTTGGATACCCATAGAATATCCGTAGAATATCGGTTGCTTTTTATTCCTCATTATATCAAAGGTTAATTTCATGCCGCGTAAACTTATTCACCACGCGACAAAATTGCGTGCAAATTACGCGATTAGTAACCGTCCGTTGTTGCATTTGCGAGAAATTTACCTTTTATGCATGGTAACGCGCGTACAGATTGGATATATTCCGCAATTCTGGCCGTAAATTATTAGTGCATTCAAAAATTGTTGAAATCATGATGATGGTCTATAGAGTTAAAAATCTGCAGAAAAGTAAAAAATTAGAAATATTAATAAAAATAAATATTAAGAAATGATAAACACACGTAAGAGAGAAATAAATATGAAAGAACAAAAGTTTGCAAAAAAATATACAGAATTAAATATACATAAAAAATGTATGAATAGTTTCAATTTTTGTGCAGTGTTACTTACTTCGTAACTTATTAATTTTTTACTTATTTGCAATAATTATTCCTCAATATTTCTATTAAGGAAAAAATTATCAAAATAATTAAAGGACAGATTTTAATTGACGATATATAAAAATAATACGCGAGAAGAGAGAAGTGAAGAGAGAGAGAGAAATAAATAAATAAAAATAATAAAATAAATAAATGACGACGATATCAAGATTAATCACATTTATAATCGATTTATGGAATTGTAATGCGGAATAAAATTAAAAAAGTACGAAATACTCGCGTGCCACTTAGGCTTGTAAAATTAAGAGTTTATAAAAATTTATAAATCCCAAGGATTACACGCAGTCTTTCGAGCTATTAATTTTGAATTCGCGTGTTTAAGGCCAAGAATATATTTGCAACTTTGTACTGGGTTGAAACTTTCACGCTGCATCTTTCAACGTGGATAACGTTTTAGATTTGTTTGCATATTACATACGCTTTCTACCACGCGTTAAAACGGAGCGATCACGATGGCTGCAGTAAGACACAGAAAAAAAAGGATGAAATGTCTATAGAAAGTGCTCGCGAATGGATCGGTGGAGGAGCATCCGACGTTACGTTAGTGCGCTTGTGCGAGTTGATGCGTCGGCCGACTAGCTTCCCAGTTGCATCCCGCGCTAATCCTTATGTGAACGATACTTTACTTTCACCGGTTACCACCGTAATCCTTTCTTTCTTTTTTTTTTTTCTTCGCCTCTTACAACCGCGTGTGACGACACCGTGGTCGATTATCCATCTGCCGTAGACCGTAATCGCGCTGTATCGCGTGCGAAACGAAACGGGGTTGCGACCCGACGTGATCCACGAGTAGCCACATCGTGCAGCCACTCGAAGAACATGGACAAGAAGTTCGCACGTGCAAACGACTGGATAAACGGACCGTGTTATGCAATATGAAACCGAGGGACAGTTTAGATGCGTTAACGTCAAGCAAGCTCAATCATCGACAAAACAAGAAATTAGTAGTTTCGGATATGTTTGTAAACAAGTAAAACGCGCACAATTTAGATCCATAGAAAACATTGAAGCATTTATATATGAACATTAGTCTTAAAAATGATGATTTGTTTTAGTTGACAATTCTACTTTAAATACATATATGTGTGCGAGATATTAAATTCTTTTAATCAAGTATTTATTATTTTTTAATTAATTGTATTAAAATTAAACAATATATTAATAATATTAATTCAAATGTAAATGTTTTTCTTTAAAATGAAGAAGTAAAAGACATGATAATTCTAAATATGAAAAATTACTATATGGTACCTATTTCTAAACAAAAATTTTATAAATTTTCTATTATATCGTGTATTTAATAAGCAATCCATAAAATCATTATAATCTATTATTTACTACACTCAAAGATATTTATCATAATCTGTGTATAGCAAAACTCAAGTGTACTGTTACCTAACAAAATCATTTCACGTTCTCATTACTCATTTCAGATCAGAGTGTACTTGCTCAATAGCTAAGAGGCAGAATATTTTTAGCATTCCTGCATCTAAATATAGAGAACATCTACGATGCGCACTCCGTCCTAGATCTGACAAAAATTCAATCAGCGCAAACTTAATCGAGACTCTCTTCGCCGCAGAACCATTAACGCATATATATTACGGTAAAATGCGGAGAAAAAGTAAAAGGGAACATCTTCTTGCTAATACATGGTTAGATGGCGAAGGATAGAAATGGAAAATGCAACACAGTTTTACAACGCAAACTATGATTTTTAAAGCTTGTTCAAACACAGCATTTTCCACACCTTTCTGTCCGTATTATTTATCAATATTTTATTTCACAAAGAAAGTTTACGCTTTACGTTTGTATATAAGATTTATAATACATTCGATAAAATTCGAATATAATACATTCGATTATGTATATTTAGAAATCAAAGTTTAGTGATTCGATCGCTTTTGCCACACCTCGTGTAAAATGACTGACGATAGTGATTGACGAGACAAGGAGCAGATAAAGAAGCAATGAACACAACAGAGGGGCCGTGCAATTGGGATCTTAATGACTTTGCCTTCGATGATTACACCCTGTCACTGAATAATATCGTAATGATTTAACCCGCTCACTCTCTATAACCATTCGTTTCGCCCGCCCGCTTAATGACTATTATCGCGAGAAATAAGAGCAGCTAGCGAGCATTTCGCGAGAGTTTGCACAAAGAACACTTTTGACAGTTGAATAGCTGCAAACGGATATACCGCATGATTACGTAATTCATCGACCGAGCAATTACTTTAACGAAAGAAAGAATCGATTCCCTGATTTCCAACATTTTTGCGAATATTTGTAATCAATATCTCACACAAATGAATCATTTACTACGGTTTGACTTCAATTGACTTTCGTCAATTTCGTAAATATTTCGAAATAAGCTGTCACATTAAACTGTAATAGAATGCCTAAAAATAATTACTGTTAATCAAATTTAATTAATTCATTAATCAACCTTTGCGTTAACAAAGAGCGCCTTTAGCGCCAATTAATAATTCGCGAAAGATCCTGGAATCCGCAAGGATGTAACAAAAATCAATCGCATTAAAACTCCATGAATTGAAAGGTATATGCAGTACAGCATTTCCGCCGTAATATCGGAGCACGATATTATACTCCAGCATCATGCACCTTTGCGATTACAAAGTTGCAATCCGCGAGAACGATCTTCCCTTTTCGCAAGCCGGCAATTAATAGATATGATTTATCTTCGCGCTGTTAGAACACGGAATACCCGAGATTACATTCGCGAACGCGTTACTAATTACCGATAATTACCGCAGGTGCAATGGCGCACCCTCTTCTCTTTCTCTCTTTCCCAATCGATTCGAAACGATTTAGGAGCTTTCGGAGAAAAAGGACGGGATGCGCGCTTTCTTGAAGTAGCGCGGACGCGCGGAGGCAGAAATTTACTGGTAATTAACCGAGCCGAGAGGTTCAGCGCGGAACGATTTCATATTAATTGCCGTCCGGGCTATTCGCGGCTCGCGATAGCTGTTTGCACGCGATTATGGGAGATGATCGCTGAAAGGGGAACGCATAACCGACCGACGCGGCGTGCAAAACTATCTAGCAATCCGTGGATTAACGTGGCAGCAAAAGTAGTTTTTAATAGAGCGACTAGCTAAAGATCCTTTCTCATTTCTTCACACACGGACTGATTTGTTTCTATAACTGCTGCTTGTTAACTTTGCTCAATGCTACTTTTTTTTTTTACGGACGCGTCGTCGCGTGACATATGAAAATGAGAGTGCAGCAAGAAAAGCGTTGGAAGAAAATTGAATCGTCAACGCAAATTAATGTAATGGATAATGCATTACCTCTGATATCTTTATTCATTTTAGTGCATATTCGATGCCATCGTATTTATTTGAAATATTTTGATACTGAAAGAGACATGTAAATTCGTATTGTAAATTAGATATTGTGAAAATCCAAACGTTCAACTGAATGTCAAGCTGAAGTCGACAGAGATTTCTAATCATTTTTTAATCATTCAAAAAATAGAGAATAACTTTAATAAAATATGTCTTTTTAAAATTATCATATTCTTATCAAATTCTTCTAGTACAAAAAAAAATGGTAACATATGTGTAATATTAAATATAATATTAATAAAAAATATTTATATTAACATTTACATAACGCTAAAACAGCCAAGGAATATAATATATTATAATCTTATTCACGTTTTTATTAAGCTAATTGATTTTAACACAATGAAATGCGACTTATTATTCAATTAAATGCTCTTTCCTTCCTCTAAAGATTAATGTCTATGTATATCAATTTATATCAACACTAATCCGAAGTTTGATCTATAAAGTTTGAAACAACTTTAAAATGTCAATAGATACATATTCCGACAATACAAACTGTTTACAATTCATGTTCAATCTGCAAGACTTTTCTACGAACTTCTTGATAAATCTGACGATAAATTATTTATGTTGTACGCGCGAATGAATGCTTACTAGAGCATACCTTCCTAAAAATATATTGATAAGTAGATCGACCGTGTTTTGAGATAACACTCTGCAATTATGACCTCGAAACGTCTATAATCTATCTTACATCGGGCAATCTCTAATTTACGTCGCTACTGATTGTCGATAAAAAAAAAAGGACACAATTTACTAAGATAAGAAATAAAATAGTAGAGATAAAAAGTAGAGTGAAACGCACGAGAGAAACGAAGAGCGTAAAAAGGACGTTAATACTAATCTGGTTGGGCTTTTTTTTTTTTTACTATTAACGGTTACAGAGGTCGATTTCAGGGTAAACGGCGCCAGGCCGACACGCGACACCTTTCCCCAAAGTCTGATCGATCAATCAGAATGGAACCTAACGTCTAGATTCAATCGTCGAGATCAAAAGCGAAAGTGACGAGAAGCGTTTCTGAAAGTAGATCGTCCAAGAATGTAGCCCAGTGACAGTCAGGGATTGAGTAATCCACCGCGTGTCGATTAAAACAGCCAGACAAAACGTCAAAAGATCTATTTAACATATCGTATGAGTGCCATAAAGATACCGAGATGGATTTCAAGAGGCGATTTGCAAACGATACGCAACGAAGTTGAAATGATATAAAAACAATCAAGAAAAGAAGAGCAACGAATTCTCTTTCTCGCCATCGGGCAAATTTTTTCGCTACTACCAAACGCTTTCATACACGATGAATCGCAAAATTTTCAGATCGATAAGATGACGAGGTTCGAACGGGCTTGTAACACGACGTTGGACATTGAAGGACGTAAGTGGAGAAGTAAACCAATACTTCGATTAATCGGCGACGCTTCACTCGACTTCGTCGTGTTCCTTTTAATCTAGATGTGAGACGGGAGGAAGGAGAACGATGTGAAAGGTTTCACTGTAACGTGATGCAGTCGCTCGATTGCGATAATGGGGATCTCAGAACGGAATTGATCTGCGAAACCTGGAATGGAATCGAAATCTAAGATGACAATGGGGAAAAAAAAAAACAGAGATCGTAATATAAGACATCTACGTATTTTCCATATCGATTACAAAAGTCTATGTATCTCTTAAAATATTATCGAATTTTGTAGCATCCTGTATAAGTACGTAAACCGATTATCGTACCCTATTAACTACGTCTTATACGACATTACGATAAGATTGCACAACGAGTTTCCAGCAGCGAACCATCTGATCCGAGGAATCTTCGTCTCCTCTTAACGTCGAGGAATGTTATCGCTGATATCAATAAATCGCGTGCTGCACGTACGCGTCGGTGAACGTCTTCACAGGTGGCTCGCTCCTACGATCTCACGTTCACTCGCGAACTCTTCCTCATCCTCGTCTTCTCTACTTCTTCTTCTACATCTTCACGCGAATAGCACAAAGGTTCCTCGCGTATTGCCGTTTCTGAAACGAGTAACAGTTGAGTAAGAAACTGCCCGGCGGCTGTACGTGCCATGGTAGATCCTCGTTCGCAGCAGAATCGTGAATCACGTTCTCCAACGGAAACTGTTGTTGTGCATTTGACCCGTTAGCGCGTTCGCGCTATGATCAGATCAAAAATCATTTCCCTCTTACGCAGTGATTACGTGACACCTGATCCCATAACTTGGCTTCGCTTTACCTTTATTCCGACATTATGGGATATTTAAAATCATAAGTACTTGAAGACAGAACGTGGGAGAAACGTTCTAAATAGTCTCGTGTTTGAGAAACTTCGATCGATCTTACTACTCCTGATATTATTATGAATTTCTACATGATATTGCCCCTTTTCAAAAGTGACACAACTGAAAAAATGAAGTTTTCCAGAATAAGAGAAAAATTATTTTTTCTATTTGAAAGAAACTTATTGGCTAATATTAACGCATTTAATTTATTAACGGTTTGTATTCTGACGAGGATCCTAGATGAAAGATTTTTCTTCTTCACAACCCTTACAAAATCATCCTTACACTTTTTAATTGTAATGATTTTTTTAACCATCCACTTTTAATTGTAATTATTTTAACAATTTTTATAAAGTTTACTTTTAATGATTAATAGAGTAATATTTACATTTAACTCATTCATGGTAATAGTAATAATTCAAAAATTACATTTTTTTTAATTATGTCATTTTTGAAGTAAGGAAGCGATATGTCAGAATTCATAAAAGTAAAAATATGTACACACAAGACCTACGATTTACAGAAAATCTGACTAAATGTTGTAAGTTTCTCTCGAACTTTAGATTATCTCTTCTACATGAGAAACGTTTCTATCTTTAAATATGCTTTTAAATATTTCACAAGGCCGAGGAAGTAAAGGTAAGTGAAACTAGTTACGGGATCAGATATCACGCAATGATCAAGGATTTTTAAATTTACAATTAAGAGCGCTCTGTCTCTATAAATCTTATAAATACAAGAGCAAACATCAAATAAAATGAAATAATTTTTGTTTAATTATTTGCAGTAACTCCTGCGTCGCGGTAGTTTAAGCATAATTCTTGAAACAATATTTAGGATCTCCATAAATTCTTCCAATAAAGTACTAAAAATTCTTTGACTCGTATTAGAACGATCAATTATATAAAGATTAAAACGTTTAATCTTCGTTCATTTCCAAAAAATAATTTAGATCACGAAGATAAGGTATTTCGAAGAATAATGAAATTCAACGTGTCAAAATCTATAGACTTTACGGTCCAATTTAAATATTTATTTATCTGACTTTTATTAGTCCTTTTTATTTTACACAATTGTTATATTTATTGTTATTTAATTTTTCATATTTTTGAGATAATTTAAAATACATATATATGTATTAATCCAATATCTAACTCAAATAGTAATTGAAGACATTTTTCAACGAGAATTGAGGGGCTTCTTGTTTTGGCGCGCGCGTACTCTGGATACACAAGTTTGACATTACATTAATTTTTTGCAGAGCGACGAAGTCTCTAGTTACATAATTCTATCTGCCTTCCAGTTTATTATGATAAACGATCAGTGCTACTGTGTCGCAACTCGCTCAGACTACGAAGTACAGATTGAATTTAAAGCGCTTACGCGACTTCATCGGATTAGACTTCCGAAGGTGAAGCTGCGAGGACACAATGGATATCGTAGCTCGAATAATACACACTTGCAATTCGTGACGTTCAACTACCAGGATGAAGACTTCTCAACAGTCCATGATAATAATCGACGTCTGGTGGTGTCATTCGGTACCCAATTGAATTTAATTTATTCCGTTCTTAATCTGATAGAGCGAAACGCAGAGAGAGTCTGTGGTGCTTGTTGCTACAGCGACGAAATTATATGCGTTTTTTTTTTCCAATCTACAACAGAGTTATATTCGAACATGTAATTCGTCTGACCTAAAATATCTATTTATTAACCGCACATTTCTATTATTAAAAAAATTATGCACAGAAAGAACTATTTTAATAAAATATTTATTTAAAAATTTAGCAGAATTTTTACAAATTAATTTTAATTTACAGACTTGAAAATAATTTTATTAAATCATCAAAATAATTAAAAAATTCAACCTTACAAAAAATTTTAATATTCTAGCAACCAACTTAAGCGTCCTATACATAATTATTTTGACAGTTACATTATTTTCGGATTTATATATCTACCTAATTTTTATAGATACTTTAGCTAAATTATTTACTCCATGTTTAAATAAAGTTTAAAGATTTTTTAAAATAATGTTTGTATGTATTCGTATAAAGTTTACCCATGTTTCTTTTGCAATTAATTTATAGAAAGAAAGTAACAATAATAAAATATATTAATAAAAATAACTCTTCATCTTATTCTTTCTCTTACATTTTAATAACGTTTGTGTTAAATCACTGTCGATTTATCGTTGCCCGAGAAAGAAGAACATTCTCTCGCGCATTTACATATTCGCAGATCATTCGTTTATCAACGCTCCAGATGTTCCTGCAGAAAAGATAAAAGCTGCGGAGAAAAAACGTAAGAGGAAAAAAAAACACGAGAAGGACGAAAACGAGAGCGGTGTCGAAGTTTCTCCGACCCAGATTTTCGTTTTGCCATAATCACGATACGTTTAAATGGCAGAAGTAAATAAAAAAAATCCCGAACGCGCGACCGACGCATCTGCCAGCGACGCGCGAGCGCAGCTGCAACCCGTGCGACGCCCAATACGTGCGTTTTCCCATTAATTAAGCAGATATGAGCAATTTGCCAAATCACGTAACGTCGTCGTCCCAGTGGGCCCTCCAATCTCTGAAGTTCAGCTGGCGCTACATCGGCGGACTTTCGATTTTCCTTCGGGCCTCTCACACGCGCCGTCCACGCAAAACGAAACGTATACTTAATATAAATCTGTTCTTAATGTGTGCTATCACGGCCTGAATTCTAATTGTTCGAAGTCACCTGCGACTGTTTGACCGCGATAATAAGCAGGAACAACACGAGTTGCAGTGTCTTGTCGCAAAAAAATCTTGTCAATAATGTTTTCTCATTCCCCCTCATTTGTCTTTAGTGCCATTTATACGATTACGCGCAGAAAGAGTAATTTATTTTATCGATGGACTGTAAGTCCAACGGATAAAAATTATAGTTTATCAGAAAAGAGCAATGTATAGATTTTTCTAATTATTATTCGTAATTAATAATATTTTTAAAATAAATAAACGGACTATAGCGAGCTAAGTGGAATTAATATTGTTCTTAAATTTTATAATATAAATGAGGACATAAAGCGAATTATTACATTGTAACATCTACGTTCAACTCAATCGGACGAACTTGTAACGGTGGTCTCACATGCCTTTACACTCGCATTGAGAACAGGAAAATTATTCCGAACTATAATTATTATATCAGTATGTCTGTATCGCATCATCACACATCATAAGAAAATATTATCAATCCAACGACAAACATCTGTAAGAATCACTGAAGAAGGACCTATGAGTTCCGAAACGTGCGACACTTTAGTTAGTTTTTCACTTTATGTTCTCATTTATCATTTAGCTCGATATAGATCGTTTATTTATTTTGATTTGCATTGCAAGAACGAGTAAAAATTATTAATATTTTTAATTTCTCAATGAAAAACATAGTTTTGGAAAAATTCAATCGTGTCTGTATAAATCTATATACACTGGAAAAAGCATTCTTATGAAACTTTTAGATTTCTTTCATAAGAGATATATAGAAAGAATTAAATAAGCTTTGTCTCATATATACATTATAATAATAATATAATAATCTTGTTCGAAAAATTGATTCAGATGTTTGAAATGGAAAATTTATCTGCAAACGTGCGCGGGCCTAATAAAAAAAACTCGATTTTGCATATCTCCAAGTTGTTACAAAGCGCAATCGCACGATGGCCGCCAGAAAGCCATCGGGATTATGCGGGCAGCGGGCCAGATTATTCCGGCTGTGGAACATGATATCCTTTATGCAAATATTGTAGATGCGTGAGTGCGTGCGCGCGCGCAAGATCCGTGTGGCAGAAAACGACATTGTGCAACCCGATTAAAACCGACAAAAAAAGTCAATTAAGTAACGCGAGCGACTAAAGCGAACGCGAACGCAATTACGCCGAGAAATCTCTTCGCGATCCTGACGTCGCGATAAATTAAAAAACGCCGGCTGTGAACATTGTCTGCGAATACGATTGTAAATAGTATTTGGGTCGCGGCGGTAATTTTTGCGTCATATAAATAAACCAAAGAGATCTCAACGAAAATAATTGGATCTTGCAATTTTATCAAATCGAATTATCGTAAGGAATAAAATTATTTTATGTTCTATACTTATACAAGCAATCATGATCTTTTTTTAATAAAGAAGTATTTGTTTACTGTAAACATTTAGTTGGAAGTATATTAAGCTAAATATTTATTAAAATTAATTATATTTTTTTCTCTGCATTATAAATATATATATCTACTATTCAAGAAACTTCAAACTCGCGTAACTAAACAATGTAATATATTTATTACTATAATATTTCGTATCATAAAAAAGTAATTGCATAATTGCTGCGAATTATTGTAAAAAGTGAGATTATCTCAATTACATATAAACGTAACAAAAATATTATCGATAAGTAATTAAGCGCGAAAAATATAAAACGGAGAAAAATGAAGTAATAAGGTGTAATTTGGAAAAGATAATTATAGCTGCTAAAAAAAAGAGATAATTATAGAGATTAAAATAAAACATTAACGGTAAAGAACATTGTCACGACAATTTAACCTGAGATCGGACATCTCTTTGACTCTTTCTCTTTTCCAGAATATAACCGGATTCGATTCGCGAGATTCGGGTGACCGGCTAAAAATATCGACCTCGAGGATTGTCCCTGGTTCGCACAGGTGTGGCTTGGCCACACGACTTAATGAAAAGTATATGCAGTATCACAAACACGTAATATGCATATACCTGCGATTAGTATCAATGTAGAGCAAAAAATTCATTAGCATGAATGCGAGTGTCCTTCGCGATTATATCAATTGATTTCATTTATCCGCATCCCTCCGTTCGTTTTTCGACACAAGACCACTTTCGGTTTTGTGTCTCTCACGAGATATCTCGCGGACTTTCTCGCGACGAAACAGCTATACGATTATGTAACCGCAAATTGGTGAAAATTATATGTCAAGATTTATATGATTGAAACGTGTTATTTAGACGACCAAGGATTGAGATTTGCAATGCTAATCAGATTAATGCAGACAATTTAATCGATTAACTTCCTCGAACATGATCAAAGAAACTTTTACTTCCTCCAATCACGATTTACTTGATGCATAATTACGCAGATATTGACTTCTTCACTGATACATGATCTCTGTATTAATTATAGATATATATATTAATAACTCTTCTTATTATTTAATAACAAAAGTATATTTATCTCCCAAAACATATTATTTAATAAAGCATATAATAGATATTGATTTCGTTTTGCGCGCTATTAGTTAAGATTATTCTTAATAAAATATCCAAATATATTATTATGTGGCCATTAACCTATGTGGCAACTGTTTACGCAATCTTATTAATGAACGACTAAACATTATCAGCAAAAAAAGGTCATACGATTGCTCCGATTTGCCCAGTATTATGAAATGAGCGCTGGAATTACATCACGTTGTGCTTACAAATCAAGCCGACGAGGTGACACATCGAATGAAAAATTAACTAACCCCGCGGCGTTAACTAACCCTTAATAAAAGGACATTAATTCATAGGGTAACGTGGGTTCCGTTTGCGCACGCTCATGCGTGAAGGTATTAAACCACGAGATTAATCATCGGCATTCACGGTCATCGCGCGTAACCTGAAATGACCGAACTCGTGTATTACAGCGACTAATACGCTTAACACGTATTTCTATAATTAGCGTGATAACATCGGCGTGCAAGTATCACCAGTTATAACTTGAAAGAAAAGAAAAAAGGTCAACGGGAACGAGAAATCTGTGGCGGACTTCTTTTCCAATTTTATTTATATATATTTATTAAGGTCGTCTCTTAATAAATATATATACTTATATATGCATAATAATTAAATTCAGTTGTTTACGTTTCTTAATCCGAAGAATCAATTTGACATGCATTAAATGACTAGCTATATTACGTAAGGTGCGTTCGGGGAGACGCTATTAGCGCTATTTGTATCATTCTATCTACTTCTAATAAACGATGAAGATAGAATAACACGGATAGCGCTAATAGCGTCTCCCTAAATCCATTTACATATAATATATAAATTATATGGAAATATTTAAACATGTAAGATCCAGTTTTAACCGTTACAGAGGCTTTATCTCTTACTTGTATATTAAAAAAGATATATAAATAAAGTGTGTGTGAGTGTGCGCATGTGTGTTTGGCTATTAATTTTTTTTTAAATAAATAAAAAATGAAAACTGTTTCACGTTATAATAAAAAATCGCAAACATAAAGTTTGGACATTTTTTCAAAATATAATAGTGCAAAAAATGATGAAATATGTGTCCAAAGAAACAGGCAGTAGAGAGTTAGACGTGGTTCTTGTAATAGTGCAAAAAATTATCTATTTATACGTGTATGTCTTATATCATAAAATATATTCTACATTTTTGGACTTAAAATAATGCAAATTTCACTAATAAAAAAAATGTAAGATACAAATGTGTAGAAAATTTCATGTAACGCAAATAATGTTAATTTCTTTCTAAATAAATTATATCATTCATTTTTCTTTCAATATTGAATAATACTATTAGCAATGTATTATTATTGTTGCCATATAATACGTTTAAATTGCTATAATATATTATTATTTATTACGAATGTCTTATTTTTGTAAAATAAAAAATGTAAACAAACAACAACTATCATATTTAATCGTTTGATCGTTAGTCATTATAAGTATATTAATCACGAAATTAACTATTCGAGTCGATAAATCGCTCGGTGACCTCGTCGAATATTTCAATGAAAAACGCATTCCAGTCATTCCAGAGCCTCCTTCGTTATTCGGCCTCGACAGTCGGCATTCGCCACGCATTTGTCAGGCTCGTCCTCCGCGATAACCTTCGCGAGAACTCGCCAAATCTGAGAAGAAATCGCGACGAACCGTTAATAACCGACGCAGGATAGATAGATTCAAAGGCGCCCTCGGGTCATCCGTATGAATGCAACGGACTTACGTTTAAAAGCATGGACTCCTGCAGTACCGTGCAAGATACCGGACAACATCGTGTCCTCGAGTTATACGACAACAAGAGCGTTCGTGCCATCCTACGAAAAGTATGAATTATAATTATCACATATCTCTCTCTCTCTCTCTCTCTCTCTCTCTCTCTCTCTCTCTCTCTCTCTCTCTCTAAAATCTCTCTCTCTCTCTCTCTCTCTCTCTCTCTCTCTCTAGTCTCTCTCTCTCTCTCTCTCTCTGTCTTGCGACTTGAAATCGCATTTTTTTAAATATAAATAAGAAACAATATGCGTCTAATAATATGAGATGCTAATTTATGTTTATTAATTTAATTATCAGAATGATTTTAATGATCAGAATGATTTTTAATTATACACTACTCAACAAAAAATAGAAAACACTTTCAAAACACTTGAAAATGCACAATCTTCCAATCGTCGAAACTGGATAAAGAATTAATGCAGATGAAAAATAAAAAAAGATTATTTTAAAGTTTGAGACTTGTACTTTAACATGCTTTTAACTGCGTTTTTAAAAAATGTGTATTTTTATCATTTTTTTAAATCTTAATAAACATTACATTATAATGTTCTTTAAAATTTTGTGCATTCAACAGTTTGCAGAAAATTTTTTGACAAAACATTTTTTGTCAAGCTGCAGACTGCCGGGAACAATATAATTTTTGTTAAAATATAAAACTGTAAAATTAATTTTTTTTTATGGCAAAAGTATGCTAAAATACAAGTCTCAAGCTTTAAATTAGAAAGTTTTTTTACTTTTTTCGTTCGCAATAATTATTCACCGAGGTTTAATGATCTGTGATACTAAATTGTTTAAGATATAGTACAAAATTATATAATAAATCTCAACTTCAAAAAAAATATTGTGTGTGTAAAATTACTTTTTTTTTTTAATAAAAAAATCAATATTTTGCACTTAAGAATATTATTAAATAATAATTTTCTATGTTATATTTTTCTTTAATTTTCAAATTTTAGCAAAATTGTAATTTATTATTATATTTATAGATTCTATATCAATTTTTATATAATTTTAATTATTAATTTTGTCATTATAATAAACGTAATAATATTATACTATTATAAGTAATATTTTTATTTACTATTCTTGTACAGAGAGAAAGAATCTCGCATAGAACAACTACTATCGAATGAATATCAACGAATTTGGTGGCAGGAAAAACTAGCTTGGGATAAGACTGTGACTGCCAAAAAAATGACAAGCAAAAAAATATTGCCCCGTAAGGTAAACAATTGTTATAAAATGATCAATGGCGTGATTATTAAACTAGAAAATTTACAGATGATTAAGAGAAAAATACCGACATGTGTGACTGTTAAATATTCAACAAAAGAAGAGCGATTAAAAAAGAAAAAGAGAGAAGAGTTTAAGAAAAAGTCTAACGAGAATCTTAAAACTGAAGAGGCGATATTTGCAAAATATAGTGATACAAAATTTAAAAAATGCGAAGAGACGAAATCCGAGAAGCAGGAGGAAACAAAGTCAAAGAATCTCAAAGAAACAAACTCAGAGAAACTTGAGGAAACAAAATCAAAGAATCCCAAAGAAATAAACTCAGAGAAACTTGAGGAAACAAAATCAAAGAATCCCAAAAAAACAAACTCAGAAAAACTTGAGGAAACAAAATCTAAGAATTCCAAAGAAACAAACTCAGAAAAACATGAGGAAACAAAATCAAAGAATTGCAAAGAAGCAAACTCAGAGAAACCGGAGGAAACAAAATCAGAAAATGGCGAAGAAATAATAAGAGAAAAAACAGAGAATCGTGAAGAAACAAAATCAGTGAATTATGAAGAAATGAAGTCACAGAATCGTGAAGAAATAAAAATAGAGAATCGTGAAGAAACCAGATCAGAAAAATCCGAGAAAGGGAATCCTCGAGCAGAATACAAAGAAACGAAATCAGAACAGATCAACGAAGTAAAATTAGAAGGACATGAAGAAACAAAATCAGAAAAATATAAGGAAACTAAATCAGAAGAATGCGAAGAAACAAAATCAGAAAAACGTGATGAAACAAAATCGGAAAAATATGCGGAAGTAAAATCGGAAGAAACGCAATTAGAGAATAGTCAAGATACGAAAGGAGAAAAATATAAGGAAAAAAGTTAGAAAACAAATAAATAATATTATTTCCCCACTTGACACATAAAATTGAAATTAATTATAGAATATAATTTCTCTGGAATTATATAGAATACAATTAATGTCTCTCTTGAGAAAATAAAATATTCTGAAACAAAAAGTTAAAAATTTGTTAATGTAATCTATAAAGATATATTCAACTTTTATGTCTTTTTTTACCTTTCACATCTCTTTCGCAATTGAATCAATTTAAATCCGTAATATAACTTTCTTCCTAATCAAGTATATCAACGATTTGAATAATCTGACAATATGAATAAACAGAAGTTAATGCTAGATACTTCACGCGTTTTATTTTTTAACTCATCTATATTCTCTACAAGTCAACTTACAGCAATCGGGAGTAAAAATCAGTGTAATCAATGAAAATTTGATTTGTTCTAACTCTTATGATAGAAACACAATAATGGCGTTTATGGCGCCATCTAAACCTACGGTACAGAATATAATCTTCATCAAATATCTATCCATGGTATACTGTGTACTTATCGATATAAAATTCTACCATATGTTGTCGATAAGTCTCAAAATATGCTCCGAAATGTAACAGCGGAGTATCTTTGTCGAAGTTACGTCTATCTACATGGTTTTTACGCGTGTATGAAAGAGTTGAGAGAACACCGCAAAAGGTACTTGTAACCTCACATTTTCTGATTTTTGTGTAATGATTATTTGTTTTAATAATTTAATTTAATTAAAAATATGTTTTTAGTGTCTAATTGTCTGTCCTAAAAAAAAGAATCTACATGATATTTCCTGGCCGAATGAATCACGATTGATTATAATGCGAAATACGTTCGCGGCTAAATTGCTTGTGCACAGAATTCACCTAATTTCACCGTTCCTTACGTCGTATCGCAGTAAGCACTTTCAAGCGAAACAAATACTAAAGATGAACGAGGCATTTCTCCGCTACGATAAAGGCAACGATATGTTTGACATCTCGTTTCGCTACGTGGACGAGGTGACAATGATCGACCGTCAGTTCAACTTTTCCAGACAAGTCGCGGAGAGCGTGAATAATTTCCTCAAAAGGGTTGACACAAACGTTTGCAAGATCGTAAACAAAAAGGTGAGTTTTTTCTTTTCTTCTCTTTTCCTTTTCTTTGTTATTAGACTTCCGTTTATTGTTATACTTGAAATTATAATATTACTTTTTAATATGGAATATCTATAAGTATATATATACTATCGAAAAAGAATTTTCCTAGAAAAATAAAAGTTATGATACAAAATAGAATTTTTCATACAATTTGTAAACAAATTAGATATTGAAATCTGCAGAATTAATATTTTTTTAGAGATAAACTTTAAAATAAAAAATACCTGAGAGAAATAAAAACTTTTTTCTTTAGGTAGAAAGAAGAAAGAAGAAGAATGCTGCTTATGAGGCACCCGATTTGGCAAAAGACAATGTAAATAGTGGAAAGATCATGCTTCTCAAGAATGATGTCAAAGTGGATGGTGATACATTGTGTGAAAGCCTTTTGCAGGATTCTGCAGAGCTAAAACTGGTCATTTTTGAGAAGACCTTCTTAGTGAAACGAAATGCACCTTATATTACCAAAATTTTGTTACCATCATGCATATTGGCAGGTTTTCCGACCTATCCATCTAAGTTTGAATCACTATATACTAACAAGAAGCAATCGACATTTGACTGGTATAGGAACGATCCTGTTAACAAGCCAAACTTGTGGACATATGTAGGCAATGGATATCTATATGTACCTAGCGTGACTGATATTGGTTGTCATTTGAAAATTAGCTGTGAACCCCGGAATGAATCAGATTCAGGTTCTAGGATGGAAGTAGAGTCAAAAAATGTCGTGGAAGCTGGTCCTGGAGAATGTCCCTTTGATATTCGACATCAGTTTACAAAACATAAATTATTGGGTAGGAGGTATGATACTCATATAAAAGATGATTAACTCGAAAGAATGAAGTTTTGGAAGAATTTGTATTACAAATGATAATAACATATATTAAACATATATTTTATTTACAAATTGTATATTAAACATAGAAAAATAGTTTCAGAGTGATAAGTTATAATATACTAGCAGATACATATGCCGATTCTGATTTTTCTAAAGATGTATTGTTTCCATACTGTCCACAGTATGCGTTAGATATGGGTTACAGAAAACAGTTGATACTTAAAGAAATAATAGGTGAGTGATAAATAGAATATAAATAAGCCATTTAAATCATTTTCATAATTTTAATCTCTATGATTTTATTGTAGGTTTTAATAGTGATATTATGTGCTTGCAAGAGGTAGATAAAAATATATACGAATATGATTTGTTACCTTCTTTATACATGCTGAATTACGACGGTGTGTTCGTTACGAAGAATGAAATTAGTGAAGGACTCGCTACATTTTTCAATCAAGATAGATTTGAAAAATTAGGATTTGAATACAGTATAATCGCTCAAAACGTTGATTTTCCTAAATTTGCTGCCATTTGGTCTAAAATCGACAATGACAAAACGAAAGAGAGATTTTTGGGTAGAAATACAACCATTCAGGTAATTACGTATGATGTAATTAGGATTTTAAGTAGATATACTCATTGGATAAACGTTAGCAATGATTTAGGTAACGACATTACGATCGAAAGAGAATCGGTCTGAAATCTTGGTAGTCGGCAACACGCATTTATATTTTAAACCCGATGCCGATCATATACGTTTATTGCAAGGATATTATGCAATTACATATCTACACGATGTCGCGAAAAGGATACGGGAAGAGGTAGATACTTTCTCCAACAAAAATCTTTTATCTGTATGGATGTATCCAGAAAAACATTTAGAAATATTATTTTGATACTTTCGCAAATTATCTTATAAAAAAGTCTTTGTATTATATCACTAACAACTGTCGTGAATACGTTAACAGAATCCCGAATGTAACGTGAGTGTAATATTTTGCGGGGACTTTAACAGTGTACCGGAGTGTGGCATTTATCAATTGATAACGAAAAATTACGTTTCGGAAACTTGCGAAGACTGGAAAAGCAGTAAGTAACTCTCTTCTATTTATTATCAGCTTATAAAAATTCGTTTCTTTCTGATTTCGTTACCCGCTGTATTTTGTCATGCAATTATGATTTTTTTTTCCAGATGCCGAAGAAGTTATAAAAAACATATCCTTAACGCAGGACCTTTGCATGTCTAGCGCTTGTGGCACGCCGGATTATACAAATTATACGCCGGAATTCTCTGCTTGTCTAGACTACATATTTTATGAGAGAGACAAGTTCGAAGTGGAGCAAGTGATTCCAATGCCTAGTAAGGAAGAGCTTACTCTTCACACAGGTTTGCCGTCTGTGGTGTTTCCCAGTGATCATATATCTTTATGCGCTGATTTAAAATTGAAAGCATAATAAATTGTGAAAATTACTAAATGATATCTCTAATATATCTCGTATGATTAAACATGTAGTAATTAAATCTGTCCACATTCAAATGAGAGAAAATATGCAAACAAAAGTGTTTATAGTAAAATGTTTACGTAAAATTTCTCTTTTTGCATCATTGTAAAACTAATTATTTTTAAGCGCTGTTTCGACACTTGGAACATTCTACAGTGTTTGAATGATTTATCTTGTCTTTTATTATTTAAAAATGAATACATGTTTTTGATATATTGCCAGATTAATTCATACTGTATATCAGATATCTGAAGTTTTATAAAAAGAAAATTTTGTTACAATATTTAGATTACTTCTTTTATCCTATGTGTGTATGTGTATATACATATGTATTACACATACACACATTAATGTCAGATCATCACATAATCCTGAACAATAGATAAAATAGTAAAATAATTACATTTCCGCAATAATGCATGCTACATAATTTTATAACTTTGTTCAGTTAACTAATATCAATTAACAAATAATAATAAAATTGTTCTAAGATATGAAACAAGTCGTAACGGATATTATTGATTAAAAGAAGTATATATCAGAAATGTACACAACTCCATGCAAGTTATCCTTCAAGTGCACATTATTTCATTTATAGTCATCAAAGTATACATCATATTTCAATAATACAAAAAAATGACGTCACTTATGTCTACAACACTATGGAGTTAATTTACAAAACTTATATACAGATTAATTATTACCTTCTTCAACAGCTCGCCTCGTAAAGGTCTGCAGATAACGAAAAATTTCAAATTTGAACCACAAACTTTTTACTTTAATATACAATACAAAACTGTTTTTCGTATCTTTTACTTTAATAGAAAAATTGAATTTTTTGTATTTACCTTTTTATTTATCTACAAATATGTGACGGATAAAAATTCTATAATCTAGAGCTCAACTTCTCCAAGTTACAAAGCGTTTCACATAAAAAGAAATCTAATAATATATGTAGAAAAAAAGAATAGAATAAAATTAGTTTTATAGATAACTACTTTTATAGATATTTATTGATTAAATTATATATTTTTTTATGTTTTCCTTTTTTTATCATAAGATTCGAAAATTGTGATTGTTATATATTGCTTTACATGAAACTTTGTATATATCCATAATAATGGTGTAATTATTTAACTCTCATAGTTATTCTAAATTGCAAGTTTGTAAAATCTATAAACAATTTTTGCATTTTATCTAATTTAATTGAGAAAAAAAACATACCACAAGTTATTCAATAACTAATTATGATATTATAATAAATATTATAATAGTGTAGTAAATAAAATAATAAAGTGATAAATTAAATTTTTCTAACTATATTTTGCGAATTAAGTAAATTTTGGAATTTTGTACAGCCTTAGATTTAAACACAATTGTTTATTAATTTAAAATATAAAAGCATAATTATATCATAATGTAATAATATAAATGAGAATGTTCATATAAATTATTTATATTTTTATTTTTTAATCAATTATTTTATCTTATTTACTTCAACCTCAACTCTTTTAATATAAGAGCACCAACAATGAGATTTACCTACGGTTTTAAAAATGAAATTATCTACTTTAATTGGTCCTTTTTTTTGTGCAATAACTGATATAGAATATATCTCGATACTAAAAATTCTATTATATTTTACCGGTTGAAGAGAGTAAAATTTTATACAATGAGAATTACATATTTTATATATGTTGACCATATAACACAATTACATTTAATCGTGTCTTATTCTAATGTAATATCATGTCAATTATAGAAGAGTACTTTATTGCGAAATACCTATCTGAAAATTGTAGAAAATTTCTAATATCTACAGACCTTTTTATCACACATTTTGCTTCTACTTCCGTATAAATGTAACAAATCTAAAGTGTATCTATAAAATAATTCTCTAAGTTGTATTGTAATCATTACAATCTTCAATCCTTTCTTTCCTAAATATAAACATGTGAAATTCTTTTTTATACTTTTAAATAAACCTAGAATGTAAAGAGATTTAAATTAGACAATATTTTTCTTTCAACTTATTGTTTTCATATTATTGAAGTTGTAAATGTAAGTGTCAGGAAGGGTACAAGTAGTTGATAGAAATTAGATAAAATTAATTAATTAGGCAATATAAAATTGAAAAGATATTTTTATTTTGCAATATTTAGGTGTCATATATCATAAATATTAACTTAATACATGAATTAAATTAGGAATGAAAGGATTAAGAGAGGCCTCTCCCATCTTTATTCAAAGTGACTATTATTATAAACGATTCTGAATATTTCGTTAAAACATTCAAAAATACGTTACGCTATTTCAATCGCGAAACTTAACACAATGATATACATAAAATGAAACATTGCGCTGTACCAACAAACACTCAGGTGTCTGTAACTGATAAAACAAACACGATTGTTTCCATAAAGACAAAGTTATTTTATTGATTGTTAATATAATCTAATTTCATTTTCTTGTGCTTTTTTTTAAATAATTTCGCGATCTTCAAGCAGATTTTTTGGAGAAGACAAAAACTGATTTCAAAATAATATGCCCCTCTTTCAAAATAAAAAAAAGCATTGATTTTGTAATTTCTTTATAATATAATTCATTGCAATATACAAAAAAATAAATCAGAACAATCAGTATTTGTTTCATATTACATTGCTTCATACAAGGAGAAACTAAATAAAAAAATATGAAATAATATAAATATATGTACATACAACGTGACTTGAAAATTATATATTTTGAAGTCCATAAATTCTTTAATCCACATTTGTCAGAACAACCAAATGCAAGATATTAAACAAATTCGTACAATCTTCGATCATCACAAATTTTGGTATCATTATTTGCGAACAATATATTTGCTGTGAAATGAATTGAACTTCGCACGTTTACAATACTGAATGAATTCATGAAACGTGATACAAGTGACAACATGCAACCTGTTGTAGAAACCTGTTCAGGGTGCATTCTTTTTCTTAATGGATTAAAAATGCAATTCCACCAGACAGCAACAAGTGTATGTAAGAAAGAAGAACGCAATACTATGCAAGGATTTACACATTAGTAGACAACGATCGGTGCTCGCTCGCTTGGTTGCTTGCTCGTTCAAGATTATCACATTCCCCTTCGCGGTGCACTCGGTACCAATAATTGTAATGCGGTCATTGCATCGGGAAATAATGAATGATAATTCACTACCGGCACATAAGCTGCGGTTATAACGCGACCGGCAAACCATCGACCATGCAGCGAGTTTACAGCCGCCACAGCAGTCGCGATTGATGGACATTTTACATAAACGTTGCCCTGTGGTGATGCTTGGTCCACATATACGTGTAAAACGCCGCCATGCTTATTACATTCTTCGATCACATCATCGCGGATTTCTTTTGCCCAGTTAGGATTTGTTTCACTGGAAACAATAATGTCATAAATTACAATTTCTGATTTATTTTAATTATAATTGTAAGAAAATGAAGTTTGTTACGAACAAGTATTTTTAATTATATTTAAATTAAAAAGATTTAAGAGATACACAAGATATTTTTACAGAATGTGATTTATTATTGATTAAATGGCTTTTTAATTTAAATGTCATTAAGCTGTATACTCGTATTTCTCAAATTGTTTAATGACGTATATGTATATATACAATCCTCAACAAAATCTAAAAAACACTTCTGAACAAGCTAAAAATTCGGCAATATTCAGAACATCGTAACTCGGTGAAAAACCATCACAGACAAAAAAATTAAAAAAAAAAAACATTTTAAAGATTGAAGTCTCTACTTTCGAAATCTGTAATAAAAATTTGTATATGACTGATACTTTACAGAGTTATACGAACATAAATGGATATCCGTCAAATCTGAAAGATTTTCACAAACTTTACAAAATTCTATGGCATGAGGTAAAAATTATACGAAAATGCGGTTTGCAGCAGTCGAAAGAGAGAATCTTTACCTTCAATTTTCATTTTTATTGATTGTTGTATAATTTTTTTTCACCGAGTTATTGAACGTTAAAGCAAAAGTAATCACTTGTATTAAAATCATATATACCGCTAATAACTAAAACAAGGCAGCCATATTATTGAAGTAAGAAGTCTTATTAAATCTATTCTTGATAGCTGAACATTGAAAAGCAGCATCAGTGAATTTATATTGTATAAGTAGTTTTAATTTTTGAAGCTTAATATGACGTTGAAAATTGAATTTATTCGAACACTAAGAGTAAAATTAAACCATGTAATCACTGTTTTTCAGCATTTCATGAAATGGTATCTATAATTATTAATTAATTTTTAATTACATTCCGATGAATCGATTCAATGCGGATTCAAACAAAGCAATGAAACTCGAATTAAATTCAACGTGAAAAATTCTTGAGTTGCACATCAATAATTAGACTATTACCTTAAAAGATACTTATTAATAAGTTTATCATGCTCTCAGTGAGAAATGACAATGAAATCGATCGAATTGTCGATTCGATGTCGAAATCCATCAAATTAACGTCGAATTGACATTGATTCGACGTCGATTTCATTGTCATTTCTCACTGGGTGTTATCATTAATTTTATATATTATTGCTTGCATGTATCAATCAATTATGATAACAATTATCAATCAATTATGATAACAGTTATCAATCAATTATGATAACATTTTTTTATTTAGCATAATATAATCCCCCTAGTGAAAGTATGGTACACATGACACTAGGTCTACAAATATGCAACGTACAAAATATAATATTTATTCGATAGAAGGAAATATGTGACTTACTTTTGCGGATCGAACATGTTCGATAACATGAAGCACTGTGTCGCAATGGGGGGCGCGGCTTGAGGTGGTGGTTGTGGCTGTGCCATCACCGGTGCCATATTTAAAGCGTTCGCTGCAGCGGGAGGAATTTCCAGACCAGTACCTTCTGCCAATTTGAACATCAGTTGTAATCTGCAAAAATAATATACACATTTTTAAATGAAGTGTGACTTCAGTTCGCATATTTTTCCTTTCATGATTTTTTTTTTTTGTTATTACTTTACGTACCTTCCAGTTGCTCCGAGATCAATTCCACTACGATCTAATTCATCAGTATCTAGTAGAGAAGGTCCTTGAATCAGATCAGTTCGTTCTGTTACATTCCCAACTTTCATAGGTCTACCAGCGAGCTCAAATCCATTCAGTTGTTCTAATGCTTTTTTAGCATCATCTGCATTTCTAAACTGAAAAATAATAATCTTGAATTTCATGCAATATAACAATCTTAAAAATATCAACGCTTTACATATTATGAAAAATATTAATTCAGTTATTATATAGATAAATAAAAAATGCATATATTTAACGAAAAACATTTGTGTATAATGCTGAGGAGCTTACAGTCAAGAAACCATAACCCTTGCTGCGCCCTGTTTCAGGATCCATAATCAATTGTATGTTGTCAATTTTTCCAAACGGTTCAAAGATTCCACGAAGCATATCTTCTGTGATATTGAAATGCAAAGATCCTACGTATAATCGCATTGGGCCTGTTTGTCCTTTAGGCATTAGGTTTGGCATTGAATTACCCATGCGATTCTTCTCAGCCTGTGTATGCTGTACTACAATAGGCACCCCAAGAAGCTTTTGACCAGATAAACCAAGAGCCTATAAAGTAATATGAAGATCAAGGAAACATTTAAAAAATGTTTCTAAATAAGAAAAATCTTCAGGGGAAAAAATGTATTATCTTCAATTATGTAACAATTAATATACTCACAAGTGTCACACTTTCTGGATCTTTGAATTCCACATAGGCAATACCTTTAAACCTTCGTGTTTTGTTGCACGTGATAAGTCTGACATCCTGTACCTTGCCAACACTTGAAAAGAATTCTTCTAAATCACGCGCACGAATTCGTTGACTTAACTGCATGCAAAACACAGTCCGGGCATCTCGCTCCTCTGGTGTCAATTCATCGTTTCTAAAAACAAATGTTGTAATCAGTAAATATTAAAAAAACAGAGTACATTAAAAATTGTTTAAATTCTAATTTCTAAGTTTGATATTGTTGTATATTAATTTCTGTTATTACATGCAATAATACCAAAACAAAATTAATATTCATATTGATATAGCATAAATATATCCTCCAAAATCACAGATTACAATTCCGTGACTGGATCTAGTCAATTATGCATTTTAAAAGATATATGATTATAGATAAGAAAATTAAAATGTTTTATATTATTTAATTTCTAAGTAATTACATAAACTTTAATATACAATTTATGACTGATATCCTCCATTAATTCAAATTAAATTTTTATTTTTATATTCTCTCTTCATTCTAAAATTATATAATATATAATCACAAAAAAAATTATATATTAACTTTTATATTTATTTTACATTCATTATATGAAATAATAAATCTAAAATTCATGTAAATGTATGTAGTTTCTGTTGTAAAAAAATTTGATAATCCTAATTAAACACAAAAAAAAATTACACAATATTTAAGTAAAATTAAATATTTCAATTTTATATGAAGAATAGCAGTCTCATAGAATAGATCAGCATTTTTTGATATATTATATAATAGCAGTAGCACTCTTCATTTAATTTCGATGTCAAAAAAAGAAATAAAAAATCTACTAATTAGACTTTACTTGTAAGAGTCTTAAAAATATAACAGATATACTTACATTCCTAACGGACTGTGACCTTTACCGAACGGCGGTCGGGCTCTAGGTAGGGTTAACGGTGTTAACGATCTCTTCCTCCTTCTGTCCCTATCTCGATCTCTATCTCGCCTGTCCCTGTCCCGATCGCTGTCACGATCCCGTCTTTCACGCGATCTGGATCTGCGCCGACGATCGCGGTCGCGATCGCGATCCCTGTCCCTATCACGGTCCCGGTCTCTGTCTCTCTCCCGATCTTTGTCCCGTCGATCTTTGTCTCGGCGATCGCGATCTCGAGATCGTGAACGTGAACGCGAGCGATGTTTGCTCTTCCTACGAAAGAAAAATACTTCAATCAAAAAGATTCGCTCGAAACAAAACGAATTGAATATTCCTTTAAATATTCAAGGTGAACCTTTAAGTATCAAAATGGAAATCAAGGTAGTCACGTGAGTGTGAAATCACTATTTCAGATATATACATGTGTATGTATGTATGTATATATATATATATATATATATATATAATATATAATATATTTTTATCTATATAGTGTATTAAATGTGTATTAATATGTACTCAGTTTGTATTAAATAAAAAAAATGGTTTTTATTTCAAAATTAAAACATTTAGAAAGTCAAAAAACAAAAAATGTAAAATTATCAAGAAGATCGTAGATTAAGTTTAAATGATTCTGTTGGAAATCTCTACATACACAAAAATGCTAATTGTATAATGATAAAATAACATGAGTACATTGAAATACTGAAAAATGCATTCTTAATTCGACATATGATTCAGTTATAAAAAAAAGTTACATTATCGAATTTTTTTGTCATTTTTTAATATCGAGTTTTGTATAACTCGATTATTGAGATAGCACAATGCAACTTTGTAATTTTATGTCATCTTTTTTTATTTACAGCTATAAGTATACATATCGATTTCGCGAAAGGAGAATCTGTAGTACAGATGTTCTTCCTATATACTTACCATCATCGGGTTTAACCTTTGGAATTATGAAATTAACCGGCATTTACTAATTGTATGGGGTCTATAACAAAGAGAATAAATCTTCAGATGGGTCTGTTAGGCAAGTGTCTAATGCGATATAACATCACAGACGTTGCGGGAAATAACACAATATAGCCTTTTTTTTACTCCAATTTGAATCGATAGTCTATCGGGAGTAATGAAATTATGCTGACATAATACTCAAATAATAGTCACAATAAACTTTAATGACACATTTTTCGAAAATTTTAACAATCTATGTAGCCGTAAAAATTAGTCTTTATTGCAACAAAGTATACTCAAAATAATACAAAAAAAAATTGAGTGAAATAATGTTTCACGGTCCAAATTTTTTCTTATTTTTCATTGAAGTAAATTTTCAAATAAATTATAAAACTTGAGTATCTTTTATTTTTAATTAACATTATTCTGTTATCATTGACCCTTTTTTACTATCGCATTATATATTCAATGTCATAATCTAGATGTACTGATTCGTACAAACCGTTTATTTTGAAAGTGACCCAAGTAAAATCTCAAAACATGATAAAATAAAAGTAAAATGATAGCAAGGCAATCGTGTTTCAACAAGACCTCCAAATTCGAGTAAGCTTTAATGCGGGACGTAGGGTCACCTACTCTTTTTTTTAGCTTCGAAGTTAGATACAAGGATCGTGCAATTAAATCCTCATCTACAGTCTCCACTTAGTTTTTAATACAGCCAGATAGTCCAAGAAAAATTTCTACTCACCCAGATGATTTGCGACTAGACCCATTCTCCTTGGAGGACTTGTCTTTGGAAGAGGAGTCCTGCTCCTACGAACAGCAAACAGTTGAATGCCATGCCAGCCAGCCGATGTGGCAGGGACGCGCGAACAAGGGGACAAAAAGCAAATCGTAGAACGTTAGTAAATTTCATAATAATAGTCTTTTTCACTATAAATATGTATAAAATAACAATAACATTATATATATCTTTATATTTTCTCATTTATATTTTTTGTTTTCTTGTCAAATGTCAAATTCAACGAAAATTACGAACGAGACAATGTTTTCTTTTTCGTATCGCCTGTCAGTACTACAGTAGCAACCTTCCCTTGCTATGGAAAAGCAATGCTCTTTTTTTTGATGGTGGATGACAGAGACAGACGTCGGCGTCAATTCTCGTGCTCTTTCTCATCTTTTCTGTTCGTTTTATCTCCAGAACTCTATGGGTCTCCGAGAGCGCTGAGGGAGGGGAAGGTACAAGAAGAGAAGAGAGAGCGAGCGTGAGAGCGTGTGTAAGAGAAAGAGAAAAAGACAGACGGGGCGAGCATAGCGATGCGACACGGTCGCATGCACCTGGCTCAAACTTACCAATCGCTTTATCGGGTATTAGGAAAGCATTGCAATCTTGGGTTGAGCATGCCTTGGTGTTTAAACTACCAATGGCCAACCACACATCCTTTTTCTTCTGCAAAAGAGAGCCCTCATCAAAGACAGCACGATTTTAAAAGGATTGTAAACACAAGAGACGCGAGCGAGCACTCCTAATCGCTAGCCTACGATTACCAGCGCGTACTTGCTGATTAGGGAGTGTGTCTCTCGTTAATCAGGGATCGTTTTACATCATCGTTCTTTCCTCCCTCCCCCCCCCCCACCTTCTTCTGATATGAGCAAAAGATTGACCCATAAGCATTCTGCAAGACCCGCATAGATTCGCGAGCCAGAAAATGTTTCTTTCATTCTTGTTATAATGCGATCTACATTGTACTTCAAGAGCAATTTAATTCATAACAATACAAGCAAAGAGTATACTGTTTTTTCTTTTATAATCCTAACAATAATTCATTTGATTAAAATACTTTCATTTAGAATACGAAGAGTGCGTTCAGGAAGACGCTATTAACGCTATTTATATCATTCTATCTCTCGTTCATTAAACGCAAACCAAAGATAGAATATAGTACTAATAGCGACTCCCTAAACGCACCTCAAATATTCTTATACTTGAAAAACAAAAGTAAATTCTTGAAACATTTTCTTAAATGAATTTAAATATCCCATTTTCCGAGGTAATTTATTATAATTTTACGTGTGACCATTTGCAAACTTGAAATATAAAAACATGTTTACAAAGTTCCTATCCAATATCTAAGAGACCAGCTTTACAAAAACTACATATAGATATATAGTGTTGAAAACTTTTAGTACATTAGTAGCAAATTATTGCGCATTAAATTTTATCATTTGTTTATGTACACTGTATTGTAAAAAATTGAAGTTTTCGATGTAAACGTAGATATATATATTATATATCTAGTGGCAAATTCGATTGGATGCACTAATGTACACTGGTGAATATTAAAGCCATTGGACACCAATTTGAAAATAAAAGTGAAATGCAAATATTTCTAATTATAAAATACATACTTTACCTTTAACACAATAAAATGTATTGAGTATTTCATATTTTAAACGGGTTTTATGTTTATTTATAAATATGTCTTTATGATAATTTGTGTACAACGATTTTAATGCGCACCAAAGCACAATGGGTCCAATTGAATTTGCTGCAAGCTATATTGAGAACTGATTAATAAGATAGGCACTTTGTAAACAATATAGAAATCAAATTTAATACAAAATACACTAAAAGCAAGGTAAAAATTTCGGAAGCCTGACGTGTCTTCTGTCGCACTGCAATTAAGTGTTGTGATATCTGCTGATGTCACTACCTAGAAGGGAAATTGCTATCATTACAAATTGTACAAAACAATAGGCAAGGTTTAGATATTTTGTAAAATGAGCTCGTTCATCACAAGTAAAATACGTTTTTCCTAGCAAAACACCTGGTAACTATAATATTTTGATGTGACCATACTTGCATTTTACACTTTTGCAATAAAAATAAAAAAATACTTTAGGTTTTATACAAATGAAGAAAAATATTCAAGCAATAAGTAATAATAAATTAATGAAAACAAACAAAATAACATTACAAATATTTTAAACTTATAAATCACAGCAAGGTTTACTTAACAAGTTCTACTTGTGTCTGATAATATATTAATGAAGTATTGAATATTTAATTGTTATGTAAAAATAAGATAAATAATTACAATTTATTTTATATGAAAAACAAAGATATATTTAGGCTACTTGAGAACATAAAAAATATCATAAAACACTACTTTTCAAATATATTATTCAAATTAATTTGTATTATCAATATTATTAAACATGAAGTACCCTTCTGCTTTTTATGATGTGTCTTAAAGATAAGATCATTTCATTTTCTTAAAACATTACATTATTCAAGAAATAGATATTAAATAGCACCAAAAAATACAAGAATAATTTCTTTTTATCCAATATATGTAAGCATTTTACTAGATCAATTTTATATCGCGTATGGTATGCTTAATTCACGAGTTCACAAATTCATAAATCCCTATATGCTCAAGATAGTAGATTCTTAGACCCACAAATACCAAAATTCATGCCTAGAACCGAACATTCTTCAGTACATGTGCTTTGGCAAATTTTCAATCATACACTCTTGCATTCGGTCATTCATTTACACATTCATTCGACTTTTATTCGCATAAGCTTTTGGCGCAAAGACCTCTGGGGACTCCTTTCTAACAGTATTGATGTTGTTACCACGTGCACTAACAGCATGAAGCTTCCCATGGATTACCACGAGTTATCATTATCACTGTCGGAACTGCTTCCATTTGACAGTGTACCGCCATGACGCGTGTAATGTCCGTTTTAATCTTATGAAACCTTATACCTTTGTAAGAAAAAATAAAAAATATATAAAAAACGGAGTGACCAGAAAGAAGGAAAGAGACAGGAAAAAAAAGTAGAGAATGATGTTAGATGATTGCTGTTTCTTAATACCTCGTAGTCTTTCAAGTGCAAGGAACTCGCTGGCGCACATCCTATGAGCGCGAGGGTACATGTAACGTACCATCTATAAGTACAGAAAACGGAGGTGTTGATCAATAGTTGATATATCAGATACAAGGGCGTACTTTGTCTACATATATATATACTTGTATATAAAACTATCCATATATCACACACAGAGAAATAGAGAATATATAAAAAAAAATATACCGAGAGATAGCAGGATGGAGGAGAGTGGTAGGTTCCCTTTCTCTCATACGGCGGCGAGTGTATATATTTAAAAAGAGAGAGAGAAAGAGAGAGAGAAAAGAAACACGTCTCGCTATTCAGTACTTACAATGTGAAGCACGAGCATGAACGAGACAGAAACGGCGGCGATCCAGAGATCAAATGAGAGAAAGAGATAGAGAGAAAAAGGAAAGTAAAAAAAAAAACCGAGTTTGTTATAAAGTTAACAAAGAAGCAAGGCTTACCCCTTTCTTGTACGGTGCTTCCAGCATCGCCTCGACATCCAAATCCTCCGCCATTACGCGAGTCGGGGAGCTCTCTGAAACGCCACGCATTAGCAGACCACAGAGTTTCACGCTGCTTGCAGACAAGAAAATAGAGATACGTGAATTACGGACGGTTTCTTGAGTTGAGCTATCGGCTACGAGCTACAACGTACAGACGACAAGCGCTCGAAATAAGAGCGTACTATGACCCAGATTACACTGTAAGAATTGTTCGCTACACGACAACGACAAGGAGCAGAATCAGCGGAAGATCCAAGATAAAATGGCCGATACCGGATTTGATGGATATTTCTCTTTCTACTCCTAACGCCTTTACCGGAAGTGACTCTCGTTACTACATGAATCGTTCAGCAACCGTTCATTCAGCCATCGACTAGAGAGTCTGGCCAAAGATGTCGTCACTCTCATTGGCTAAGAAAGAATATGGCGCGACCAATCATTGCTGTTGAAATTTCCTTCTAAGCGCAGCATAATTTGAATGTGATGAAATAATAAAATAAGAAAAACTTTCTATTTACTTGTTAATAATTAAATTATTTTCAAATTTTTGGTCGAATTTTCCGAAATTATATTTGTCGGAAATTAATATATTTTGACGGTATACTATTTAAAAACCGTCTGCGAATCGCAAAAAATCAAAATTGGCTTTTCGACCAACTTTTTTCCTAAAGGTGTTAGGTCGTCTTATGGATGTTTATTGACCCATCTCCAGTGATCCTGATTTCGCCATGTTGG
This sequence comes from Cyphomyrmex costatus, assembly GCF_001594065.2. Classification (NCBI taxonomy): domain Eukaryota; kingdom Metazoa; phylum Arthropoda; class Insecta; order Hymenoptera; family Formicidae; genus Cyphomyrmex; species Cyphomyrmex costatus. The sequence goes on from NW_017276028.1 coordinate 877,119, forward strand.
ATTTTTTCGGAACTTAGTTTTTTCTCCGAACTTAAGCCCATGGCACATACAAAAACGTAAGGCCGTAAAACGTCTTACGGCCTTCCGTTTTTCTATGTGTTTCTTGCTTTACGATTACCTTACTAATTACGTCTTATGGCTTTACGTTTTTCTATGTGTTTCTGGCTTTACATTGGATTCGCTACCGGCTTTACGGTCTCTACTGTGATTGACCAATTCGCTTACTGATTACGTCTTAGTCCGGATCCTCATACGGACAACAGCGCTTTGACACCGGACGCTGATTGGTGAAAAACGGGTTATGGGGGTAATTTTACCCTCGCCACCGGTTTTTCACCAATCAGCGTTTGGTGTCAAAGCGCTGTTGCCCGTATGAGGATCCGGGCTTACGGCCTTACGTTTAAAACTATGGGTGTTTACGACAAATGGTCGGATTTCCAATCCGATCGAACAGTGGTACTCAGTTGGTGCATTTCAAAAAACTCCCTAGCTCAATCGGATTTTGGTGCCTGTCTCAGGAGGTAATCGGATTGAGTTGAACGGATCGTGAGAGAGGAACAATTTTGCGAATTTGCGTATAAACTTAATAAAAGCAGAGTGCATAAAGACAAAGAGATACATACGTTAACTACTATTGTAATAATTATTGTGTATTTTATTCTAAAATGTATATCAATAATGGAAATATGTATAGTATAGTAAAAGAATTCTGGAAAAGTAAATATATCACATTATTTTATTATCACATTATTTTATTAATATAACGTTAATTTTGTGTCCTTATTAGTACCACAGGGATATATCACAAACGATCTTCCAATCGCTTGATGAGCTAAATTGTTCTCTCTTTGGAAATACTCAACGTTTTAGAACATAACAATCCATCATAGTATTTTTCTTGTTTTTTCTGCGTTAACTAAAGATGTTTTATTGCGTTAATTAATATTTATATGTATGTACATCTGAGGATGGCTCGAATATGCAGCCGAAACGTTATGATTTGACTTTTGTTTGCGTGCGCTTTTAAAGTGTAAATTTTAGTTTAATGTTATTTTATTTTAATTTATAATATATTAAATGTTTTATTAGTTCACACAAATAATATTGACTCTTAATTGCCTTTTTATTTCATTGACAATTTATAAATATATAACCACAGTATATTGCGACCGGTTCCGCGGAGCGGGCCCGGCGCAACTCGAGCTGTAAAGGTCGCAGCGGCGACATGCAGCATAATGGATAGGAGTATATAAAAATTAGGCTTAAGGTTAGAATAAGTAAAAATAGTGTAAGAAAAGAAAGTTAAGTTTTTTTTTTTTTCTAGAGTGAGGGATAAACGAGCTCACAGTTTTTTTTTTGTGTTCTTTCTTGTCTTTCTTAAGTAATTTTGTTTTGAACGCGCGAAGCGTGCACGGTCGTATAGGACAGAAGGTCAAAGGAGAAAATTCGTTTATTTACATAGAACAGGCCGAATGCCCGAAAGAAAGTTTAGTTTTGTGATAACCTACGTTTTGCAAAATCGCAAAATGTAAGATGGTTAAATGTTCATAGATAGCGCGGGAAGCGCGTTGTTAAAATCTCTTTTGTATTACTTCACAATTGTGGAAGCCCCACAATTGTTAATTTAAAGATTATAGTTTAGGAAAAAGTAGCTCGGGTAATTGATTGAGAGTAACGCGGAAAGTGCGGGCGCAAAGTTTCAAATGGATTCATTAAGAATTGCGCAAGCCCCGCAATGAATAATTCGCTAGATTGATTGAAAGCGGAGAAAGCATAGCGGTTGATCATAACTAAGCAACGTAAGAAATACGCAGGCCAAATGTAAGATGGACTCATTCAAAACCATGACAATATTTCAATTGTTAGTTTATTGCTTTATGAAATAAGAAAATATACCGTGGTCAAAGTAACATGGGTAACGTAATATGTA